>NC_069145.1:10618489-10918489 GCF_943734635.1 Anopheles cruzii
ACAATACTATAGTGAGAGAGAGAGAAAGAGGGAAAGAGAGAGGCGGGAGTAGCATTCTAGAGTGGACCGGGATACTGGAGCAGCAATTGGGAACTACGGCCTGCACGCAACTACTAATAGGCTTCTAGTTTCCGGATGGACTCATTGTTGGAAAGGAAGCATACTTTTGGGAGAGAGTCGAGCCGTTTACTACAATCCCAACAGGTGACCACTGTGAGGGCCATAACCCTCTTCAATCTCCTGATCCGGAAGAAGCTTGAAGGGGTTTTATTGACCGAGAGGGACACCACAGAGAGCAGTGGGGACAATCGATTGTATACTCTACACAAACAACCCCCTATTGATTCCCCTGGCGTAATAGCCACTTCATTACTCGATTGCTAGCGCGGAATCGGAGCAGATCGGTGTTAAAGGTAACATATTACAACACGACCGTCAACTAAAACAAACTAAAGCCACAGTGACTTTGGGGCACAGGGGGGATTGGGGGGTCGCGCGCGCACCTCGACTATCTGAATCGTTTCATCGTTCAGTTCCTCGTCGTAGTAGCTGAAGAAGTCAGCACCTTCCTGCAGAAAAGAGAGATTAAACATACTCTGATGACACAGGGTTGGTTTTGCTCGGAGTGTGTGCCGTAAGTAGAGAGCTCCCTTAATCATACCTAATTCTAGCGCCCCCCCTATGATTGATAACAACACACGGGAGCGCGGTTGGACTCTGTGAGAGTGTTCCTAACTTATCACAGCACGAGTCGACTCGAACACAAACAACTACGTCACGGACGGACCCAGTCAGGCTAATTGGTTGCCTGCCTCAGTAACAACCCGTCACCCGTCCAGAGTGGTCCGGTAATAGAAGCAGACAGACGAGCTCGGCACGATGGAACCACTGCGGAAGTTGACGACGGAAGACATGATTTCGCTGCGGGACGTTTATCGTCGCGGTCTCCCGGCGACAGTGGCACCGTACTCGTTCATCGACAATCACTTGAGGTGGTGTGATAAGCTGCGACACCAAGCCGACCAGTGGACCGTATCGGAGGTCATCTGCAGAGACTTCTACACAACGCGAGGCGAGCACGATCTGTCGCTCTGGGGCACGTTCGTGTCAATCAGCCACGACAAGAAGGTACGCCATGCCAAGGAAGGAACCTCCGCTCCGAAAGTGTAGCAATGAGATTTCCTTTTTCTGTGCCAGTCTCCGGCGGTCATTTTGTGGACCCTTCAGAAGGATCTGTCAACGCTACGGGAAGCTCTGCTAAGAACCGGCCTTCTCGACTTCCGATCGTCTAGCCCGGGGTTCCAGTGCGTTGCAATCGAGCACTACCCGATGGTGCAGAGTGTCGTGCAGGAGCGGGCGGCGCCTCACTATCAACTCACGTTCCGCAACTCGACGTACTTCCGACTGCCGAGAGCTGTGGTCGAGAAGTTGGAGCACAGGTCCGTTTATTCAAGGACGAATTCTTGCCACAAACAGGAGATTGTTGATCCATTTTCGGTTTCCACCATCACAGGACGAATCCCGAGGGCTACGAATTCCGGCCACTGGACGTATCGTACGCCCGCGAGGTGAACGACACTTGGCCGCATCGCTACCCGGGATCGGAGGTGTACTACGAATCACTGCTCCGCCTGAACGGCGGACTGGCGGTAGTGCAACGAACAACCGACCACGACGAGCTGGCCGGATGGATCTTAACCAACGAGTACGGTGCGCTGGCCCATCTGTACATCAAACCCGCCCACCGGCAGCGATGGTTGGCGTGCGAGCTCGTCTGGCGTTGGGTGATGGCTTTAGAGGGCCGCGATTCGGACCCGATAGCGTACATTCTGGACACCAATCAAGCTTCACGGACGCTGTTCCAGAAGCTCGGTTTCATCGAAATGTTTCCAACGCGATGGTCCGAACCGCTGGTTGACGATCATCATCAGATATCGTAGTAGACGTTGGTTGGAACAGAGCAAACAGAGGGCTTTGAGGGGGCATCCAATACATGAATTATGGAAAAATAAAAGGGACGAATTGATCGAACACAACACACAACAAAAAAAATAGTTGGCGCTCGTTGTGGAAAAATCAATAAAAAAGGAATCCACTTAATTACAGACACACAACACAGCAAATCTGAGGGATCTGGGCAATGATAGTCTGGGAGCATAAGAAATCAACCACAGTAGACGATAAACGGGCATGCGAAGGAGGCCTTGGTCCTTGAGTGAGATTTGGATGGTGCGTCCGTGTGTATGTGCGTGTCTGCGAGTGTATTTGGCTTGAATTGCTCTCAGGTTTTAGCACTTAGTTTGGTATGCAAGACATTGGAAAAATCATGAAAAAAGTGAATTCCTGATGCGGGATGCCTGCGATGGTGTTGTTACAGACACGGCACAGAACAGGCACAAAAGGACGAAGACATTAACGTGTAACGCAATGAAAAGGTGTGTGCACCGTTTGTTAGATGATTCGTTCGAATGCAAGTTAGAACCGTCAAGGCAAGGGACCGGCATTGTTGGACCGGTGTTCCAAATGAGAAAAACACAGATGCATGATTATGTGTGTTTTTAGTGATCGAAATGACGACAATCATGCAACATTATTTGAAACACAGTCGAGGGACAGAGATTAGGTTTTCACAAATGCGTAACAAATGATCCATAGAATGGGGAACACCGATGTTGTTGAGGATGCCGATGCGAAGATGAGTCACTCGAAAGACGACACGAAGGACAACGCAGAGACAGAGAGAGAGAAAGAAAGAAAGAAAGAAAGAAAGGGACACAGAGTCCCGCTAATCTACAAGGCTCGGAATGCCGGTGACACGATCAGGAGTTGATCGCACACCGTCTCGGACACTCGGACACTTTCGTGCTTCCGTCTTGAGACCCGCTTGTGGTGATGGTATTGTGGATGGACTCTGGTTGGTTTATTGTTTTCCTCTTTCGAAAATCGTTACACACACGAAACACAAACATACATTGTGCTTGGGGGCACACACACAAAGCCACTGCTTCCTTACCTTGTTCGCCGCTGTGTGTCTTTCTCGGTTCGGTGAAACAACGACCTCGTGTCCGGTTTGCAACGAGCCAACGGGCGTTGACTAGATGGGGAAGAGTTAAACAAAAAATAAGGTTGATTAAATATAACGTACTCTAGACATGGCCTAGTTTATTACATTCATTGCATGAAGTAGACTCAATAAGGCTCGGATTTACTGTTTTCACGCGCAATCAGTGATCGTATTTCGAAGCTAGACTGGCGACAACATACCCCAACAGCATGGCCAGGGATATGGTCAACAAATACATACAAACTAGCGAATGTTTCTTTTGTTCATCAGAATGGAGCGAAGGATCAAGCTTCACTCTTATCTCAATCCTTGAAACGCTCGACTGGAGATGTCTTAGAGCATACATTGGTGACCAAGTGAGAGTTGAATGGCGTGACAAAACTGTCAGAGAATATTGATTACACGGACAACCACAAAAAGTACAACTTCTACAACACTAGACAGAGCTATACATGGCGTTATTTTGAGTTTGCTAGCGTTTTCTACCAATTGGCACGGTGTGAAGACGAGACACGTCTGTAGTGGTGGTGCTCTTTCGATGCAGCAAAAATCCAAAACTTAATTTCATAATTTTCACTTCTACATTCAACTTCTCTAGCACCGGAGTACAGTGTGGTGGGCGGGGACGACACGTGGCGCGTGTTCTATGAACGCAGGGGCTGTTCCCACCTTTGCTGACTTGGTTTTAACGATATGCGATGGCGGCGCGTTGCGTAACTGCCGCAAGACGTGAAAGTTGGACGGCTATAGAGTCAACGCGCCATAGTAGTGCCGCCATAGGCCGTAGATTCAAAAAGGAAAAAAAAATAATAGATCCTCATTAGCCACGACGATGCTTCACATAGTGGTCACACATGCCGTTCGCGCAGCAGTGTTCGGGAACATTGGTTACGTCCCAATTAATCGGATTTTCGAAATTCACAAGAACAAAAAGAGTCGACGAAGGGCGACGAAAAAAACAGTTTCCGATTCACAGCTTCTAGTTATGCCTAGGTTTGGATCCTCCCGGAGGGGATCCAACATTTCCGGAGCGTTCGACTTCCGGTACACAGTGACAAACTCCGTAGGACGTCCTCCTTTGTGCCGCGACCGATGCCCGGACCGGGCCGGGAGGAGGATTGGACCACTGCTGTTGTCGCCGGATGCAAACGGAGGGTATTTTTCGCTTCTACGAGACACGCACAGGAGTAGGACAACGGAATGAAGTTCGCCTATGGCGAGACACGCTGTTACCATCCTTTCTCGCCACTCTCCGGCGTACGTACCATCGTTTTGCCGGTCCAATCGAATTCGCCATCGTCAACGTAACCCTTGAAGTAGAACAGATCCTGAAACAGTCGCCTCAGGTGATCGTAGTCCGGCGTCTCGAAGAAGTCTAGCCGCCGCACGTAGCGCAGGTATTTGGCGAACTCCTCCGGATGGCCATCGCAGAGTACCTAGCAAAATGAGTGGAGAAAGGTAGAGCAAACAGTGTTAAAAAGCATGTCCAGCGTCCGAAGGGGGACGAGTCTTTCCAAACTTACGTCGATCGGTGTCGCTCTCTTCGTGTCACCAATTTTTTGGTATCGCTCTTTGAGTGTGTCCGCTTTCAGACCTTGCCATGGCAGTGAACCTCTTAGGAAATACATGAACATGTGGCCCAGCGCCTCTAGATCATCTCGTCTGGATTGTTCTTTACCCATATGCGTATTGATCGACATATACCGCGCCGTACCCGTCAGCGATTTATGCTCTCGATATGGTATGTGTTTATTCGTATCTAAGTCAATATACTCTTTGGCGAGACCAAAATCTGCAAGAAAAGATAGATGGGAACAAGATGAGAAACATGGCAAACATGGTAAGGGACGCGACGGGCACCAACAACACAGCAGAGCAGCAGCCATTTTCCGTGTTAAGAGAGAGAGTTGCCTTAGAGTGGAATGTGTCCACAGGATTGCCTTTGACAGTGTCGAAACCGGTGGTAATCATTATTAACTGTCTGTTGAAACAAGAAAATCCCCAATTTGTCTGACAGAGAACATACATTCTACTCATTTTTCTGTCCCAATTGGAACGTTTAACATCGGATCGGCCAGATACCGTACGCACCACCGCTTATTCACAATGCGTACCAAAAATAATTTCCCCCCGCTTAGAAACAAAACGGCCAAAACCGAAAATAACCGGCCGACTGGCAAAAAAATAAAAACGCACATTTCGACCGCGTGCCCTGACGCTCGTTCACGGGCGGATATGATGGTCGAACATAGTTCTACAATGCGACCGACAACTCCAAATCAGCGAGAATCGTGGCTGCCACTTGGGCCTGCGTCTCGTGTGTGTGTCCTTGTGTGCCAGACCGCGGTGTGTAAAACACGTGGATTAAAAATAAAAACCTTTTCGCTACGTTCTACGTTGGTGCGCCGTTCAAGTGCGATGCTGTGGCCGAGAGAAGATGTGAGATCCTCCTTATGAAAACCATTATAAAAACCGGATAGTTGCGGTTTCGCAAGAAATAAACAAACGTTGGCCAAGTCGCGTCGATGCGTAATGATCATATCGGAAGAAAGAGCAACACGAAAGTGATGCTCTGCAAAGGGAAAGACTTTTCGCGGCTCACAAATTTCGTGCCTGAACTGAAATACGAAGCAAAACGCAGACAGAAATTTTTAATGGCTTACCAAACAAACATCAAATCAAATCAAATGGGCGAAAAAGTCCATAAAAAACGGGGCCGATAAATAAAAACACCCATATACTTCGTAAAAAGTATGCATTCACTGCGCCATCATCCCTTGTGGGGATCGAACCCACGACCTTTGGATTAGAAGTCCAACGCGCTATCCGCTGCGCCAAAGGGACATGCTAGCACGAGGCGCTTACAGCGAACGACTATCTACATGCGACCGTTGCTTCGGTTGGCTTGGCACGATTCGTAGCATCGCTGTGTATGTAGCAGTGGCAGCATGAACCCGTCGGTACGCTCTACAAACACACAGCACCCGGTTGTGGTGCGAGTGAGCGAGAAGCACTGCGAACGAGTTCATTTATGCTAACGTTCATTCTATTTTTATCTTAACCCCACTTCTGCGCGCTTTCCATGTATCCAGTTCTCGTGTGGAGGGGAAATTCGATGCTTGCGTTCATCTGGGCGTTCATCCGTACAAAGCGATGAACACACGCTCGCCGGTGAAAAATGACTGCTACTGTGCTGGTGATGGCAAAGAAAATGGTAAAATACTTATTTCGTGTTACATGTTTGTCCACTTACCTATTATATGTATAATTTTATCACGTTTATTTGAATTTCTACCGATTAGAAAATTTTCTGGTTTAACATCTCTATAAATTAAATGACGACTATGCACATACTCGATCCTATGGAGCTGTAACGGGCAACGGACGTGTGAACAATAGAGAAAAAAGAAAAGAACAATTAGTACGCATTCTTGTGGGAAAGTGCGGTGCTGATATGGCCGTAATTTCGCAAACCCCTTTTTATCTTTGCCGCAACATTACACATTGATCGATCGCGTCCATTGGAGGGTGCCGGCTCTATCTCTGCCTCGGTTTTCGATATATTGGGATTAGATAAATTGGACAGTAGTGCGAACCAGGAGAAAAGCGTCGTCTTGCTTGTCGTCTTGCGTGTCGGGTTGTGTCACTGTGTTAGTGATGAGTCTATGATAATAGAGTTATGGATGTTGACGATGATATAGTGATGTTTAGAGAGCATGAAGATATGCAGCTTAGAAAGCAATCATTAGGCAATGATACGATCATTGTAGAAGCTAACGGAAAGTGGCAACAAGAGCACCGGATATATCGAATGCGGTTCGGCTAGGATTCCACACTCCTAACAGGCTGATAATACTAGACTGACTAACTGAGCTGAGGTGTGAAACTGAACCCTCAATCTATTTCCCGGTAAATTAGCATCATGTACGAGGTTCATTATACCACCTCTAGTCGGCCGCGGCAAAAGCACCTCCGCATTGCCGAGAGTTAGTCGTCGACTTGCGATAATGAAGTGACAGCGCCTCACGACGATAAAAGTACCCACCATTAATTCTCCTGCTGATGACAGAGAGAGACTGGAGATGGTAGGACACCGACTCGCTGGCAACACACGACTCCCAAAATGTCAACGGTCTCTGCAACTACCACCACCCCCAGAACGGGGACCCCGCAAGGGCCGCCCCAACAGCACAACTGCTAAACAAATCCCTTTTAGCCACGTGATTATCCTTCGGCGATGTGTCGCGCGCGCCCGAGGGGAACACAGGACACTACTCTCCACCACCCCTCGAGGTGGCCTCGCGTGTGGTGGCGAAAGGTAAACACTCAATTATCGCCACCACCCCATCGCAGGATGATGGGCCGTTCCTGGGCGCTCTCGCCGATGTGGCCAGCGCGAGCAAGTCATCTCCTCAATCAGTTGAGCAAACAGGACACGTACCATCAATCCTGAGGCGATTCACCAGACGACGCCCTATGGCTCTCAGCCCGGGGAGAAGAACCACATCAGAGCAGCCAGGCAAAGGTCAGGGTCGAGTGACAAAAAAAAGCTTGTGATGGACCCAACAATCTGTGGTCGGCAAAAGTTAACCCAATCGTCAGGGCTTTGGGAATAGTGGGAAATTCTCCCCTCAAACGGGAGTGGACATTCGGAAAAGCTTTAAGTTGAGCCAGTCGCGTTCAAGCACCATGATGGCCGTGGGTGGTCAACAACTTTACAGACGACCGGAGACATTATACACCGCGTTCATGACTAAGGCTAATTCAAATTGGACATCTCCCGGTCCCAAATTTTAGCTTGACACGAATCCCCACTCGACATTGGGCTCATTTGGCTACGAGTACTAAACAGGGTTCTGTTGTAGTTCCCGCATCGTTTAAATTTACAAAAGAGCCTCGACAAGGATTTCATTCAATATTTTACATTATATTTTCGATTGAAAAGACATGGAATTTTTTAATAAAAATGTTTATAACACTCCTCCGTTTGTGATTAATTAACATCCAAAGTGGGGCGGCAGCAGCACTAAAAAAGGCTCGCGCTATTCGCGTTGTTCTCACGCCGCTCCGTATCGCGCTTGATCCATTTTCATATTCACATTCGGCTTAAAGATCAGCAGTTAAACCAAACATGGCCGTGAAATGAACCGCGAAACAGCGCCCTACCTCCGGCGGTGTGCCATCACTTTTTGGCCGCTCAAATGCTTCAGCAGCAAAAGAGGAGGTGCTAATTTCCGTTTAAGATTGTAGCGCCGAGCGACGGGGCGCCCTCTGACAACGATGCACTCTCCTCGCGGCGCGTTTGGTATAAATATGCAGTTTGAAGAGCCCCGAGACACCGACCATTTAGATGCCATTTAAGACAACCATATAATGAGGGGCCCAGAGCAGAGCACCAAAGCAGGAGCTCAGTAGCCTCCTCGAGGTGCTGGTGCGACGTGTTCGTGACCGAAGTAGGTACCATCAAACAACCCAACCCGCAGTCGTCCCGCACGTCCAAGCGGCGGTGCACGCTAACCTTGCACTAATTGTGTGCTAATTGTTGTGCGCACTCTGTGAGAAGATTCCTGTTAAGGCTGCCAGTTGGACTGACAACTCCACTTACTACTGCTGGCTGTCGTGTCGTGCCCTCCTTGCACTCGAGGAATTAATTTCTCAGTTTTATAAACATTAAACACTAAATCAATAATCCAGGGGAGCCCACGAACGGTCCTTTCTCGTGAAATCGAGACATGATCTTGAGCACAAGCAACGCACGCGGGGCGAGGGTCTATTCCACGAAGGCAGGTCTCGCTAAAAGCTAACCAACATAAAAAACAACCAGAACCGTGTTGTCCTTTTCCGTGGTATCGCATGAAAAATGGGTTCTGGAGAATTTCCTACAATTCCGCCATTAGCGCGCCGTTCCAGTAAAGTGTCCACGGCTCTACGTATCTTCTACGTAGGATGATGGGGTCCATATCACCACCACACGGTGCCAACGACCACGTGTGGGCAAAAAGGAGACGCGTACAACGCGTGTACTCCCGCCCGAGAGCTCAGTTCTTTTCGCAAAGGCAAAACAACAACCCTAATGGTCCTCCGCCTCGCGCGAATGTCGGATCAATGCTAACCTCTCTCTAGCATAATTCCGCGTTGTACCCACACGCGTGCGACCGACGTAACGAGTTTATTTTCGAGAGAAGGGCCCGACGCTGGGCTGGCGCCCCGCGGGTCGTTGTTCTAAATTTAGAACATACGCACACCCGGTCGGCGTCGTACTCTCCTCCCGATGCCTCCTCTCCACCGAAGGCGAGGAATCAACCAACCCGGGGATGGAATCCTCGACTTACTCGGTCGTCGTGTGTGGGTTGGCGCAAGTGTAGCTAATAAAATAATAATGCACACAGCTCGGGAGGGAGCAGCGCGCAGTGTGTAGTAGCTAAATTTGTTTTCGAGTTCGAAACGGTGCTGGTGGCCATTTGATGGACTTCCTCCTCCACACGGCGCGCATCATTTGCCTCTAGGCCCCCGCCACATCATCATCAAGGCTCATCAATAAGTTATCCGACGGGGGGCCAGTCAGTCAGTGTCAGTGAAGAAGTAAACTCTGTTTTAAGGTCTGCAGACTCAAATGGACTCAAGGTTGACTCAAAGAAGTTGAGAAATCCACTACCGATTAATGACATCGTTTGTTCATTAAAAAATAATCTCTTAGGAACACCAATTCGGGGCTCCTTTCACCCGGCTACGAATGAATCAATAAATTTTCCGTTCTCCGAATCCGGTTCCAATCGAAACACGAAACCCAAAGCTCCCTGTGCTTTACCGACCGAAATCTTTTCAAAGAACTCATACAACCGAGACGAGCCCGTCACGTTACAACCCCGTGGCTTTGACCCTTTTTTGGTGCCCCCGCATGAACCCCTGGTTGGGAGGTAAGATCTTTGCGTGGCTTTTCATTTAGCATGGAAAAGTATCGCATGGAGGCGGTGCATTAGAAATGCTGCCTGCCTCGTAACAAGCTGATCACGATTTTCCACGACGGCGAGGTGTTTGTTGCCGCCGGATCGCTCTTCGTGCCACCATTGGCGTCCTTTTCCGTCCAGTCTTCACATTCCCGGAACAACGGAATAAACTTCGAACAAGTTCCCAAACCCATCGGGGTCCGGGATCAATATTTACTACGGAGGGAGGTAATCGAACCGGGGAGATTCGAGAAAATGGAATTCACTCACCCGACTCGGCAAAATTAAGGGAAATCTGTCACAAAACTTTGTGTACGGGTTTTGGCAATTTTCTTTCGCCCACAACTTTACTCTAATTGAATGCTTATCACAAAGCACTGCCCTATCCTGGGGGAGGGTTTATCACCATAGATTGCCCACCGACGGCGAGGTTTGAACTTTTCCGGGTGGGGAAACAAAACACCAATCTGTGATGCGGAATCTCTGCCCGGAAAATAAACTGACCCATGTGGTGTCCCCGTCCGTCCGCGCTCTTATTGAATTACAGTTATTCAACATGGTTTTACTGACAACGGATCATGTGCGACAACACCAAATACGTTCTGTGCTGCACCACCTACAGGAGAGAGGTAATTGAAGCTGACAGAGTATCGATCGGCCGCCGCCGATAATCCGCCCCGCCGGCGGCCTGACAGTGACAGTGAAAAATCCCTTTTCCATTGTAGGCCTTCGCGCGTGGGTCGGTTGGCGTCGATTGTGCGCGTGAGGAAGCCCTACTTTTCACACACACACACACACAGGGGTCGCAGGACACAAACATAAAATGGACACAAAAATAAGTCAAGGATGTTTTTACTGTTTTGCGCCACACACACCGCAGCGCCCCCGGCAATGGTCGCCCCGCTGTCCGATTCAGCGCGATGCAGCTACGGGGGGGCTCTGGTTTCGACGGCATGCAGCACCACACCGCCCACCTTAAAGCAACACTTTGTATTAGGTTAGTGTGCAGGAAGTTCCGCCGGCGCACCAAACTAGGGCACCCACTTGGCACAGGGTGGCAGGCAATCCGGACGGACAACGAAGCCGGAACACAACAACTCTCTGCCCTTCGTGCTATGCAAAGTGAGAGACCGCGCGCGCGCGCGCGTCAACATGTCTACGGCCTCCTCTCCGAAAGCCGATCCCACGACGATTTGTGCAAAATCCTTGACTACGTGTTTCGCAAGTATTAAAGGAACTATAACGGAGAATTCAATTAACAAGCCATTTAAAATCCATGGTGGGTTAGACAGATCGCGAGACCGAATCGTACGTGTCCTGCCTGTTATCCGGTAGGTTTATGAAATAAAACCGATCAACTGACCCCGCAAAAAATAAGTTTGTGAGCTAAATCCGGTATTAGTCACGAGATCCTCTCAATTCCGCGGAGAACTTCTGACACTACGTCACATACGTGGTCTGTTCAATAAATTTCGTGACATTTGAATTTCCGCGAATTTTTTGTGGCGTTATGTTGCTACACATGTCTGTGACTTATGGTGAAAAGTGTGACCATTTTGAGTAATAAGTCAATTTATGACAGCGGTTTTGCTTGGACGTGTTTTGGCTCATCGTTGATACTTGTCTATTGGAAAAAATGGATGCCAAAGAATTTGTATCAAAATTTGTGTGAGAAACAAATTTAGGTTATGGCGAAGAAAAAGCAGCGTTTATCGATGGTTCAAAATGTTCTCCGATGGCCGAGAATCTAATGGATATTACTTTGAAGGAACAAAATAGATATTCACGAATAAAGCAATATTATTTAAAAAAAAACCCAAATATCGCGAAAATGTTTGAACACACCACGGACACTGTTAGTGAGACGGGTAAAATGCATTCCCTAACCGTCGTTACTGCTGGCTGGCTGTCGTGTGTAAATGTTATGCAAAATTATAATATCGATCACCACCAGCACACAACAGAGAGGACACCGAGGCGACCGACCCCAGGTGTGCTGGCCATGGCTAACCGTTTACACAACTAGTTCCGGTTTGTCCTAATAGATCGCCCGCCACCGTTAACCGTTTGGCGCTGTTGTTGTTGTTGGCCAACGTGAATAGTTTTCCTTTTATAGCAACAAACACGTAGCGCGCGCAGTAGCGAGAGCCAATGGGTTGATAGTTTTGGGTTTCTCGAACAGCTGTGCGTGCGGTGCGATCAGGGGGTATGGTCATTACCGAATATGCCAACCAACTCCCACAGTAAGCGGTTGCGAGCGAAGCTGTACAGTCCAAAGCACGGTCCCGTTCAAGTACGAATAAAAACAAATATGACTTCGCGAACTGTTTCCCAGTTCGTTGTTCCCAAGCGAGCGCCCACAGCCGTTCAGAGAGCGCGTTCTCTTCGGCCAACCATAATGATGCGAAATTTGCATGTTAGATTGAACGCATCCCGCGGACACTGCGCGGATGGTAACGAGTAACAAGGCAAGAAAGGATTGGCGCAGCACACATCGGACACACAGAAGAGACGCTGAGAGATGATTGCCTCTTTTTCGGTCAACTTCCGGCATCGCCGCCGCCACGAGGGCGAAGAAGTTGAATCGGGACGCGCAGTGGCTGGTAAATTATGTGCGAAACAACCAACCAAACGCACACACACATATCCACTAACAATGGCCACTTCCTCTTGAAGTTTGCGAAAGGCGATGAAGGCGGCGAAAAGCGACTTGAAGAAAAGAAACTTGTTCAGCAGCATTTCGAAAAGCAAGCAAAGCGCACCAGAACCCGGGACGATGATGCTGCTGCTGCTAAGAAAAGCTGACGAAGCGCATAGCGGGAAACTTTCAGCTCGCTGATCCGCCCAACTCAAAAGGGGCCACCACCACGGGGCCAGGCCTGACGGCGGCGACGCACAACCGTTTTTCAATACACGTCTACGAAACTCCACTAAATGGCAAATTTAGGTCTCTTGGTTTCAAACTTTTTAATTCATCTCTCGGGGTCGCGCAATCGCTTTCCGTTACGATGTGCCTTCGAAAGTGGCGAAAAGCTCTGCGAGAGATAGTAATTGAGTCCGCCAGTACGTGACTTGAGGGAAAACAAAATCTCTGCGCAGCCGATGACGACGACGACGACACCGTTGGCATTTTGCCCTTGTTTCAGAGTGTCATGCTCGCTGCTGCCCGCCGTCGATTGCCGTCGAGTTGTGGATTAAATTGGAAAATTGTCTCGAATCTTTGACGACGTTGCTGGGTCGGTGGGTTTTGCCGGTAGGCTAGAGCTTCTTCTAGATTAGCTTGGCGGACCGTTGGGCGCGTCCAGGTCCGGCGAGAGCGCACAACACGGCGTATTAGAATAACGCAAGCAGCAAGGCGTGATACGTTTGGGTGATTGGAAGCGAGTAGTAGTAGTAGTAGTACCTCAGCAGCGAATGTGAAGAAATTGTAAAAAAGAAACAATAAAATGCTTCTTGGCTGAGAAGGAGGAAGGGACGTTTCAAACACGGTTCAAATGTTTTAGTAAAGCTAAGCACACATCATACTAATGAATCGGGGCCAAGAACGTCCACATTGAATGGAATGTTTTTTGGGGGTGGTTAAAAAAAACAGGGGTCCTGGATGGGTTATTTGGGCGTACGCGAGAGAAAGAGAGAGCCTAAAAGAGAGCAGACGCAAGATGTTTTGAAGGAAACAAATGCCTCAAAAAGTTGTATGATTTTTTTCGGCGATCGATCAATGAGTTGAGGGGGTTTGTATGGTGGTGGTTACTACTTTTGACGCATGTTAGCGGCCCAAAGACAGTCTCCGCTTCTTCGTCGTGCTTCGCGCACTGGTTACTTACTAATTGTATTGCTATCATCAGTACTGTCTTCAGCGAAAACCGCCGGCCGCACAAATCGAACAGATCTTCAAGCGACGGGCCGAGCAATTCCATTACTAGTGCATTGTATTTGCCGCAGGGCCCGAAGTAGTACACCTCTGGTATTCCTTCCGCTACGGTGGGGGTTGCGTGATGGGTGCGCGCGCGCGGACAGGTGCCCCGACAGGTGGCCAGGCCAGCCAGGCACAGCCAGGATCACAAAGGGTACACAAAAAATAGAGGGAAGAAAAAGGGCCAAATGCAGTGTTGTACAGAGAGCGAGGAAGAGCACATTTTAACAAGGCGATGCTTTACATTATGGTATTGGTTGACGTTAAATGAGTCCAAAAGGGGGGGTTGGATTATTTAGTATATTTTTGGTTCATTGTTTAAAAAAGGATTAGCAGAGAAAATGCTTTTTTATCTAAATTTCGAATCGAGCAAACGAGGGCAAGAATTGAAATGGAAACAATTTGGCACACACAACAGCGCAGCACACACGTACACCGAATCAATACTGCTGGGGGGACGTACGTACGGAGTAGTAGTGTGATTGTTTATAAATATATATTATCCAAGCAAAAGGTGGATTAAGAGAAATAGATGCACGAGAAAAGGAGAATTTGGTCAGCAAGAAACACAGTGAGAGTAGAGAAGAGACAGTGAACAAGGAAAAGTAAGAGTTGAGTAAGAGTAGTAGCAAGAAGGAAAAGTAGTACGTGTGAGAGATAAAGGTACAAACAATAAATAAACTAACAAAAGTGATAGAAAATAGAGATTAACATTTAAATTGTTGCTAGCTCCTACACGTGTTACACCACGTCATCTAATGCGAGTTGCGCCCGAAGATAAACACGTTTCGTTGGTGAGACACCAATCGAGGATCGCGATCGCGATCTGTTTTGGAATATCCGGGCGCAGCATCCGCGGCGTAGCAGGCAGAAACTTTGGATGGAGAAATACGTGCGAAGCAACGGTCGTTTCTCTCTCTCTTTCTCTCTCTCTCGCTTTCTCTTTCTATTTATCTCTATTACTTCTTAACAGACAACGAACGATACAACAAACGGTGTGGTTCTGCCAGATGCTGTGAACTTCCGATCGCAAGCGATCCGTTGCGAACTGAGTCCCACTTTCACGGGTTTTCACGACTGTGAGACTGTGCTTTTCCGTAATGTCGGCGCCAAGAACTTGCAGTAGCAATTTTGGCAATCGCAAACTTCTTGGCTTGTGTGGTTAGTGTGCTTAGCAATTTGGCATAAAATGAGTTCTAATTTCAAATTTTGATAGCAGAAAAGAGGGATGAATGTTGTATGAGAGGGTCAATCGATTTCACTATTACTACTACTACTACTACTACTTCGCTGCATCATGAGAGGATTGTTGTTAGGAAACGTTGAAGCGCACGACAGATCAAGATAAACCAATTGGGAACATTCTGCATTCCCACACGCAATGCCAAGCAAAAGTAGAGTGCGGTAAGTGAATGAGCGCGAAATATGAAGCCAAGATCTAAATCTTTTCGCGCGGTTGCAGATGAGAAGAGTTGCGAATCATGAAGCAAACTGAATAGGCGAAAGACTGCGCATATCGCATGAGCGTACGCAAAGGGAGCAGGCGATCGGTGATTAAGATCTCCCCTCTCGAATCATCAGAAATGGATTAACATACTGGATACACGAAACAGTCGAACAAGATAAAGAATAACCCAAACAGTAGCACCAATAGGACTTGCTCAAAACTAACTAGAAGCTCGTAGTAACAACATGAAAGCGATGGTAGAAAAAGAGCATTAAGGAACTTGAACAACTTGAAGTAAAATTTGAAGACAAACAAAACCAACTTTTAACGAAAGCAACAAATGCACAGTGTGCAACGCTTATATGGTAAACGAGCGCCAGAGCAAGGCTTAGCAATAAGTATTAAACAACTAAAGTATTGCACTATTTAAGTGTGAACCAGCAACCAATCAACAACAAACGCGGGTCACAGGACAAGAAATATACTTTAGTGCTGAAAAAAGTACTTAACAATGGACCCACAAGAAAACAAAAAAGAAAGCACGAGAGTAAACGTTATAAGCTTGAAGAATGAACTTGAAACCTATATGAATGAGGAACCGTTCAAATAAGAATGCCGTCAAGTTCCGTCAAGCCGATTGATGAGTCAGTGAAATATGCAACAAGCAAATGTTAGAATGGCGCGCGTTGGTCGATTGAAGAAAGGTCTCGTCACCAATTATTGTGTCTCGTTGTAGCCTAGTGGTCTGGTGGCACAATCGAAGAGAGAGAAGTTGCTGGCGGTCGATGGATACGAAGGGTCGACAACAAGGGAACACACTTGGTGGCTTTCACTGTTTCGCAGCACTGAATGATTTACGAATCCGAATAATTGAGCACCGGCAGCATAGATAGAGTTAGCGCGCGCGATGGGATCAGCACAGCGCGTGCGCCTTCCGGCGTTCCCGGGACGAAGAAAATGGGATGTTTGCGAAAAGAGCGACACGCCGACCGGAACTTACTAGTTGCTTAGCAATCATCAGTACAGTCTTCAGGGAAAACTTTCTTCCGCATAACGTAAAAAGATCTTCTAACGATGGTCCCAACAGTTCCAGTACCATTGCGTTGTACCGGCCGCCGCACGTGCCCAGGTGATACACCCGCGGGATCCCTTCCGGTGGGGACTGTGTATCTGTGTGGGCAGTGCCGATCGACCGATCGGTGGTGCCCGGGGTAGAAGATGTGGAGGATGACGCGGAACGACGCGGTGGTGCACAACCCACCAACCAGATGATGGGAGAAAAATAGAGAATCGAACAATGATGATGAAGAGAATGGTTAAACCAATTTTGAAGGCAAACATTATTTCTATCGTTATCGGTACACACACACACGCACACCGCAAAGCGGCTCTCCGCTATGAACAATAGAGTTCGTCACCGAATACACACACAGCAAAGTGAAACAACATATCTTCACCTTCGTTTTAAAGGTATTTCAAAAGTTTAATTTGTACTTTAATGTAATTTGAATTAGAAAAAAACGATATAAGGTTTCAGCAGAAAAGTTGTTTCACTTCTTAGTTCTTAACACACGCACACAAGGATATGGAACCGAAAACGCACACATACCGAACAACAGAAGCCAACGCAATAAAATAGTGAACTCAAGAGTAGGAAACAATAAAAACGGAAAAGAAAAACAAACAAAACAGGATCTGCAATACCGTGAGAGGTGGGTAGAGGGCAGAGAGAGATGCAAAATGTTGCATAAAGTTGATAAGTTGATATAGAAATTGGAATGTTGGTGGTGGTGTTAAGATGGTGAGGATTGATGTGCTGAAAGGTTCATGAGTTTTTCGATTACTTCTGCTAAAATATGTAGAATTTTGAAAGAAAAGATGCTTTTTGCATATTTTTATAGAATGTAATAAATAATTGATTGATTGATTGTTTTTGTTGATAACAAAAATAAGCACTCAATGCACAATACTGTGATGTGGAAGAGAAAAGGATGACCGGAACAGGGAAAGTAAGCCACCGTAGGGAGTTGTGTTGTGTGGTTGGATCCTTTGAGTTCTACCCAAATCGGAGCGCGAAAGGCAAACACCAACACAACTGATAGGAAAAGATAACACACACACATACACACACACGCACATAGAGACACACAACGGCGTTGTTTCCGTATCCTCATCCTCTGTTCTGCCTGCTAAGCCCGCCATCAACTCTTCCGTCATCATACACACGCGGCCTACTGTGTCTAGTGCTAAGAGTAACTGAAGGTTCACACACAGTATCCTCGGTCGCGTTTTGGAGAATCATTCGCCGCCATGAGAAGACACACTGATCGAACGAAGTATACGACACGGAGCGAGTAAGGATTACAAGACCCTATCGCTCTCGCTCTCTTTCTTTTTACAATGCAAAATGGCGAATGATTTTCCAATCGGCGCCGGTGAAAAGCGTGTTTCTTCGTAGAAAAATACAACTTTTTTTACTTTCTTACACACTAGAAAACTAATGGAGTAACGAGAAAAGGAAGGAAACGTAAACAAAATTCATACAAGACCACATTGAGAAGCAGTAAAAAACCATTTTAAAGCCTAAAGAGGAGGAAATTTGGAGGTTGGAAGGGAATTGTTGGGTTGGAATTGTTGTTTTCTTTAAAGGCAAACTTGAATTACTAGAGAACAAAGACCCGTTCGTGAAATATTCGTCAAAAGTTTGTACTGTAATTGGGAAATTTGCTAAAAATGTTGCTTAACTTGAAACATTTTTACTTTGCGTATTGAAATTATTCAAATCGGAACAAATCGGAATCGGACTATTCTTATTTGAAAATCAATTTACCAACATATTAAAAAAAACCTGTTTTGGTAAAGGTTTGCACTGCCAAACGGGGAAACCAGTAGGGAAACACGGGATGGGCTAGGCGTTGGGAATTTCAAGCAAGATTGAATAGAAAACAGAAAGGAGGGTTGGTTGCATAAAGTTACAAAAAATCTGACGGGTACTTACCGTGTGCCCCTAACAATTTGTAAAACCTATATTCTAAGTGTAATTGTGGTGCTTTTGATTTCATTGGCTCCATTTTTATTGCTACGTGTTCATTGTTGTATAGGTTTTTTCCTGAAATTATACAAAGAAAACAACCTTGGTTAATGATTTGTTGTAAAAATGTTTCAGTATTAGAGTAAACAAATTCACAGACCCACAGTCTTATTGGAAGTGAACAAGCGAGTGAAGTTTGTCGTTCGAGCTAAATAACACCTGAAGAAGGAAAGCTCACCGTAAAAACCATCGAACAGCTCCAACGTAGCACAATGTGCCTCCCTTCTCCTAAGCGCATAAATCGATCATTGAATAAATCGAGCTGATTTGATTTGATGAATTCCGTGGAAAATCGGACCATTTCGGACCAGAGTTCTTGGGACTTCTGGCCAATTCCCCCCAGCAGCAGCAGCAGAAAACGAGCGAGATTAGGTTCGCATTATTGAAATCAGTTGGAACACAAATACACCCAACAGGGGAGATGCAAATATGCCAGGGGCTCAACTCAGCAGAAGGAATGGCACGAAGGGAGCGCGAGAGAGTGAGTATCGTTAAGGGATGCCCGCTGCATACCGAATGAAGTCCTAACAGGTATGGAGCAGAACCCACGCCCCGTTGCCCAGCTCGCCCGACTAGATGTCGCTCCTATCATTTCCCGTCTAATGAGGTATTGGGACGTGTTCGGGATACCAATTTTGTCAGGGCTAGGCAGGACTCACCATTTTCACGAGTTCCATCATCTGCTCCCCATTGTGGAGAAGCATGATCTGGTTGCCGAAGACTTAAATAAAACCTTTTTACCATCTTCTCTCACTCAACTTTAAGTGTTAGTATGCATTCCGAATAATTGCATTTCTCGTCTCAGTGTGGCTCATTACCACCGCACTACCCAGAGCTAAAGTGTACATCAAAAAGCAGAAGTCGGACTTCCGTTTGCAGTTTGGGCGCACTGCATGAAAATCGTTTCATGTTGGTGAGATTAACCGCGCTCGCTAAAATGAGAAAAGTGTTCCAGCAGCGTGCCACGGTCAATGAGCACATCTCCTCCGCTGGACAACAAAACTCTTACACCGTTAGCAGCCCCACCACAGCACATCACGTAACATATCCGGTTTTTGTCTTTCCCACAATTCTTTCCATCCGACAACCGTCCGATCCGGACACTCCGGCGTACACGATGACCAGAGTGCGGATTTTTGCGTCGATCGGTCCCGCGCTTCTCTCAGCATCATTATCATATGGTGATGCAGCTTCCTTTTCCTCGAAACGAGCCAACGAAAATCCCCGGTCCAAGACGAAGCGGACCGGTCCAAAGCGGAAAGGCCCATAAAAAAACAGGGACCACTGCCAATCGGTAGAAAATATGAAACAAACTGCCGGTCGACCGGAACCAAAACGATCACCATTTCTTGTTCGAAAATCATCGAGGAGCAAATAATCAAATTTACGTTTCCGGCCGCGCCATGGCGGCCCACATTACACTTACCGGACACTTGCTTCCTGTAAGTTTCGGGCAGGGTGTGTGTTTATGCGCCTTCACACACACAAACACACGTCCGGTCACCGGTAGATTTTGGATCAAAGTCCCATAACGTGAAAATGACCCCTTCGTAAATGGTCCACCGATTCGTTACACGATAAGCGGCCGTCGTCGTCGCCGCGTTACCTCAGCTAGCCCCAAAGATGAAGGAGTTGCCAAACCGGGAGGGAGGTACTAGCTACAACCTTCTTTACGATTATCGTGTGCTAAGGAACCGGCCGAACACAGTTTTACCAGTTTGTAATTCGTAGAACCTTAACCATTTGCCGAGAGTAAGTAGGGCGCGGCCCCCTTACCGGGTCAGGTGACGAGAGCGTTCACCTTCAAAAGTCACCTTGAGAACAGTATGCCTGGAGGAGCCGAGGCTCTCTCTCTACGCATTCGTTCGCCGGACCCGACCGGGCCTTAGCTACTACTAAATTTCCCTGTTCCGATGTTATATGGCACCCTCTCTCTACAAAGAACCTTCAAAGGGCAAGGCGCAGCTGGCGTTACTGGGGGTGGCGATCGCGACCCTACACACTCCACATGGTCCGGCGGCGAACTTTCCGGACTTCCGGACCCAGGTGGAACGGGAAATTTCTTTTCGGAACGGAAAGGTGCGGCCAGCCAATAAATTCTGACCGAAAGGAAACCATTCGCATCGATTATAAATGCAAATCACCACTGGGCCAACCGCTACGGGGTGGTGAAAGTTATAGTAAGACCACCGAAAAGGTACCGAAGACCTTGCGCGCCTTGGGTCGCGAGTTTGGAAACGTTCACAATCCACCGAACTCTGGCCAACGAATTTCTTATCACTCTCACAGGTGACGGGAATCCGGCGGGGACCTCGGTGATTACAAGCCGATTTACAAGCTTTCGTTCGTCCTTCAGGCCCATGACTCACAAGCGGTGGCGTGCGTCCATAACTCACATTGGACACACTCCGGTAGTAGCGCTCGTGCTCAAGAGTGTCGGTCCTGGATCGAGCTCTTACCTCACACGGGAGAGTTCATTTATCTGTGATTAAGTTCTTTCCGATACAGCGCGATGATATCGGGCGTTGCCGCCAGAGCCAGAGGACAACACCTCAACGTCGGCCTTCTCTGCTGGAGATGTCCACGTCAAGAAGTGGTGTGTCCGAGGAAGAAACGTTTTCAAACAGTGTGTGCCAGCGGAAATTCGTGACACTTTCGGAACGGGACCTCGCCGTGTCCTGCCGGCAATGGGGAGGTCAGGGCATTTGTGGCTGAAACACGTTCGGGAAGAGACCTGCTGGGGAACTCCGCTGTGACCTGCTTCAGTGAACGCTTTAAGCCTACCGACAGGCCGCACACGGGTCCAACCCCGGTGGGGGATAACTACCACCGGCCAAACGGTGGCCAACGTTTCTGTTTGATTGCAATGGGATTACAACAACCCGGCACGGGCCGAAAGCGACGCCAAGATCCAGCGTGTCGCGCGGGCGCGACCCGGCATCGTAAACTTGTTCACTCAACGAGCCCCGTCTCGCAGTGTCTCTCTCTCGAGCTGAGGACGAAGTTTTGTCCAATTTTTATTACTCTACAACTTCTGGGTGGACTCCACTCACCCGCACCTCGTCCGTTAAAAGCTGCACCAGCCCAGAAGATGGTTGTCCCCTTTGGCCAACTGTACCGCGCGCCACCATAAACTCTGTGACCTCTCTGTAGCTCACCAAAGCTCACCACGGGAATATGGTCGGCGACGTGAAATACTCTTTGGCGTAGCCTACGCCGCCAGGCGGATTACTACAGAGAGTTACAGAGAGGTACACCACCAGCTGGCCTCGATACGTATCTGCCATCCTACGCTAATCGGGAATCCATTTATGTCCGACACTTTAGCGCGGGAATCCATTTCCTTTACCCAGGAAAAAAAATTATTTAACTCCTGTCGTTTATCCCGAACCGAACCTCCAGGACCCGAAACTGTCCTAGTCCATCGATTCGAAACCAAAACGGGTGGTAACAACACGAAAAAAAAAGGTTAAGCAATCATCGACCACTACACCAAGGAGGAGGCGGCTCGCAGCTTTTATGGACCCTCATCACGCCAGTAGGGCCGAGGCTTTAAAAAAGCCAGGCGATTCGGTCGCAAGCAAGAAAACAGCATTACTCGGGTGCGTGATCCTTATCACACAACACAACCAACCACACCACAGGACCGGTCACAAAAGGTAAACCACAGCAAGCAAATTCAGATTTTGTATCCAACGCCTAAGAACTCCTAGAAGTGGTCGCGGTACACACGGAACACACAGGATCAGGCATCGAAAGGTGTTTAGTTTTTCCATTAAAGCGTTAACCTTTTTTTAAGCGCAACTTTGGCCGATTAGTCCTTCGAATTAGTCTATCTAGTGTGGTCCATCTAGTGTTTGGATTCCGAAGATGGGGCCGCAAAACATCAGTTTTCAGCCAACATTTCTCGGTAGCGTACGCCATCGACGATTACAGCGGCTTCTTCTTCATGAGTGAAATGATCTTTTAGAATTTCGTACACAGTTTGAGTTGAAGACTCACCACCTAGGAAATAAGTTTCAAATATTTCCCAATTTTCTGCAAAGTTTTTCGTAATGGTTTACATTTTTCAGAATGAAGTTTGACATTTTAAAAGTCAAATAATCGGTAGCGTAAAAACTTAACACTAGATCGATCAGCCTATATCAGCTATGAATGTTGGGTCCTCTCTTAGCGCCTGTGAACAACACAAAGTAACGGCATCAATACCCAGGACTAACCATTCTAATCTGCTTTCCATTTGCGTAGACTCATTAAGGGCCAGACCCCCTGAGGGGCTGGCGTGCTTTAGCTAAGATCTTCTAATGGCAAGTTTCTAGAAAATGTAATCGAGAGAAATTAAATTCCATTCGGCTTTCTGCTTCAAAGCAAAGGGGCAGACAAGCAACACCCCCGGGGTGAGTGAGCGTTTCCGAAGTCAAGAAGCGACAGCGTTCGCCGCATACACTTTGGCCGATACCGCCCCCCCTCCCCCCATGCATGGTTCCGGTTCCTAGTGGCAGGAAACCGGTGTGACCCGCGAGCGAAGAAGCTGTCAAGCGCAACGGAAAGCATGTCAAGAGCAAAGAAACGTATTTTGCATACATCACCCGACCGACCGACCGGCCGGACCGGAGGCTCATTATGCATTCTGCTGCCCCCCGCCCAACACCCCGCGTTTGCTGTCTGCCGTCTGTCCGGTTTTGCCACACCGCACAGCCCCCCGGCATCCAGCCCAGACAGCTCCAGCAGCACCCTGGGCCACGCAAGAGGGCCATATTGTTTAAATGGGACGGGAGGAGGACGCACCCGCCCGAAAGCAGCATAACTCCTCGCGCCGCCGCCGGGAGTCTCTTTAATACATTGTCCACACGGGGGTGGCGAGGAGGGAAGACACCAGGACGTCTTCTTTGCCGTCTGCCCGGTGTTGCCGCGGGTCATCAAGTGTTGACCTTCAAAAAAAATACTCAGCTCTGCAAGAAGCATTAGCATTCTGCGGTAAAACGAATTCCGGCCACACTTGTGCAAGCCTGTGGCCGATAGAGTAAACATAGAGGAGGCCACCGGCCGCTGGCCGAAGGCACCTTTTCCAGCAGGATGTTACACTATTTAAGACATCCACCACCAGCGGCCAGTACATCACTTGCGATCGCGCCACTGCAAGAGCGCTTCAGGAAGAGTAGAACCCACAGTACGTGACACTGTCCAACCCAGACCCAAGTCCAGACCCAAACGGTAGTAGGATGACACCGAGAATGGGAATTTCCGTTCTGATAGGTGGCCTGCTGCTGGCACAAGTAAGTAGTCTCACGTTTCAACCGACCCCTGACCGGGATGAAGGATGTATTAGCACCGATTAGTGGTTTCGATTACTACACGGCCGTGTATTCTTTGACCCCGTGGCGATAGAACTGTGCTCCAGCAGTGGCCTTCGGTTGGTGGTTTCTGTGGACTGCGGCAACGGCCACGACGACGACAACGACGACGACTACACAGGCGACCAGTGACGCGGTCAATCAATCGGCCAGTGGTCTACAAATTGCGGTCGGCAATCGAGAAAACACGGACACCGCCGGTATGGACGGTGGGACCAACATCAGCAACGTGGAGATTAATTACGCACGTACGCTGGGTGGCCAAAGCCCAACGGATTATGCGGCCGCGGGATTTTGGCCCCTGGACCCGGAGACCGTCGCCGTAGTCGACCAAGAAGAAGTTGGTAGGGCAGCGGCCGATGATTCCTTTTCCCCGGCCGGCTGGATCGATAGCATTCTGGACGCGTACTTTGGGGCCGCCAACGAAAGCCGCCGGGAGCGGTTGGGCCAGCTTCGGGAGCGCCTGCTCGACATGGAGGACTACGCCCAGGACGTCGAGGCGATGCTGGACCGGATCCGGATCGCGTTCGGGATCGAGCTGAACCGCAACCTGCTGACGCTGGACGGGGCGGTAATGCGGTGCGCCCGGAACAGTACGCTAGACTCACTGGCCCAACGGGTCTTCGAGGATGGCAGTGGCTGCGTGAGGTACCGGCTCGGTACCATCCGCGATGCCCAGCTGGCAGCGAGCAAGAACATCAGCGCTTATCTGATCGAATGGAATGAAGCATTCCTGCGGGACGAGCTCTCCCGGTGTAACGGTGGGAACGAAGAGCTGGAACCGGGAATTGGCGATCTCTGGACGCGAAATGGACCCCAGTTGGCGTGCATGTCTAGTGTAAGAGAACGGGCCCCAGTCTGTGGTTTGAAACATTTGAAGCCACTTCCATTTACCCCCCGAATTGCAGATCTTACACCGAGTGCACCAGCAAACGCTCCTAATGGACTACAACACCGATCAGCTGACGGCCGGAGCGAACGAAGCGTTTGGTAAGGGCAAAGCGGCGATGCTCCAGTGTGCCGCCGACTTGGTGGACCTCTCCAAGGCGAGCCTGCTGGCAATATCTCGCATCATTGCGATCTGCCAAGCCCGGAACGACGCCTCATTCGCCGCGGACGATCGGAACGAAATCGATCAGACGATCGCCGCCAACTAACAGGACGCGACCGAGACTTTGGACCCAGGACGCGGATTTGAAGTACAGTGGCGGGCCAATAATAAATCGATATTGTGACAGACTCGTCGTCACTTTCCTCAGCAGACACACATTGGCGTCGTGTGTGATGACACACACCCCTTACACAGCTCTCGATGAAATTCTGAATCGTGTTGACAGTGAATTACCAATACAGCCGGCCGACAACACCCCGAGGGGACAAGTTTGAGCTGATAATTTAAAAGCGACTACCTTCGGGACCAGGGTCGGAACACGTGGGGTAAATCTACATCCGAAAACATTTGTACAACTGTGACTGTGACTCTAAAAAAACCCACCAGCCGACAGGATATAAAAGCCCGAGCCAGCCAACCGGTGAGAGATAGTCAGTGGCTTCTCCGCCATCAGTTCCACGTTTGAAATGAAAGGCCTTACGACGGCTCTACTGAGCCTGCTGCTTATCGCGGTAAGAAAGAGCGAGCGTGCGAGGAACACTTTACCACCATACGAGTGACCCGCGCGGTGCGATGTCCTCCTCGGCAGGCCATCGTTCCCACGTACGATTGCTTTATTTTCTTGTACATTGTTCGCTCCACCCGGCGTTAGTAGCAATGGTTCGAATGTGGACGGACTGGGAATCAACACCGCAGGACGACGGCGACGTGATCTATTTGGTGGTCTCCTACCACCGCCGGGTTCGCTGGCACGGCGCCCTCTGTTGGGTCCAGGTCCACCAGCTCCCCTTGGTGGTGGCTCGTCGGCCGTTCCCAACAACCTACCCCTGAGCGGCCTCCTCAGCGGCGGTCTTCCCGGCAACCTGTCCTCCCCGTTCATTCCACCCATCCCGGCCAATTACACGCAAGCGTTCGAAACCCTGGTGACGCAGTTCCGGACACTACCCCTCAACGGGATGGACAACATCGTCCGATCGCTCGCGACGGCCTACAATAGCTCGTTCAGCCAAATGTTTACCGAGAACGGGTTCAAGCGGATCAACGCATCGCTCGAGCAGGCCCGATCGGTGATCGGTCGCGGCGTTGACTCGATCACCGATCAGGGAGCGCAAGGTTTCGAGCAGGTCATCGCCAGCTACAACCGTTCCTCCGGGCGCGTTCAACGATGCGTCGGCCGCGAGCTGAAACCGACCGCCCTGGCACGGCGCGTGGTGGCCAAAGGCAAACGGTGCGTCAACCGGAAGTGGAACGAACTGTCCGACATCGGGAACGGCATGGCGAACGACATCGTGACGGCGGACACCGGAGCCCGCCAGTTTCTGGGCAACTTGAGTGCCTGCCAGGCGGCCAACCTGGCACCGAACGCGACCAGTGTGACGCAGCTCAACACCCAGCGCCGCCAGTGCTACGTGCGGGCGATCGGGAGCTTCCCCATGTCGATGCTATTCATTCCGGTCAACCTGGCGGTGGGCGCGGGCCAACTGTACGGTGCGCTGCAAACCCTGCAAACGCACGTGGCCCTTTGCTCCAGCGAGATGGGTGTCGAGATCGGGTTGGCCACGGCCGAAGTGACCTCGAAGATTGCACTCTGCACGGCGCTCCCATCATAAGGGTCTAAGTGCCTTCCTCGATGAACGGACGACGGGCGATGTTCCGAAAATGTAGAGAAATACATTAGACAGTACCTTAGTTTCGCAAACCCAACCCAAGTCTGACCCCTAGACCCCCTAACAACACGCTATCCCACCAGCAGCAGCCTGAAACTTACCCAGCCTGAGTTCTCCGAAGTTGCCACAGCCGATTTTCTTGCCGACGCGGAAGTTCGGGCCCACCATCAGGACCCCGGAGGAGGAACTGACCGAGTGGCGCGCGGAATACATGGTGCTGCCGGCCCGTGCACCACCGCCTCCTCCTCCGCCACCGCCGCCGCCACCACCAGCCGTGGCTGACGCTCCAGCACCGGGAACTCCGCTGTGAATGGAAAAATGGAAAACGAAAAACGAATTAGCCATCTGTTTTTTGTTGGTGCGGTACGGAACCGATCACTTTTACCACATATTACGGTCTACCACAACACGGACACGGGTTGGGGTGTGTCAACGAAACAGCTAAGAAGCAGCTTCTCAACTGCGAAAGCAAAACGTGCTAAGTGTGCTAGTCATGCATCGGCAATCGGCAAACGATTAGGTGTAACAAACTAGAATCGGCAAATCTCGGTGATCAGCCTCAAAAACTGTGCCCCGAAACTCTTTTTTCGGGCGGGGACACGATGTGGAACAGAAACCACACCAACCAGCGTGTGGCCAAGTCTGATTGCCTGACGATGATTGAGTCTAATTACTGTCACGCAACGCGACCGGGAACCCAATCTGGAGGCCGTCGTCGTCGAGAGAGGTTTACAGGCATCAATCATCAAAAGAAAGGGACTCCCGGATTTCCGGAAGAAAAACAAAAGCCACCAAAAAGCACAACGCACCCAACGGTAGGGTGCACGATAGGATTCACTCGATAAGGAATATGATGATCGATAAGCCGGTCGCCGCCGCCGTTTTCATGTTGGCCGGCCGTTTTCTGGTGGGCAGAGCACAACGTTGTAGGTCTATTTGTCGTGCGGTAAAAATAATCCCCCGATTAAATCGGACCACTTTTCCGGACAAAGGCGTCTCACGCGGCCGGCCGGAATTTTCCATGCGTTGTCGTCGGAACAAGAAGTCTTTCGAAAAAGGTGTGCAAATTGTGTATGGATTCGGACTTTTGGAACCAAAGTTTCTATAAACTGAGATGCTGTGCTAGGGTGCGACCCCCGGCTTTTGTTTGAGATATTTTTGGGACCTTTCGCCAATTAATTAGACAAGGGCAGTAAGACAAGGGCATGTCACAATTAGCAAGGATCAGACATCGGAAAATGTGGGCCCCACTTAAACCACAAGATGCTAAAAAGCATCCACAAATCCCCAGTCTGAGCCCAGACACCAAACATTACGGGGCGGAGGTTAACCCATAACAATTAAAGCCTCCAACGGGCCAATAATAGCATCAGTCCCCCATCCGGCTCATGACGCTCTCTCGAGGAGCGGCGGACAGGAAATGATATCCTTAATTGAGAATGTCCCAAATTTTCCACGCCACTCGAGCGTGCGTCAACACACGCCAGAGAGGCCAAACCAGCGCATGGTGGACGGACACGGGACTCATTTTCCAAGCGACTGCCCTTTCGGTGGTCGTCGTTTAAGTCAGTAACGGTGTCACAGAACGGGGCGGTGGCATTGAGGGGTGGTATTGAGGTCATGACCTGGGTTACCGGCAGCAGCAGGGGCAACCCTCCAAGGACACTCTCCCACTTCGGGTTCGAAATAATCAAAGTCAAACTATTCCCTAATAAGGTTTCACAAAATCTTGGCGGCGCGGAATTCCAGTGCCGAGTTTAGGGCGGCTCTCGCGATAACCAAATCAAATTACGTACGATGCGCCTTCGTGGCCAATCGAAATTCCGTTACGTTACGAAGGCAAGCTCAAGTTGCCCCGACCGCGGAACGCGTCCAGTGAACGTCCCGGGAATTGTACACCAAATTTGTGGTCACCTCTACCGGAAAACGGAACGGTCCTCCCCGCTCTCTATTGGTGGGGAAGAATAAATATTGTTGCCTGGTTTATGGTGGAAAGGAAATCGATTTTACTAATCGCCCACCTAAGCCGCCGACCAAAATTGGGCAACAGAGTGAATGACTTTTTTGTGGCGCCCGGGGGTAAGTGGCACAATTGGCATAAGGCATCGAAGGTAAGAATGGGCTGCATTTGCAGTTTATGCTGAGGTCGACAGGGACAGAGAGAGAACTCCATTCAACGCGACCGTATGCTGTATCTTAGATGTTAAAAAGCACGTAAATCACACTCACATCGAACGGTTACTTGAACACCACTTTTAGAAAACGAAAACGATAATTAGTATTACCAAATGTAAAGCCGCATGTTGATGTGCTGTGTTTTTTGGTGATCGGATGATCGGAACTCAAAAAGCCAAATTATCCAGGGCCCAGAGCGCGCGCGTCCTTGACAAGAGCTTGATGATGCGAAACGCTAATGTTGCCCCACTGGACGTGGCCCCCCTTGGGAGCCTCCGGTCCCGTGGGGGAAGAATGTGTGCTTATTGTGTGCGTGCGCTGTATGTGCTCTCCTGAGTTGTTGTGGTTGTGTTGGGTGGTGTCGGTATGAGAGAGAGAGACAGCGAGAGAACGAGATGGTGCACCGTGAAATTGCGAAGCCGTGCGAAACTGAAACTGCACAAACGATAAAACACAACACTGTGGCTCGCGAGGAACGTTCTTCTCGTCTTATGCTACTAAAAAACGACGACGGAATCGAGTCACTACGAAGCCGCGACGACGAAGCACCACACACATTTCGGGACGCGATTCCATCTCATGCGCGCCGGGCGCTCTGGTGCCGCCGCCGATTAACTAATGTTTGGATGTTTTTTTGGGTCGGAAAAAAAAGAAAACGAAACAAATGTTACACACTAGCTAAGGGACACGAAGAAAGTAAGAAGATTAAATTTGGCCCTGGAACACAAAAGCCCCGAGATGATGCGGTCGGTGGGAATGCAGTTCGCACTGCGACGAAGCTCTAAAGCGTGCAGCCCCCCTACATAGATAGGGGGGCGGCCTCCGAGTGCATGGTTAAAACTTTGCGAAACAAAACTCGCGGAACGTGGTGGACCGTGAAACAATAACCGCGCGCGCGTGGCCACTCCCCGCCGGCACGGGCACAACAATGAGCAACACAATCACCAAAAGAAACCCAAAATCAGCTAGAGCTTAAGCTTTAAGGAAGGTGTGAGCGTACTAGTGTGTGTGTGGATGGGAGAGGTCTTCATTGTTGGCACCCCAGTGTGACCCAATAGGAGGAGGCACCACTCGCCGAAGCGAAAACACTCGCGCTCTCATTGCCAAAGAGCTGGCGGAAAGGAAAATGTAGGTTGGTTGGCTGGTTGTGTGGTATCTGGCCACCTTTTGCTTTGCTTTGTGTTGCGTTTTCAGTTTCGCTTGCCCAAAAGCTTGCACCATTGCCGCGCAAGAAGCCGCGATAAGATGGAAGAAGGTCCACACACCACTCTTTTGAGTTCCTCGCGGGAGCCATTCGCCTTTTTTGGGCAAAATTTGTCGTGGGGTTTAATTAATTTTCCAACCCAAATCCACACTGATATCTGGGTGCACCGCAAGGAAAACGATCAACTAATGGAAGCTGAGAGGCCTATAAGTTAAATAATTTTTAACATAAATTCAATAACGCATTGCCAATCGAAAGCGAACGAAAGATAAGCAATCAAACAATAGTAATTCGGCCTAGTGGTCCAACTACCGAACCGAATGCACGTGCCCATTCGTCATGCAAAAACCGGGTTGAAAACCAAAACGCCTAACAGAACAAGAACTGGACTTAGGAGAGTAACTGTTTCACGAAACGCTTCGCCGTCGTCATGGTGGGGAAGTGTGTGGCGCGAAAATCCGTGTGGACCCCGAAAACGGTGAACTTTGCGCGCGTATGTTTGGATCCTCGTTTTTCTGGACTACGACATAAGGAGCACCCGGACACAAACGACCGCCGTCACCAGTCCGCCACGGAAAAGATGATCTTCTCTTCTGTGCACACAGACCACAGGACACTCACAGCAGAAAGAAAAGAACAATTAACTGTTTGACATGTGGACCAATGTTCCAGTAGGACCCTCCCTGGAACCCTGCTGCCGTTATGTGGCACGAACACCTTACAGACCACTCCAAAAAGGAACACCTGCGCTGATAGCAGCCACAACCACTGCCGCCAACAGACTACTGGTGCCCTTGTCATCGACTAAAAAGTGTCGAACCAGCGCGTTATCGAAGCCCGCCGCACCCTGGTTTGTCCACAGGACACACCGAGAGAGAGAGACACAGAGACAAATCAATAAAAGGCTCACGGACGCGCACACTTTTCCCTGCTGTCCCCACGACGGTCACGTGGAGCCTCTGGACACGTGCGCAGGTGGCCAAACGGCCAAAGATTTTCGTCAGAGGAAAACAGGCGGCCAGAACGCGGAGAAAGTAGTAGTGGAGGTCCCGGTCCCGTGTCAAAAACACTCCATCTGGGGGGGGCCTCGGGGTAGTTGGGACTTCGGAGCAGCAACGCGGCGGTGGCATTAGATTACCTCAATTACCGCTGCGCGCTTCACATGCACACGACGGCGCACTTACGACGGGCCATTTTCCTGTCTCTTTCCTGGCTCTTCTCTTGCTTTTCCGTTATCAGCAACTTTCAGGGCAACACGTGCCCGGCGCGGCGCACGCACCAATACCACACACACACACCAGCCTGTTGGGTGGCCCCGTCGGTGGTGGTCACGTGTTGATCAGAAAACTGTCAAGATTATGCGCTTTCGGTTCGGTTTGGTTCGGTTTGGTTCGCAGCCCGGCCCACACCGTCACGTTGTTTCGATCCGCCGCACGAGGCCAATCCGCAGGCACATACGCACGGAGTAAATGCCGCTTCCGGACGTTCAATCAGAGGAAAGACATTCGAAACAAATATGTGACACGATCGTTTCTTTTTCGACCGGCTTATTCACTTTATGTGGTGTGTTCAAAAAAGTGCTGATAGTTTTGGTATTTCCGCGGGCTACGTAAGTTCGATTTTTTTGTGGACATTTTTAGCAGTCGTTCAATTTTTTACAGCTCTTTTGCTTGGACGTGTGTTGGCTCTTTTTTTATTTTTGTCTATGTCTTGGAGATTTTTGAGTCAAAGTTTTATTTGAGTCTAGGATGTCAAAGAATCTGTATAAAATTTTGTGTGGAAAATGAAGTTAAGAGCGCGTTCCAAATGTTGATCTGCGCGTTGTTTCTGCGTGATTTTTCGGTCAAACCAACAAACTAGTGATGCCAAAGCCACCGTATTCCCCAGATCTGGCCCCGTGTGACTTTTTCCTCTTTCCAAACTCGTGGTCAATTACTTTTGGAGTAGACAAAAATCGACGATGAGCCAAATATTATCCAAGCAAAACAACTGTCAAAAATTGACTGATCACTCAAAACGACTGAACTTTTTGAGCACACCACTTATATCGTGAGTTGCGTTGAACCTTCATCCGGCAAAAAGACCACGCAATATGCGTGTGATGCGCGCGCTGGATGCTCGGAGGAATCCTTGCTGGTTGCTGAGGATCGGCGGCACATGTGTGCTCATCATTTCCGCCACACATGGTTTGTGGACACTAACTAACTGTTTCGTGGTAACTAACGCCATGTTTTGGCTCCGCCATTCACTGGCTTCCTCCATTCGGTGTGTCCGCATGAAAGAGACTCCGTCGGAGACAGCTGCCGAAACACATCTCGTGTTCTTGCGCTTCTTAGAAAACCATCATCGGCACGATCGAAATAATGTTTGCGGAAGAAAGCAGTTGGCGCACGATTGGCACAAAGTGTAACCCGCTTCGTACGGCCCGCCTATGGGTGTCCTTTTCTCTTCTGCACTCTCTACCGTAATCGGTTCCAGCGGTTGTTGCCGGACTTCGCGTTGGATGCGACGGCTGCTTGCTGACCGTTCGTTTATTACTTTGGCTTCCTTACATTCAATACAGTATGTACGTATTTTTACAACGTGCACGTCGTACGACAGCCGCCGATTTGTTTTTTGCTGATTTTATTAAGCCGCCACGGGGTGACGCACAGGCAAGGTCCCTGTTTCCGGCCGTGTTTTTTTTTCGGTGCACATGCAGTTTATTGGATTATGGTTCGCGGGCACGAGCACCTGGCCAAGCCATCAAACAACAGCAATGGACATCACACGGGTATCACACGAAATCGAACTTAATTTAATTCTGAGCGAATTTTACGCCCATTTGCCCCGACTTTTACGACTCTTGTCCACGTCTCGACTCATCGATCGATCGTCGGACGCCTGTTTGGTAACACCACCCAATAAACGGGGGGGGCGGCAAGTTTCGCTCTTTTTTGGCCGGGGTGGGCGCTAAAAGATTAAAAATGAAAAGTAAACAACACGCCCGATGTGAGCCGATTTGGAGAAATTACCAACCAAGAGGGGAAAGTTTTGGTCACTACTTCCTCCTGGGGTGTGAAGTTTAAGCGCTTAAATTAGTCACGGACCCCCGCCAAAAGCCCCCAAGAAAGTGATCCGAAGAAGCACAGCGCGTGTTTTGTTGCAAGTGCGAGTAATACGAGTGCGCGTGAATTTTCACCAGCCATCATTTCTGGTTCCCTGGTTAGTGTGTGGTGCAAATATTGTGTGCCGTGGTACTGTCGCCGTCCGATTGTCCCCTCCAACCGGGGCTGCCTCGTGTTGTAGTACCTGCAATGGGTGATCTTTTTTGGGCGAAAGTTCAGCGGAATGCATAACATTGGTGCCAGCGGAATTTTTGTTTTTGGTTGGTTTTTGTGTCTGGAAGCTGCTGCAGCCACTCTGTCTCTTTGGCGTCGAATCTCAAAAGGCGTCGCGTCGCCGCCCTGTGGTCACTTTTTCTCGAAGCACCTCATATTAAACCGTTTGTGAGCCTCTCCACAGGAAACGGAACGCATCGCACCGAGAGGGGCAAGATCATTTCAGCGCGCGCTGGTTAGAGATTGAGAATGGGTAGACACGACACGTGGATTTAATTTTTAACATCTTGCTGCCATCTTGTCAACTGAGAGCTGTGAGCGGGGCACAGGGCGCGCGTGTGTTCCTTTCTAATACGCAGTTCTTAACACGTCAACATGCCCGGCCACAAGTCCGGCGGGCAAGTCAAGATGGCGCGGCGCGCGCTGGTGTGAAGGACCGCGTGGAAGTAGAATAAATAGAATAAAAACATTGGCGCTGCTGATAAAGAGGTTCACACAATCACACAACGGACACGCTCCTCGCTTCGGATCGAATTTCGATCTTGTCCCATTAACGAGACAGCACGGACAGTCGGGGCTCTTATCACCACGCGCGCCCAGCGGCAAACAACAGCATCAATTGCAAATCACTGCATTTGGGCGAAAGAAGAAAAAAAACCAAACGAAGATAACCGACCGGGCGGTCAGTTGTTTCTTGTGTAAGAGCGCGCGCGCGCGTCGTTATCTTCAGATATGGTCATGGTTAACCCCCCGTGCCGTGATTGCAACGGAGGATGCTTTCCAGCGGAGTCCATTGTGTCCTCTATATTTCAATATTTGTCGATCAACACACCAAGCACTTCGCGTGTGTTCGACGGACGACGTGCTTTAAGAATCGATCGGCGCCACCGACCGGCCACAGGCCAAGGCCGATGTGCCAAGAAAGCAATTTGCGGAATTTTTGTCATCAAATTTTCACCGAACAATTATCTGATGACGCACACACTAAATGGCACACACACACACAACGGCAGTCGGGGAAGAAAATTTGGTTTGACACACCATTAAGAAGGACTAATGGGGAACAGGAGAGCACCGGAGATTACGGGGTGAATCGACGGCGTGGCCCGCGTCCTAACGAACTTTTCGATATTCGATACCAAGGCATCACCATTCGCACACACACATACAAAGAGCCACGGGACACCACGGGAAACGCGCACTTTCCGGCACTACTTCGAGACACACGGCGGCCACAACAGAACCAGCGGCTGACTGTGCCCACGTCCGGGGCCGAATGTCAACGATCGACTGAGACCATCGCAAACACCGACCAACCGACCCAGCCCAGGCCTGTCCTGGCCAGCAGCAGTCTGAGACGCACAAGCGCACGCAAATGATGGACACGAATCGGGGACCCAAGAACGCCTTCGATCGGGGAGCAGGGCGTGCGGCGGTGGAGCGGGGAGTCTCGACTCCAGTTCTCTTCCCCATACGGACGGACACATCAACAACAGCCACGGGGGGACACGCGATACTCTGCTACACACGCGCCTCGCACACACACAGCCATCGCGTTCTAATCTCGTTTCCATCCGATGATGGATGAATATGGCGTTTGTGTGTGGTGTTTGCGTCGCGAACCGCGCGACGGCTTCCATATGATCCGCTTTACAGGCATCGGCCACATTTCTTGCTCCTTCTCGCTCTCCCTGACACACACACAGCACCGTTGATCGCTAAACTAAAGTAAACAAGCCCGAAGAAGACGGGCAACATTAGCACGCGGCACTCGCCCGCTTCCTGGGTGAGTCATTTGGCCTGTCTCACTGACGTTTGACGTTTGATCGAGCGAAAATACCATCAAACCTCGGCAGCGATCACCAACACGATACACGATCATCGCGCGTCATCCGTCCCCGGATGAATGCATAATTTACATCGCAACCTGACCGCCACTACACACCACCTTATCAGCACTACGCGCCTGGGCTGCGTCATCCGTCGTCTCGTGTCTCGTTAGGGACAAATTGAAAAATACACTTTAAACCAACCGCACACTCTGGGGCCCACTTCGTCGCCGGATCAATCTATATTCCGGCCACAGGCTGGCTGTCACTGCGCGTCTTACACTTCAGGCAGGCAAGGCTTTTCGCGGCGCGTCCTTATCTCGTGCGCGCGCAAAAACGAGTGTTTTTAAAACATCGAAGCGCAATCGAGACACCTCGGGGTCTCGGCTAAGCCCACATCACCAGACACACACACACACCGCGGGGACCAGGACCAGCACCAGCCAGCCAGCGAGGATGAAACATCGCCGGCGCGTTCCGAAGCGAAACTGAAGTGCGATTCACGCGGGACTACTATAGGGCGGCGAGCGATACTCCGAAATGACTCTCTTTTGTAGTCTCTCCCTCTCTACAGCTCTCTCTCTCTCTCTGCCTCTCTCTGTAGGTTGCCCCTTATGTACTCTACATAATTAATCTCGCTTGGTGGGTGTGGACCCACTACGCCACCAACTGACCCTTTGACGAACCGAACGCGTGCGCGCTCGTGCGCCCCCCAAAAAAGAAATTAAAACCCATAAAACCCCCCCTCCGTGTCGCCAAAGGGCATTCGATTCCCCGAGAATAGTGTGTGACCACCGCCTGCCACCGCGCGCTCTGTGCCCAATTTATCGACCATTTTTTGGTCGGAATTTGGTCGATCTCACGATCTCCTTTTTAATGCAATTGCGCGCGCGTTGATTAGGCCAGAACACGTCGTAGAAAGTCGCCACAGGCCCCGCGTAGATTTCCTTATCGCGCGCAAGTCGCCCATTCAAAGGGCGACCCCAACCGGCCAGCCATCATAATCCTGGATGGTAAAATACACACAAAATTCAATGCCACAAAGTCACGCGATTTGGACTTCGAAAGCCGCTTAACACTTTCGCGGGTTCCCCATCGGGGGTTCAATAGCTTTTTGGGCTAACACTAACGCGTTGTGTGTGCGGCAGGGCACCATTTTTATATATCGATCATAGATTAGCGTAGGGTACCCGAAAACTCGGAACGGCTATCAAGGGTGCTCTTGAAATGAAACGAACTTCGACCAACACCAAAACCAGTATGGTCCAAAATCATGCATTTGTTTGTATAAAAATGTGTGAACCGTTCCCTGGACAAGGTGACAGCACCCTGAAGTGAGTCCTGCCTGGAGCCATGTTTTTCGTACGTTTTTCGTCCTCAGTTTTTCCAACACACACATTAACCGAAACAAGTTCTTCAATTGGTTTCAAAAAGCTGACAAGTCCAGGGTCAGCGATTGCCATCACTGAGTGTGGTTTTGTGAAGCACCGAGCCCCTCCGGAGAGAGGGAGCGAGCGAGAGAATATTTTATCAATTTCATCGATCGGATGGCCGATAAACCGTGAGCCCCGGAAATGCAACAAACAACACACACCCACAACGCCGCTGCTGCTTTCTAATAACACTAATGGCCTGGATGGATGGCCACAGTGGTGTCCGAATTTAAATTTTAGCCAACGAATGTAACGGGAATGTGTCACGATGGTGAATTAAATAGAACACACCCGATTGGGCCATGGTGAAATGCTTCTCCTCTTGGCAGAGCCGCTTTCCGCTGTGCTGTGCTGTGCTGTAAACTTGTAACTGTCCGTTTACCGCCCCATTGGCCGCTCAATTTGGGGGCATTTGAAGCGTTTAATCTTATTTCGCTGGCGGCATCCACCAACCCAATTGCAAGCGATTATCGATGTTTTACTTTTTCACTCCGAGCGTTTATTACGGCGCCATGCCGACACAAAAAGCCGGTGCCTGCTGCTGCTGTGGCCCTACTGGGAATCACCGTCGTCGTCGTCATTCCGAGCGGGATACATCGAAACGAAAATGGAGCATAAATTTGATTACCAATCCAGCGCCAGATGGAAGGGTGCGCGCGCGCGCGCCTGTTGCGATCGACGGGGACTCAGTTGCTTTTCATTGCACTTACCTCCCGACGCGACCCTGATTCATGCCCCGCCAGAGGTCCCGTCGGGCGGTTGGGTTGCCAACAAAGCCCCAGAGGGGCTATATGCGGTGGAGAAAAAAAAATGGACGAAAATAGGGAAAAATCGATCGTCAAATCGTCATCGGAGAGTTGCAGGACCCCCAAAGGCTCGAGATAATTATGATTTTGAAGGGCCTTCAGAACGTGTGACAGGTTGCACCTTGGTGGTGCATTATAGAAGCGACCTGCGACCTGCGTGCTGGTTGTGAATTACATTTTCCAAATATTTTGTAGAAGCGAGAGACTCTTTGTGGTGCTTTCTTAATGCAGAGAACCTGTGCAATTGGAGCTGAACCATCGGGCACTCACTAATGTTCCAGGACTTAAAAAGGATCCCAAGGGTGCCACGTGACTCTAATTCTAAAAAATGGTTTTAAACCACAACGAGTGGAACCCATTTATCACCCGGACCGGACAAGAAGTAGTGCCCAGAGACGTTGCACGATCGTCCTTGGCGCCGACCACCGATAGTGCCACCTGCCTGCCTGGCAGCCCGTTCACCCACCCATCTTTCACCGGAAACGGATGAAAAACTCACCTGAAAAGAAACAAAGAGACGGAGAGAGAAAGAAAAACTCCATATTAATCCTACTGCCAGCCGTGAGTAGCCCCAGAGTCAAGGTCGATATAGGGAAAGAAAAATCCAACAATTAATCTTTGACGCCACAGCCAATACTTTGACACTTCCATTCTCTACGCAAATCCGTTCCTCAAACAACGCTTATGATGGTTGGCAAAACGGTACGCAAGAAAAAGTAAATCGTTTGCCTTCCTTTTATTAAGTTCCGTTTTTTCTAGTTCGGAGGAAGTTTTTCTTCCGTTACCGCCCGTTGGGCAACCGCACTTCGCAACCGATTGTCGTCATTGTGTGATTGCGCGCGCCCTCAAGTGTGCAAAGTATCCTGTTAAACAACTGTCGCCGTCCGATTGTCCCCTCCAACCGGGGCTGCCTCGTGTTGTAGTACCTGCAATGGGTGATCTTTTTTGGGCGAAAGTTCAGCGGAATGCATAACATTGGTGCCAGCGGAATTTTTGTTTTTGGTTGGTTTTTGTGTCTGGAAGCTGCTGCAGCCACTCTGGGTCTCTTTGGCGTCGAATCTCAAAAGGCGTCGCGTCGCCGCCCTGTGGTCACTTTTTCTCGAAGCACCTCATATTAAACCGTTTGTGAGCCTCTCCACAGGAAACGGAACGCATCGCACCGAGAGGGGCAAGATCATTTCAGCGCGCGCTGGTTAGAGATTGAGAATGGGTAGACACGACACGTGGATTTAATTTTTAACATCTTGCTGCCATCTTGTCAACTGAGAGCTGTGAGCGGGGCACAGGGCGCGCGTGTGTTCCTTTCTAATACGCAGTTCTTAACACGTCAACATGCCCGGCCACAAGTCCGGCGGGCAAGTCAAGATGGCGCGGCGCGCGCTGGTGTGAAGGACCGCGTGGAAGTAGAATAAATAGAATAAAAACATTGGCGCTGCTGATAAAGAGGTTCACACAATCAAACAACGACACACTCCTCGCTTCGGATCGAATTTCGATCTTGTCCGATTAACGAGACAGCGCGGACAGTCGGGGCTCTTATCACCGCGCGCGGCAAACAACAGCATCAACTGCAAATCACTGCATTTGGGCGAAAGAAGAAAAAAAACCAAACGAAGATAACCGACCGGGCGGTCAGTTGTTTCTTGTGTCAGAACGCGCGCGCGCGTCGTTATCTTCAGATATGGTCATGGTTAACCCCGTGCCGTGATTGCAACGAACCACATGGAGGATGCTTTCCAGCGGCGAGCGAACGGTGATGTCTATTGTGTCCTCTATATTTCAATATTTGTCGATCAACACACCAAGCACTTCGCGTGTGTTCGACGGACGACGTGCTTTAAGAATCGATCGGCGCCACAGGCCAAGGCCGATGTGCCAAGAAAGCAATTTGCGGAATTTTTGTCATCAAATTTTCACCGAACAATTATCTGATGACGCACACACTCAATGGCACACACAAACACAACGGCAGTCGGGGAAGAAAATTCGGTTTGACACACCATTAAGAAGGACTAATGGGGAACAGGGGAGCACCGGAGATTACGGAGTGAATCGGCGGCGTGGCCCGCGTCCTAACGAATTATTCGATATTCGATACCAGGGCATCACCATTCGCACACACACATACAAAGAGCCACGGGACGAACCACGGGAAACGCGCACTTTCCGGCACTACTACGAGACACACGGCGGCCACAACAGAACCAGCGGCTGACTGTGCCCACGTCCGGGGCCGAATGTCAACGATCGACTGAGACCATCGCAAACACCGACTAACCGACCCAGGCCAGGCCAGCAGTAGTCTGAGACGCACAAGCGCACGCAAATGATGGACACGAATCGGCGGCCCAAGAACGCTCGTTCGATCCGGGAGCGGTGCGGCGGTGGAGCGGGGAGTCTCGACTCCAGTTTTCTTCCCCGTACGGACACATCAACAACAGCCACGGGGGGACACGCGATTCTCTGCTACACACACTCTGCCTCGCACACACACAGCCATCGCGTTCTAATCTCGTTTCCATCCGATGATGGATGAATATGGCGTTTGTGTGTGGTGTTTGCGTCGCGACGCGCGCGACGGCTTCCATATGATCCGCTTTACAGGCATCGGCCACATTTCTTGTTCCTTCTCCCTCTCACTCTCTCTCACATACACACACATACACATACCGCGGATCGCTAAACTAAAGTAAACACGCCCGAAGAAGACGGGCAACATTAGCACGCGGCGTTCGCCCCGCTTCCCGGGTGAGTCATTTGGTTCGTCTCACTGACGTTTGACGTTTGATCGAGCGAAAATACCATCAAACCCGGGCAGCGATCACCAACACGATACACGATCATCGCGCGTCATCCGTCCCCGGATGAATGCATAATTTACATCGCAACCTGACCGCCACTACACACCGCCTTATCAGCACTACGCGTCTGGCCTGCGTCATCCGTTGTCTCGTGTCTCGTTAGGGACAAATTGAAAAATACACTTTAAACGTCGGACGTCGGGGTGGTGTACGGGATCAATCTATATTCCGGCCACAGGCTGGCGGCTGTCACTGCGCGTCTTACTCTTTAGGCAGGCAAGCCTTTTTGGCGGCGCGTCCTTATCTCGTGCGCGCGCAAAAACGAGTGTTTTCAAAACATCGAAGCGCAATCGACACACCTCGAGGTCTCGGCTAAGCCCACATCACCACACACACACACACCGCGGGGACCAGGACCAGCACCAGCCAGCCAGCGAGGATGAAACATCGCCGGCGCGTTCCGAAGCGAAACTGAAGTGCCATTCACGCGGGACTACTAAAGGGCGGCGAGCGATACTCCGCAAATGACTCTCTTTTGTAGTCTCTCCCTCTCTACAGCTCTCTCTCTCTCTCTCTGTCTCTCTCTGTAGGTTGCCCCTTATGTACTCTACATAATTAATCTCGCTCGGTGGGTGTGGGCCAACCACTCCACCAACTGACCCTTTGACGAACCGAACGCGTGCGCGCTCGCGCGCCCCCCAAAAAAGAAATTAAAACCCATACAATCCCCGTGTCGCCAAAGGGCATTCGATTCCCCGAGAATAGTGTGTGACCACCGCCCGCCGCCGCGCGCTCTGTGCTCAATTTATCGACCATTTTTTGGTTGGAATTTGGTCGATCTCACGATCTCCTTTTTAATGCAATTGCGCGCGCGTTGTTTTGGCCTAAACACGTCGTAGAAGGTCGCCACAGGCTTCGCGTAGATTTCCTTATCGCAGGTCGCCCATTCAAAGGGCGACCCCGACCGGCCAGCCATCATAATCCTGGATGGTGAAATACACCCAAAATTCAATGCCACAAAGTCACGCGATTTGGACTTCGAAAGCCGCTTAACACTTTCGCGGGTTCCCCCACGGGGGGTTCAATAGCTTTTTGGGCTAACACTAACGCGTTATGTGTGCGGCAGGGCACCATTTTTATATATCGATCATAGATTAGCGTAAGGTACCAGAGAACTCGGAACGGCTATCAAGGGTGCTCTTGAAATGAAACGAACTTCAATTCGCGAGACCTTAAACTTTAGGCGAAGCCGTGGTCCGTCGTCCGGTTTCGAACTCAACACCAAAACCAGTATGGTCCAAAATCATGCATTTGTTTGTATAAAAATGTGTGAACCGTTCCCTGGACAAGTTGTTTTTCGTACGTTTGCGTCCTCAGTTTTTCCAACACACACATTAACCGAAACAAGTTCTTCAATTGGTTTCAAAAAGCTGACAAGTCCAGGGTCAGCGATTGCCATCACTGAGTGTGGTTTTGTGAAGCGCCGAGCCCCTCCGGAGAGAGGGAGCGAGAGAATATTTTATCAATTTCATCGATCGGATGGCCGATAAACCGTGAGCCCCGGAAATGCAACAAACATACACACACACACACCCACAACGCTGCTGCTGCTTTCTAATAACACTAATGGCCACTGGATGGATGGCCACAGTGGTGTCCGAATTTAAATTTTAGCCAACGAATGTAACGGGAATGTGTCACGATGGTGAATTAAATAGAACACACCAGATTGGGCCATGGTGAAATGCTTCTCCTCTTGGCAGAGCCGCTTTCCGCTGTGCTGTGCTGTGCTGTAAACTTGTAACTGTCCGTTTACCGCCCCATTGGCCACTCAATTTGGGGGCATTTGAAGCGTTTAATCTTATTTCGCCGGCGGCATCCACCAACCCAATTGCAAGCGATTATCGATGTTTTACTTTTTCACTCCGAGCGTTTATTACGGCGCCATGCCGACACAAAAAACCGGTGCCTGCTGCTGCTGCTGTGGCTCTGTTGGGAATCACCATCGTCGTCGTCATTCCGAGCGGGATACATCGAAACGAAAATGGAGCATAAATTTGATTACCAATCTAGCGCCAGATGGAAGGGTGGCGCGCGCGCGCGCCTGTTGCGATCGACGGGGACTCAGTTGCGTTTCATTGCACCTACCTCCCGATGCGACCTCATTCATGCTCCGCCAGAGGTCCCGTCGGATGGTTGGGTTGCCAACAAAGCCCCAGAGGGGGGCTCTGCTGAATGCGGTGGAGTACAAAAAATGAACGAAAATATGGAAAAATCGATCGTCAAATCGTCATCGGAGCGCTGCAGGACCCCCAAAGGCTCGAGATAATTATGATTTTGAAGGGCCTTCAAAACGTGTGACAGGTTGCACCTTGGTGGTGCATTATAGAAACGACCTGCGACCTGCGTGCTGGTTGTGAATTACATTTTCCAAATATTTTGTCGAAGCAAGAGACTCTTTGCGGTGTAGAGAACCTGTGCAATTGGAGCTGAACCATCGGGCCAAAACCAAACCATGTTCCAGGACATAAAAACGATCCCAAGGGTGCCACGTGACTCTAATTCTAAAAAATGGTTTTAAACCACAACGAGTGGAACCCATTTATCACCCGGACCGGACAAGAAGTAGTGCCCAGAGACGTTGTACGATCGTCCTTGGCGCCGACCACCGATTGTGCCACCTGCCTGCCTGGCTGCCCGTTCGCCCACCCATCTTTCACCGGAAGCGGATGAAAAACTCACCTGAAAAGAAACAAAGAGACGGAGAGAGAAAGAAAAACTCCATATTAATCCTACTGCCAGCCGTGGGTAGCCCCAGAGTCAAGGTCGATATAGGGAAAGAAAAATCCAACAATTAATCTTTGACGCCACAGCCAATACTTTGATACTTCCATTCTCTACGCAAATCCGTTCCTCAAACAACGCTTATGATGGTTGGCAAACGGTACGCAAGAAAAAGTAAATCGTTTGCCTTCCTTTTATTAAGTTCCGTTTTTTTTTTCTAGTTCGGAGGAGGTTTTTCTTCCGTTGCCACCCGCTGGGCAGCCGCACTTCGCAACCGGTTGTCGTCATCGTGTGATTGCGCGCGCCCTCAAGTGTGCAAAGTATCCTGTTAAACAATCACCAGGCACAAAAAGCACTTCACGGACACGACGCGGGATCGGTATCCTTCTCAGCATCAGCAACAAAAAAACACCGCTCAAAACAATGGGAAACAACGGAACTCGCAGCCAAAAAAAAAAGGGTGAAACAATAAAAAAGATAACTTTGGACGGCGGCCACACAATGCGCCGCGCGGTAATGAAGCGATAATTTTAATGGACTGTGTAGCAGGCATTACATCACTCGCCACACGCCACACGCCACGGTTCGGGGACCACGCAACACGCAAACGCCAAAATGATAACGACGCTACTGTGCCGGCCGGCGATGAATTTGAATGAGCGGCTCTTCTTTTCACCACCGAACCGATTGGGCCACGGATCGTGTCTTTGGTTCGTGTGTGTGTGCGCGTAAACTTCCTTCACTATTCGCTTGACCTTCCCTATTTATTTTGACGATCATTTGGGTGCTGCTCTCCATTTGTATGTCTGTGTTTGGTAAGCGTAAGAGTCATGCAAATCACTCACGATCGAACCGATTACACACGTAAAACATGGCAAAGCACACAACTTGGTCAATATTTTGCTGCTGCCTCCTACCTCCTATCCAAGGTGGGGCCAAGTAAATCGTGAATGAACGCCTTTTGTACGCGGAGGATTATGATTTGTTATCACTGTTTAAACGCGCAAAGTCAACAACTAGCCCCTGGCGCAGCTGCGCGGGTTGGGGCAAGATTGTGGTTGATAACGAACCCGTGTTTGGAGGAGCACTACCACACACGACCTGTCAATAAGTGTCTTGTGTTACTCACTGTAACAGCAGTGTTTGTCGAGTGTCTCACACTTGCGGAAGGAAACAATATTTTATCGAATGATTCATACGATTGCGGTAACTTCCATCGGAGCTTTATCGCGAACCGAAGACGGGATTTTCCAAGATGGTCGCAGCTAGCATAAGCCTTAGCGAAAAGGGAGATAATTCCTCTTATCACCTCTGACTGACTGACCCAAAAACCCTGGACGCAGTTTTTCTCAAATAGGAGATGACGACCACCGGTTCCGCTGAGACCAAAGCGGAGAACTTGAGGACTCCCCTGATGAACTCTCAACGCTGAATTGTCCGTCGACACCGTCCGATGGCAGATAAGATTCCGCGCGCCCAATGAAGGCCCAAGGGACCCCTCCACAATAATGTTGATGGAGCCCGGCGTTCAGCGGAGCATTTTCTTGTCGGGCCGGCATAACATACGTAAACATTGCAGATAATTATTTGTGTGACCCCACCGACTGATACAGACCCCAAAGAATGGTGGCGGCCGCCCCGTAAGACGTTTGGAGTACAATTCTACGACTCTACGGCGGCACGACCGCGGGGGTCTACAGAGAGATCATCGCGCCATATTTGTGTCCGGGGCGGCGCAAAACGTTCTCCCTTTTTTACTTTATTCAAATCTTGTCCGGCCAGCGAGCGGCGAGACGAGGTGTATGGAAATGAAGTTGCGCTGCGCGTTGGGGATGTGGTGTAAACAGCATTACGCATTCTGTCGGCGGATCCGCCCCGCCGGTAGAGCTGGAGGTGTAAGAGTAGAAGCTGTTTGACAACCCCGAAGGAAAATGGCGGTGGCGACAGCGGCGGTTGATGGATGTACGAGAGAGCATCATGACTCCGCTCGCCCGCGGCAAGCATTCTGCCTTGCCTTCGCCGCACCAGGAAGCAGCAAATAGTTGCCTTGCCGAGGGCCGAGGAGTGTGTGTTCTTTGGACCTGTCAGGGGCGGCGGCGGCGGAAAGAACAAACAGCGAAATGGGTTTCACTTTTCCGCTACCAACCAACAACGCGTAATGGGTGGCTCTCTAGAAGCGCGGGCAGTCGGCATTCGGCACCGGCATTTCCCTTATTGACGCACCCCGGTGACGGGGCTGTCGCCTGGTGCGTAGTCAAAAGTAATCGATTTTGCATAACATCAAGTCCTCATCGATTCTTTGCCGTTTTTGGGGTTTTGGGTCCAAAAAGCCCACTCCCGGCGAGCCGTTACAGCGGGCCTTCGATTGCGTTCTTCCGTTTAGTACACCGTTACAAATTTCACGCGAGAAGGCACGGAACAAAGAAGTCTACTTGTGGCGCGATGCACCGCAAGTTACGGGAGGGACCACTTACTCGCGCCGCGGCACCGATGCGTAAAGAAAACGAAACAAATTGCCTCACTCGATGTGTGACTAGAATGACAATTATGCTTGCTGCTTGGTGTGTGGTGCGCATCGGAATCGTGTTTGGAGCGGGGAGGGACATGTGCAACCCGCATCGCGCCATCGCCGAGCCGCGTGTAATGGCGGCGGTTACAACGCGAAAAGCCTCTGACCGATGTGCAATGCACACTCACCTAATAGTTGTAACACAAACGATTATTCGAACGTTTCACTTCTTCCGAGAACTGCAGAGTTGCTGTTGGTACGCACCCGAGGTTAGAATCCGCCACTAGATAGATCCTCAGCATAGCTGCGGGCAGAATGTCACTCTAAACGGAACCGGACCGCACTCTCTCTCTCTCTCGCTGTCTCTCTGTGGACAGCACACAACGTACAAAGTCTCCTCACGACTGATTGACACTCGCCGTGTACGCACACGGCGCGGAGAGCACATTAACCGGTACCGGGACAGACAGAAGGAGGTCAACAGACTTGCAGCAGAAATGGCAAAAACCGGATTGGAGTAGCAGGAAGTTGCACCGTGCACATCATCATAGACACCCGGACACACAACAATCCGTAGAGAACGGTTCCTGACACCTTTGTCGGTTTTTCAGCAAAAGCCATTAGTGCGCCACAATGCCGCCGGAATGTGGGAGAGCGCTGTTGGTTGGTGTCCCAACAGCGCTCCATACCGTTCCCCGTTCTGGCTCAAACCATTGCGCTGGAATGCGCCAAGGACTAGTCGAAAGGCCGATGTAACGGCCGATGAGAGCGACCGTGAAGTGTACAAAAAGGAAGAGCCGCCGCCGCACTAAAAAGTGTTACATTGCAGAGCCAACCCGACCCTCCGTCGGGGCTCACGTGTTAGTTCCCTAAAAGCTCAGGAAGTCCCCCCGAGAACCCGCGTACCCGGTTAGCGCCGATGTGCCAATCGGGGAAAAGTACCGCAAAAACCTGAACCCAAAGTTGGGGGACCCGTTGGGTTTCGAACCGCGAAAGGGCCGACTGCGGGCCGGCCTATCCCACCACCACACCACCAGAGAGCTTCTCCCCCGGAGAAGGAACGAGTTTTGCAAGCGCCTCGCTCGCCGATCCGCTTTCCAGTCGGGTCCGCGTGCACTTCTTCGGCGCGCGGTGCATAAACGCGTCTTATTTTACCCCCTCTTGCAACAACAATCGCTGCACGGTGTGTGTAATGGCCGGCGAGAGCCGCGAGTCGTGGCTTTATTTATACTGCTGCTGCTGAGCAGGAGTAGTTCCCGACACACACCGACACCAAGCAGGAAGCTAAGAGACCCGCGCGCGATGATGGACCGGTCGGTTGCGGGCTGGTGCGTAAATCTTTCGCGATCGCGAAGAATGGAGCGCCGTCCGCCCGCCGCAGAACTCACTCACGGTTGATTGAACTTTACGCGGAACTGTAATAACGCGCCACACACACGTAATGACTCATTGCTTTATGAAGCCGTCATTTACGTTCAATTCGTCTCGGGGTGGTTGCTGGACACAGGTGGTGGTGGTTTCTGATTGAACACTGAAACCAGATCCATCGCAAACAAAGCGAAATATTCACTGTGCAAAGGGTTTGCTGTTCATATGGTGGGATATGAAAGGTGTGGTGTACTGTGAGCTTTTAAAACCCTAGTGAAATTATTGATGGACGAACCCATCGACAACAATTAATGCGTTTGAAGCAAGCTTTGGCCAAAGAAAAGGATCAGAATGGGATAAAAGACACAACAAGCTGATCCGTTCGACATGACAACGCTCGACCCCACATCGCAAAATCGTCCAAAACCTATCTCGAAAATGTCCGATAGGAACTGTTACGCCACGCGCCGTATGCACCAGATATTGTTGCTTCGGACTACCGTTAGTTCCGTTGCATGAGTAACGATTTGGCAACACAGCGGCTCACTTCTTATGAAAGTATTGAGAAATGAGTCTCGAGGAAATCGAGGAATTACCTGAAAGATATAAGAAAGTAGTAGCTACCGACAATACAAGCAATACTTTCATAAAAATAGTAATATGTTTTGTTTTTGTAGGGAGACCATTTGTCCATTCTAGTTAACTGGACCATCAGCTGCTGCATCCCCCGGAAGGCTCTTTTTTAAACGACCTATTCAGACAAATTATGGATTTGTTAGATTCTCTATTGGCACGTCCAGCCAGCTCTGGCTGGACCGCAAACAGTGACGTGCACTGTTCTCGCGCCGGAAAGAAACAATCATCGATGGGAAATCATGTTAAAGCGCGCAAAAACACCCGACTTTGGACAGCCAGCAACCAGAGACACCACAAAAAGACTTTATTTAGAAGCTATGCTACAGTATGTCGCGCTCTGTACGTCATTCACATCAATCCCTCAATCATGTCGCGTTATGGTTTTCCCTATTCGAGCGAGCTAATTGGTCATTTATGTTAATAATTCAATTCCTAACCCTCGCCTCGGGTAACCGGAAAGTGGCGATCGCGATTAAACGCCACCGGAGGTTTTAAGCAACGATTGAGGCCGGCAACAAAAGCATCAGGCCTCAGGGCCCGGTCAGCAACCCATATGTTTGCGTTTAATGTTCGCCATTGATGGGCACAATTTTATCTAGGTCTGGAGTGTGTGTGTATGTGATAGAAAAATTTGGTGCTCCACGTCCGTGTTTCCGATGGCACGAAGAAGATCACTACTGTTTGCTGAGTAACGACGCCATTCCGTCGGTGATCGGGGGGAACCGTTAATCGAACGATCAAACAAACGTGACGGGCGGATATGATGACGATACGGTGCGTCCTCGTGGGCCAAACGTGGTAACTATGCCGTCCGGAAAGAAGTTGAGGGCAGTTTATTGATCACGTGCATTAGCAGCTACCCTAGGGACTCCGTTTAACGACACACAGGCACACACTGTTTAGATTTAGATCATGTGGGATCCGGCGACGCCAAGTGTTAATTTGAGGTGTCAACCATCACGCAGCATTTAATTCCAAAAGACAGAACGAATCCCACAGTACAATGATCCTCTGTTAACTGCATATCGCAGAATTTTGTTTACGGTTACGCCGGCAATTAAAGCACAGCATCCACAACTTTCGTGCAGAGGTTAGGTGTACAGCCTACACCTCAGTGTAATGAAATTCAATAGAACGAAAAAGGTGCGATTCACACAAAAGCGTCACCGGAAGAACGGCACTATCTGGGCGAGACCCGGTAAAGCATAAATGCATAAATCAAAGCGATAACAGCAATCGTACACCTCGTCTTCTAGCAAACGATACGCAACTTCCTGCTACCATTTGCCGGAATTCGTCAGTACTTTTTTAGAGCATCGTTATCGTTCCCCCGATTGCTTATCTAATCACACCCCACCCTTACGCTTTGGCGGTCTGCAAACTGCAACTGCCTACAATGAGACTCTCAATGTTCGCGGAAATGTTGTTACGCACAAGAAGACATTTTAGAGACACGATTCACGATCCCCAAACACAACCTACCTGGCCTGTCGGGCGACGTCACGATCACGGGCTCCGCCGCCGCCGGTCTCGCTACCGGTTCGGCCGCCTCCTGGCTGTTGCGATTGTTGTTGCGACTGCTGCTGCTGCGGCGGCTGCTGCTGCTGCTGCTGATCTTTGCCTTCACCGCGGCGCTGCATCTTCGGTTCTGTCGCCAAGATGTCGTTGTTGTCGGCCAAAGCTTCGGCGATCGTCAGTGAAGAAGGAAGCGACGAAGGAAGATCGTAAAAAACGATCCGGTTGACAGAGAGTACTGACAGTTCCGGGGTCCCTTCCAAGTTTCTTCAATACACGGGGGTTTTCTGCACTGATGATGTGTCTAGACAACTACTCCCAAGCACGGTCACTTAATTTTCGCGAGATGTTAGATAGGATTCCTTCGCGGTAAAACGATAAGATAAATTTACAACACAATACAGCGCGCGATCGCGATGGGTAGTTGAATCAATTCTCGCGAATCCGCGGCGTCGCGTTGTCGTTATGTACACAGTGTCGATGGCGCCACACCGGGGAAAAGGTCGGACGAACACGCTAACTGGCACTGGCCACCTATGGTGATGACCTATGCAATTCCGCAGTTGGGTGAGCCACCAGCTGATTTAGTTTGTTCCTCAGCTCAGCTCAGCTAGGTGCTGCAGAGGGCATCGCAGGAAGCCCACCGGAAGTAGGAGTAAAACACACGCACACCACACTCACACACAAACCGTTGCTGGACGCCGCATGTTTGCAGGCCCTGCACCTGCAGTAGCTGGCACACTATTTTCGAGCTTCCGTTCGCCGACTGGAACACACTACTTCTAAGGGGAAGGGTGCCAGGATACAGGGGCAGTTGTCACAATGTTATCCACAACCGATACCGCCGCTACCGGGCCGCTTTTCCACCGGACCCTTTTCCCAAAGTGCTTCTCTTTGTAGGAATTTTCTTTTTCTGTTGTGACGGGGACCACGAACGTAACAGGACACACACAGAGGGCAGCTCAGCTCACTGTGCACTCCGCGATCTCCACCCCCTCGGTCGGGCGTACCCTCACCACGTCATGGCCAGCAGTGTTGCAGTAAGCAGACCGAACGTGGGCGCTTCCCTATAACCTATCTGGTAGCTGTGACGGACAACGGACAACCCACCAACAACCGCTTCACTGCTGAAAGCGTCCAACGTCCACGACCACTAGCTGATCGCCATGTTGATGAAGATTATGACGCTGACGGGAGGCTCTATTTCCCTGCACTGGTCACACACAGTTGCACCCGGAACCGACTACTGGCAGGCCGGGTAGCTGGGTGACGGATCACTTCACGAAAACGACGATCGGAAGATTTGTGTCCGCGTTTCTGGCTCGTCCTGTTAAGGAGAGAAAGAGCAGGAAAAGGTGTTGGTTAGTGAACTATTAAACAATTGCAGGATAACTACATTAACATGTTTCGAAAAAGACTATGTTCGATGCGCCCAAACGGCAAATTCCAGCGCTTTGACGCTGTGTGTTAGTGTGTGTTCCAGGAGCATGTCAAGGATGTGGAAAGTGCCAAGAAGCGCGCGTGGCAACTTCCTTCCACGAGAAGAACCATCCATCAATGCGCTCCTTTGCATGGGACCAGTAATGTGTGTCACTAATCCACCTCCTTGCACCATTCCGTAACACGACCACCGACAAACGTGACGCTCTCTTCACGTGTTTTCCTATTGCTTTCGGTGTGCTGCTTGAATGGCAAAATTTGAAATGGCTTGATTTGTTCCTTCCGTCCTTCAGATTCGGGTGAAGCACAGCGCCAGTCCTCTTCCCAACATGTGTCAACAGACACAACTGACAATCGACAACAGGCGCATTGGCCACCGCGGATCCACCGCGTGGGCGGTGCGCAATTTTCCCGTTCCTTACTCAGTTCACAGCGTTTTTTCCTGCCGCAAAAAAGGTACAACGAAAACAACCTCAAGCACCCCTTATCAAGTTAAAACAAAAACAGTTCGCGATCACGGTCATCGATACACGCGGTGGGGGACCCGATACATTCTCAACCAAATCGGAACTCCAAAAATCGATTTTTCACAAAACTCCTCTAACTGATTTCTGCAATGTCCTGACATGTGTGAGGCACCCATTTCGCTCTCTCTCTCTCTCTCTCTCGCGTACGCTTCCTAAATAATACGCACACACACACACATTCTGTAAGACAGCAGGGAAATTGCGCTCCCACACAATATACCGGAAAAGTCGCCCCGATCAACAGTGGCCACACGAATACTGTTACATATTCCCGCACACACACACAGCCGCGCATCCCATTGTATGACACACATTCGCATTCGTCGGCCTGTCATGTCACAGCGAGCGTTTCGGGAGAGCCAACTTTGATGGTGTTCAGCTTCAAACAATCTATGTTGGCTCTATGTTTGCTGGGCACCTCGGAAAAATAACACACCATATCATTGCGTTTTTGGGAAGCGCGGTTTCACAATGCTATTACGAACATACACGTCATGTGTCATGGCTCACAGATCATAGAAGTTCGCCCTTTCGGGAGGCGCCTCGCCTTTCTTGCAGTTCTTTCGAGCGAAGCCACCGTACCCACACAAACACACACACTGATGGTTCGCAGGCACGAATCTCTCCTACAACATTACACCCGGATAACTCGCTCTCCTTCGTCTCTCTCTCTCTCTCTCCCGGTGCTGCGACGGTGCAGGCCGTTCGGGAAACATTGGTGCAATGTAGGCGCATTTGAAAGATGGCTGGAACAATATGTTGCTAGCTACGACGACTTCCAGTCAGCAAATAGTGGCGCAAGTCGAACCGTTTTTTTGCACCGTTCACATTCATTCGTTCAGATTCCCGTAAGCTCGAAGGATGGTGCTGCTAGTCCGTTGCGTTGGACGGTGAGTGTCTGTGAAATAAAAATCAAAACAAACGAATATTATAGTTTACACAGTAATGCAACTGACACGGGCGCATGTAATGGAACGCACCATGGCGCGACTAGCGAAAAGTAAAAACGAAAATCATTCCATTCGTCCTGCCGACCCCCCACCATTAGTAGCAGTTTTATTTCTTTTTCCAGTGCCCTTGCTAGCACCGCACCGATTGTCAGTCAGCTGTCAAAAATTGAGCAACCAATCGCGCTGACTGCCCGAACAAAATAGTCGCTCAGTTTCTCCATACTGAGAAGAAAAATTTCACGGCGAATTGTTTTCTCGCCAAGGGGCAGAAAGAGAACGCGACAGTGAGCAGTATTTTCTCTCTCCGTCACGCTAATATAGCGTCCAGTCCGCCACTCAAACTGTTAGAAGAAATTTTCAACAGTTCAAATTTTCAGCGTAGAAGGCACGACGTCAAAAGGAAATCGACATCGCATCATCAACGTGAAAATAGTGTTTAAAAGTGAATTTTAAGCTGTTGCTTATTTCGGTAAGTAAATTTAAGCATCGGGAAGCATTTCTCGATAAGTATTTACTTTTAAATAGTGAAAGTGCATCGCATTTGTTTACATTTTTAGCCGAGCAGTGTCATCGTGCCATTGGATGCCAGCGACGCAGCGACGCAGCGAAGCCAGCGAACGATGCAATGACGATACAGCGGATACATGAAATGCTGCGGCGTAGTGCTTAATATACACGTAGAGCGTAGTGAAAAGTGTATGGTGGAAGCCAAAAAGTTAAATAATTGTAGAAAAATTGTATTTTGTGATACTAATAAATACAACTGTTTGTTTACATCAGTTCACAAGTGACAGCTTAATGAGGGGAAATGAATTGAGAGAAAGAAAAATAAAAATATAGGGGAAATTTCTCCACCCAGGCGCTCACGGCGGGCCCTCAATTTTAGGGCTGTAAGGGCCCGTTTAGTCCTATAACTGTACGATGACGTCACTTACAGCCCTAAAACGGCCATAGTGAGAGGGACTCTCAAAAGTTGAAATTCTGCGATTAAAAAAATGAAAAATTGAGTGAATTTTTCGTTCGGGTGAGAGCCCCTTTGGCAGCAGCCAGCTCGAATGTGAGCACTGCACGGAACTGCTCGACTTGAAAAGCGCAGTGTGCGATGGATACCAGACACACACACACACTGCCACATGTTTGGCCATGGTTTTCCATCTTTAAAATAGTGCACACAAAATCTCGGGCACATAATGAAGCCTCTGCTTGCGAAATTTGCACAACTGGTAAAGTAATGTTTATTTAGTTTTTAAGGAAACGGCTCTGTTCACTTTTTTTTTTTGTATGCTTGCAGCATATGCCATCGGCTTTGGGATTACTGAAAAGAGCTCCAAAGTTCCTTTAAGCGATCGAAACGATTGCAAAAATCTATTAGTGCTGCAAAATGGAATGTGCCTTGAATCAAACTTGCTGTGACTTGTTGCTGGATGCTGTGGTCCTTATAAAACAGCCCTCACCTCACGACGTTCCCCATTCATTCATCTCCCCTCTGAGGCCCTGCCTTCATTTCCTTCGCCATTAAACGTTTCATTCATGCATATCACCGTGAAGAACACGGGAATGGGACGCAGGTGAAGACCGGCGGCCACCAGGACCATAGATTGAGCGAGAGAGAGAGAAAAAAGCACATCGTTGACTTTCAAACGCGCGTTACCATCGCTCCATTGAACAGAGCGCACATCTAACCCACCTCAGAGACCCCCATCATCGGATGAAACATATCGGATGATGTGCGCCGAGGCCAGACTCGGTCGTCTGCGCCGTCATGTACGGCGGCGAACGAGGAGACCGGCGGCAGCCAGTAAAAAAATCGTAATCATTCAGGAGGAAAATTGATCAAACGGAATGAAGCGGAAGTGACGACTCGGTCTAGGTCTAGGGCCGTAGAAAAGTTCGTAGAGCAGTACAAAAATAGAGCTTTACAACTCGAAACCTTACAATAAATCATTTAGAGGAATGTAGATTTATAGACCGAAGATGCTTAGATAATTGCTCACTGATGGAACCAAACAATGAGGAGACAACGGGCAGCAGAGAAAGTTGGACAACATCAAAACACGGGGACACAATCCAGCACAACACACACCTCTCTCTAAACGTGTAGAAGCACAGACTGAAGGAAAATTAAAAATAGTGCACCCGTGACCGGGTGGGGCGCGTGTGGCGCCATCCACACCAAGCCGATTGGGGGGACCACCCGTAGCGCGGAGTGGTGTTGTTGTTGCAGCAGTCGGCGGCAGAAGGTTACAAAACACAAGGCAATTGGAAAGTGTTTTGGAGAAAAACAGCACACAAACCTTAGACCGCGCCGAGACCCAGGTGTGCCGATGGAAAAAGCGATAAACAAAAATATAGGGCAGCTGTGTGTTGTGAGAGAGCAAAACTGGAACGTGGAGGAAAAATAGATACTTTCGTTTCTAGCGCTTCATTAATTCCCTTCTTAGGCGTAATTGCTTCTCACTGGTCTATGTTTGAAATTCAAGGTGATATCGAAAAGGTTATTCAAAGGGAAGCGCGAACATGGCGGCGATTGATTAACGGGGGGGTGGCTGAATACCGACGTATGAAAGTAAGATGTTTCAGAAAATGCACCACAGCCAAAATATCCTCTCTCTGTTGTTCTTCCTCTCTGTGGTTGCGACGCGCCCATTGCGCCCGGTGATTCAGCAGCGTCGTGTCGAAACATGACTCAGCACGTCCCACCAACAACAGGTCCCATTGAAGAAGACCGCACACGCAAGAGAAATACAACGCAAAGCTCATCAGGCCCGAAAGACAACACCACATCATCAACTTCAGGCGACCCGTTTCAGGTAAGACGGTAGACGGTGCAGGAAAAGATTCCACTTGAGGCCACCAACATTTCATTACCCCACATAACCGGATCGGAACGGAAAGAACAACGAGAAGATGTGCCAGCCACACTCTGCGCCATTAACTTGTCTGCGGTCCCTCGTTTTGCTTTGCCTAACATGCCTATTGTTACCTCTCGAAAAACACTAGAGCGCCAAAGAAGGACAACATTAGGCATTAGGGTGCAGTGCAGTCGTTAACATTTGTTGTGCCTCGCAACGTGCCGCGCTGGTGGGCGATAGATTATTAGATAGACCATTTGACTGGCGATAGATAAGGCAACAAGCAGCAACACGAAAAGGAAGCTGCCTGCCGGCCGGCCAGCTTTCGGGTTCGGTTTTTGTGGCCCTTTTTCCTGGGGCCTAGAGAAGCAAGTCCTTGGGCCGGTGGTTTGTGTGCTTGTTTCAACACGTCTCACATCGTTAGTGTGCCTAATGAAAGCGCACGTGAAGCGAGTCACACACAGGCACGTGATTTGTTTCACGAAACATTCTGAATATGGAGTTGGCAAATGGCACAGTACAAGCAGGGGACGCTTTGATACACGTTTCGTTTGACACGTTTCGTTCATTTATGGCTTAAAAATTGTATTATCGTTATTTTATTATTAAAAACCAAAGAATTCTTACTCAAGAGCAACAGTCAAGCATCTTCAACTTCGATCCGATAAATATATGGGGCACACAAAACGATCCGTGAAACCGATATTGATCGCCCTCCGCAGTGGGGGGTCACCGAAGCCAAACGAAGCTGAACAACATTATGCTAGAGAAACGGTAAACAAACATACGCCCGACCTTAGGTCATGCGCGCCGCCATCGAAGACGCCGCAAGTTCGACGACGTTAACAAGCGCCATATCAAAATTACCCGTTCACGCAGACTGCACACGAAAAGATCAGTTCGCTCTGTCTCTGTCACTCCGTCTCAAAAGTGTCCAACAACACAACACAAACTCAATCACCGTGACACCAAACAAACAAACCCCTCTCGGACGGATGGATGGACGGACACCTCTCATCAGCTTCACACCCTGTTGTGGCGTATTGAGGAGAACGCATGCGTATCAAATTGCGTAATCGGTTCAAGAAGAGGCCTCGTCTTCCTTTGCCGGCGGAAGAAGTGGCCGATCGCAGAGACGTCCTATTCATAGCCATCCACACCGCGATCGGGCCGCGAACCGGACTGACATTGGCAATGAAATGACGACGGACAACGGCACCGTTTATAAAGCAGCCTAAATGTTAAATCAAACTAATTGCCACTTTTTGAACAATGATTGATCTTCTCCGATTTCTATCATCGTACACCATCGAAAGAAGCAGCGTGAGTTAGACTTTATACGTTGGAGGTGGCCCGACCTTCATTCTAAGTCTCTCCTTCGATGAAGCTCCCATCCGTGACGGTTTGGAGGACAATCACCCAAATGACCTTTGGGTCGAATCATCTTGAAATCCGCAAGATGCTTCCCACACATGCGTTCCCCGCTCTTATTTGGTCTTGAAAATCATGGAAAACGAAACTAGCTTCAGAGAGCTCATTTTGGTTCCTCTTCTGGATTATTGCCAAGGCACAGATTTAATGGCCCGCCCCACTAACGTTACGATGCATCATTTTTATTCTTTTAAGCGCAACCAACAACTGGTTGTGCTACAGTTCCCTTCGATGATACCTCACGCACTTGTCACACGGTTCCACTATCCGCACAGGACCAAACGTGATAACGACGACGTGATAAAAGGCATTGTTTGCCAAGCAGGAGGAAAAGCAAGGAGGATGACCGTGAGCACCCTTATCGAACGGATGGGTGGTAATTCCGGTACGCTGTCTACCTGCTTCCGTCTGCAGTGCCGCAACGATCGCCGCGTATGGAGCCTCTTCTTCGCGGTCGCTTTTGGAAAATAAATCGCTGACTTAACACTCCGAGCACGCTTATCGTCCCGCGATGCGATCCTGATGTGGTCCAATAGATGCCAGAAAATAATAATTAGACCGACAAAATGATTAAACGATTGAACTTAATCATCAAGAAAAGCCGGTCCGGCCCGGCCGGCCAGCGGGGCAGCTGATAATTACGTGCCCCGCATAGAAACATGCCCAGTGTGTCGTGTGGATAAAATGTTCGGAAAGGTCTTTAATTAGCCTTGTTTTGAAAAGATTCGTAGATATGCCAGCCCGGACGAGAGCTCAGTAAGGGCGCGTAGAAAAAGTGCCCTACAATTTACACGTTACGCCCTGAACGGTACACTCTAATCTATCACCTGGCCCGCCGCGCCACCAGCTGATAACGGAACCTTACGCCTTGCACTTGTGCCCAGCACCATCTAACCGCTCCGGTCGACCCCTTACCTCTCTAGCCGGTTATCACCTTGGTGGTTGTGGCGCGTTTTTTTTAGTTATCTTTCTCGGCACAGTTTATACGATCACCAACGTCGGTGGGCAACTGGACTCGCGCGACGATGATGGTCAGGTGGAGCAACATTTCTTTGGCCACCACCTGCTGCAGCACCCCGTGGCGAAACAGCGGCCGGCCAACGGCGGTGTGTGCGCAAACGAAACGCGAAAGCGTAAACAACGACACCACCGACACAACAGGTGTTGGTGCGCAATGCAAGGTAACTCCGTGGGGCGGCGGCGGATGGATCCGCTGGTGGCCATCCTCCACTGTCGATGCTTTCCAGAAAAAATAGAATTCGCCACGGCACGTACCGCCGTGTTTTTCAGCGCGGCCAATGATACGAAGACGCTCGCAATTGATTTAAGACAATTTGTGGAGTGGATGTGGAACGACCTATGAACTCGTTGCTGGTCCACCTAAAAATTAAACTAATAACTAAGGAAAATATGCGCTTTCTTCGCTGCGAAGCCTTATTCCCACCGCGTTCGTAGGGCAGCACCAGGGAGCGGCAATTGGCGCACACCTCACACTGGCCCCGCCGGCTTCTTCGCGCGAGATATATTCTTTTTTGCCAGTTTTCCCTCTATTTGCTATTAGTTTCATGGGGAAACGTGTTCCATCGGCAGCGATCGACAGAAAACGGTAACAGGAACCGGTTGGCCAGTGCGCCCGAGAGGCTCTCCCGAGCATACAGCCGCGGGACGAGGAACAGAAAATATTTGAACAGCAGAAATTTCCGTTGACCCACATCACGGGTTGAATTCGTGCAATGGAAAGTGTGCAGTTCATATAAATCGCCAGGCGAAGAAACAACTATTATAAAAAAATTGTTTGAAATGATAAAATTGGATCAGTTTGAGGAACTCTTGCTGCCTCACACACCGGAGTGGTGCATGGGGAGTCACATTTCGCATGCAAAAACCGAAGAGAGAAAAGGACACTTGAGTCCACCACTTGAAGAACTAAAAAGAAAGAATTATGATCAACAATACCAGCGATATGTTTGTTGACCGGGAACACATCAAATTCCCGACCGGAAACTCGTTGATCAAGTATTAACTGTGCGGCAACAAAATGATACGATCAGCTCTCATCAGTGAAAAGACGAAGCTGAAAAAAAAGAACAGCTTAATGTGCAAAAAAGACCCCAGAGACCGTGGGGACGGGCGTGTGGAGCCTCGGCGATGAGTCACGTTTCCGAATACACATCGAAGAAACTTCGAAAACCCCCACACCAGGCCGGCCGGCCAGTCGGGGTTCACGGGCTAAATGGACGTTCTTAGTAGGCTTCTATTTCTCTGCACGCTCTGGAGCGTTCTCGTCGTCGTATCGTTCTTTGGTGGGCAATTTTTTATGTTGCTTTAATTTTTATGTATCATACCGTGTACCATAAATGGTACCGCGCCGATAGAATCGCGTCCCGATTCCGTGCCCCCACGAAGCAGAGGCCAATAAAAAGATCATTGACGCACACTTTGCTGCCCCCGGATGTTGGTGGAGCTTTTGCTTGGTGTGTGCGCCCGGCAAGGCAGTTATTGATGAAACTTACCATTCTTTGCTCACTATGCCGCGCTGATGATGATGATGATGATGCTGACGGGTCGCCGCGCTCCATTGATGGATTCGCCAATTGCAGACACAGCCATGACGACTCCGTGTGCTGCCGCCTGCTGATGGTTGATCTCAATCGTTTTAACAATAATTCGGCATTAAGTCCCCGATGTTGAATGCTTCCTCGAGAGGGACACGATTCCAGGAAACCTCGGTTTTTCAGGGCATTATTCTCGGTCCGGAAAATTGCCTCCACGGAATCTTCAGTTCAAGCTGCTGCCAGCAGCAAATCACCACACCTCCTGCAATTCGTTCACGCACACACTCAAAGCTCGCCGTGGCTGAGTGCCGCCGCCGCAAGAGTTGCTCGAATTCGTGCCCGACTTTTCGGTCCGGATCTGTCATTTTGAGCTGGGGGCACTCATGCCACAGTATTCGCGCACCAGTTACTCACACATTTTGCTCGATTTGACGCACAAACCCCCACACGCTTGCGAACATACGCATTCACACACACACTGTGCATATCTTCGCCCTCTTTTCCACCAACGGCAGAAGGCATCGCCTTCTACGCTCACACCAAACCAGCTCGTCTAGATTTTCACAGCCTTCTTTGCAAAGCGGCCGACGTTTGAGCTCTCACACACACACACACGCGCAGATACCCTCGCAACTCTAGGAGTACGGTAAACCAGCCCTTTGCCCAATCTTTTTCTGCACACTACCTGCCACCTTCACGCAATGTAGCGAAAATATTTCCACCCGAACCCAGGCATCCATCCACTGGTTTCGAACCACTAACTACTTAGCCATCGGGTAAAGAGCAAAAACAGCAGCGGCACAATGGCCAACCAGAGACTCCATGCAAACGAAAGGCAACGGGAAATTCTATCGCCGGAGCAGAAAAAATGGCGAAGCAGGCTGGTTCTAGGGGGTGCAAAACGGTGCCATTTATCCGGATGCGCCATGCTACAAAGCGAACTATAATTGCCCCCGCCCCCCTAGCATGAATACACCGTTCCGTGCATGCACTGGTCACATTTTCACACGATTACAAATCGAAGGCAAAGGCTACATCCTGCAGCTGTGCCCGTTAGAATTACCTTCGAACTCGAAAGCACTCTGTTGCGTGGGGGGGCACTGAACCAATGCACGCACCACCGATTATCGGAACGCGCCTTAAAACACGGCGATCAAACGAGCTTCGCGCACGGTTCAATCGAAATTTTCTTCTCTCGCACACTCGACACGACACACGAACGACAACCGCACGGCTTCACGGGTTGCCTCGATCTGCCTGCCTGCTTGCGTGCGTATATGTGTACGAGTCTTCCAGCAGCACGCCAGCAATGTGCTCGAAACGTTGCACCAGCAGCTCGAAAGGTTGCAATGGCGGAGCTTGTCACTGCTCGAAAAACGACGCGCAGCCCGATTTGACAGCTCTCGGGGTGGATGTGTGCGTTCAGCACGGCACGAATTGTACACCCACACAAAGCACTCACCTGCTCCAAAGGAACGTTGTTTGGCGATGCGATTTTACGCGATAAACTCTCGATATGAAATGTACGAATAGAATCTGCGATTGTGGTACACACTTTACTTTCACCGCACGGGTGACACTATTTGATTAACACCAGCGACCGATCTTGCCACCCGCTATGCCATCAGATCCCGTTACATTTGTGAACTGTCTCTCGCTAGCGGTGTACCGAAACACACGTAAATCTCTTTTGCGGTATGCTTAATGCACTAGCTGTGACAATAAGGCCAGGGCCGATCAACTACTTTACCTATTCCACTGATCCGAAACAATTTAAAGGTTTGTTTATTCGGAATTGTCAACAGCACAAACGTATTGAACCGACAATCGCATTCGTCGTCTTCTCTTTCATCCAACATGAAAAAACTCCCAAATTGAGTATGTTCATCAATTGTTTATGTGTGCGTAGGCTTGGCGTTTGCAAACTTCCCGGCCGAAGGGAACTCACTTGTGCAATTCGAGCAGAGGGTGTAGTAGATTGTACAAAAAATTCAATAACAAACGAAATGAAAATGGTTTCGGAAAAGGTTATTACACAATCGTGGTAGGCTCATTATTGTTTAACAAATTGAGAACACCGAGAGAACATAATTCTCCCAAGCTAAATGTCCCATTACGGGCATGCTTAGTCCTTGCATAACAATTATTACAATTAACAGTGTATCGCACTGTCAAATTCAAACGGTCGCTTTGTTTACATCTTTTCACCTTGCGTACCAGTAAGCTTAGGGTTTTGTGCAACGACGGTTTGCATTTTTTGGGTGATTGCCACATCAAAGCAAACCGTTGCGGTTGAATGAGTTTAATTTTTAAACGAACGCTATCAAACGTGAGCTGAGCCGTGATCGAACGTGAGCCAGAATAAAATGGAGAAAAGACAAGCGCCAAACAACGGGGAAGATCAGATCATCTTCTTGAAAATAATTCAAGGTAACCGAGTACCGCAACACGGCGGACTAAAAAAGGAAGCGCTCAATTTACTGACCCCTTTCTCTGTGCAAAGGAATCCGTTTCACTCAGGACAAGCCGGCCCGTAAAATCGCCCTGGTGGCATCACTCGATCACAGCTCACTTAACGCAGTCAGCCGCAGACCCATAACGCCCGGAGGTGGTTCTGCTTCTTTCAACTCGAGCTTCGTTTGGACCTGTGACCGGATCTCCGTCAAGCGCATGAAAACGGCCAACCAACCGATTAAACTTGATTGTTATGAAACGCATCCCAACGGCCAGCGGCTTCTTATCGGCTGTGTCGTTATTCCGTTGCGGTCCGTGGCAGTGGTAACGTTGGCGAAGGCCAGGCAAATTCAACCCCGGTGGTACCGGTTGATTGGAATCGAAAGCGAACGCTGGAGACGACAGAAGCCAGAACTGCAGCTGCTCGTGATGATTACCGATTCCCGCTACCTCCAGACCGACGACGTGAAAGATTCGTCCAGCGCTACCGATGAACTGAGTGAGGAACGCCAACGTACCACCATCTTTGCCAATCCCGACGTAGCCCAGCTTCCGGGAACGGTTGAATTACTCGAAGATCGGGGCCTACTACAAGTCGGACAGCGGTCAACCGACACCGATCTCTTTCTGCTGGAAATTGCGTTGAAGTGTGGCCGACACTTGGATCGCCTTGCCCCGGACGTAGACACCAGCACCTTCCACCTGCGCTACCAGCTGCTGGGCGATCATTATTCTCCCCACGCAGAGCGTAAGGACCCCGGATCGGCTGTGTTCGTAGTGCAGGAAAAAATATCCCTCAATCTGCGCAGTTCGCTGGCCGCTTTGGCGTGCTTTTTCCAAGATGCGCTAAAGATTACGGTCGATGTGCTGTGCGAAGGCAGCGACCGGGCCGGAGCGCTTCCCACAGGCATGTCCACTATCGGAAGTACTACGATTGATTTTGTCGATTTTCTACACGGAAAAAGCATGCAAATGTTCGAAGAGAAAGATACACTCGTGGCGGTACGCAACTTCCCCATCCATCCGAGCGATCGCCCCGTGACGGAGCGATCTGGTGATCAATGCGCCGAAGAGTGCCTCGCAGAGGCGTCACTGAAGTGCAAACTTTCGCTACGATTTCTGGGAAGCGACAATCGTCCAGCAACGAGTGACAGTGTAAAAACAGAAGGAAGCAAAGCGCTAACCGATGCGGATAGTAAGGCGCAAGAAATTGAGACCGTTTCGTACACTGTGAACTGGTCACGTGAACAAAGCATTGCGCCCCAAAGCGTTCCCGAATTGCACCGAAGACAGGAGTTCAAAGCAGCGTCAGAAAAACAGGAGAAGATCGATATCGATACGATCTTGCTGACGTCCGAGCAGGATCTGCGAGACATACGGCGTACGTTTGCGTTTTCGGTCACCGTAGAAAGTGTCCAGTTCAACATCAACCCTTCTCCCGGCATGTGGCAACTTACGCTGCAGCATCCGAAGGGCGACACACCGTTCACGAGACTCGTACTAGAACTGCTACCCGACGCCATCGCTCCGTCGCATCGGGTTGACTTTGGTGGTGTCGCTTTAAAGCTTCTCTTCTCCACCCTACCCGACCAGATGCTGGCCACCATCGGGTGCGAACCCTCGAAGCTGACACTGAATGGACCGCACGGTCTGTACGGATTCGCCTGGCTCGACAACGGCAGCCTTTTGGTCGGTACACGCGAGAAACAACCTTCCGGTGTGGTGGTGCTGGTAAACGAGGCCGGCGAAACTGTGGCCATTGCAACTGTTACATGCTCTCTGGGAGAGGTGGGCCTCAACTACAACAGCCAACTGCGCTACGATTCGGTGCCGAGATCTTCGTCGTCGTTACCGACTTGTCACCATTCGACCTCCCGCTCAGTTCCGTTCGATGAAACCGTTGCCTACTATCTGCTCGAGGAGCAGAAAGAGTGGATGCGTAAGGAACGTGATCGATTTTCGGAGGAACTGCGCGAAAAAGAGCTGCAACACTTGGAATCTCTCACGCGGGACTGGAAGGCGAAACAAGCGATGGACGAACAGGTACTGGTCGAACGGTTGGCGTACGCAGACACGCTGGCCAAGAGTCTGGAAGAGGCAAGACGCACGGCGCTGGACTCTCGCACACCCCACACGACTCGGATAGAGCAGATCGAGCACCGGTTTCAGCGCCAGCTGTCGGCGATACGGGCGCAAGCCCTTCGATTACAGCGTGAGGCGGAATGTCACATCGAAGCGACACGTAAACAGTGCCTTGAGCTGCAGGAACAATCGGCCGAACAAACGTTCCAACAGCAGCAGTTGCTGGAGAGGAATCGGATGCTGCAGGCAGAGCTGGATGACGAACGGGAAGCGCGCAGTAAGGAGGTGGCGGAACTGCACCGGACGCTCGAGGAAGTCACACAATCGAAGGCGTACTACAAGGAACAGTGGGCGAAGCAGACACGCGAGTTGCATCAGCTGCGGCAGGAGCTGACCATGTGCCGCACTCCGTACCACCAGGCCTCGTCGTTGGTGACTCGGCCCAAGAAGCCGTCTTCTCAAAAACCGACGACGCATTCGTCAAGATATGGCCGATGAAGAAGTCGTACAACTGTTTACTCATTTTAGAACCCGATACCGATAAGACTGACTAAGAATAAGACTGTTGTTCAATAAAGAGTTAGATTGTTGCGAGAATTGTACTAAAAATTGTCTTTCTTACGGAAGTGGAAGCAACATGAGTACTTTCTTGCAAACTGCCCCTCGATGGTGCAGTGTGAGTGCAGAAACGTTCGTAACGGAAGCATTATTGTTGCACTTATCAACGGGTTTGCCACGAAAAAGCGGCTGATATCGGCATTTAGCAACAAAATATTGACCAGCACACTCCAAACCCGACGGGGGAATACAAATAATGGAGCCTCGCGGCCACTGATAGCGATTGGCTATTTAAGTGCGGACTTCCCTCGTGTCCGGCAGGAGGTTATTCGGTTTTCTTGTGCTACACCGTGCAACCCCCGTCAGGATGGCCACAGTCAGGTCGTTCGTGGTCGCGCTAGTGATATCGCTTCTCGCATGGCCTTCCCACGGCCAGTCAGAATACAGTCTTTCGTTTAACGAAGCCCCAACGGTGGTCAACGTAAATCTGCAAACCCGTGAACTGCGCGTTACACACACCGGGCGGCTGGTGCAACAAATACGGCTCAGTGCCAACCTGTCGCCCGCGGCCCAATACACCGAAACGGCCACCGGTTTCACGCTTACCGCGGCCGACGGAACGGTTCTGGAACTGGCGCGCGATGCTGATCGCCCGGACCTGTCTCAGTTCTCGGTCGTGCGCAGCGATGTGCCACGGTCCGTGGCCCTTGTCGACTGCGTGAATCTACTCGGTACGCAGTGGTACGGTGGACCCCAGCAGAAGCGTCAGTACTGGCCAGTGCAGAAGCTCCACTTTGACCGCTACAGTATGCTCTCGAAGGAGGCGGACAACAGTGCGGTCGGCGATCGGTACTGGCTGAATGCGCTCGGGTCGTTCCTGTTCGTTGACCAGTGGGCGCCCCTGTTCGCTGACCAGCACTACGGTCAACCGGGTTACCTGTGTCTGGAGGCGGCGGCCCGCGCACCGTACGATACGCATGGTTCGAGCTACGATTTCCGCTATACGATCGGAGTGGCCACCGATGCGAAGGTGGCTCATATGGGTGCGGTCCGTGAGGTGCTTGGTCGCCCGTCGGATCATCCGGCCCAATCGATGGTGGCCGAGCCGATCTGGTCAACGTGGGCACGCTACAAGCGCGATGTCGACGATGCGGTCGTTAGGCGGTTTGCCGGAGAAATCATATCCAATGGATTCCGCGGGCAGTACGAGTTGGATGACGATTGGGAACAGTGTTACGGTGCGCTCACTTTCGATCGCACCAAGTTTCCCGATATCCGCGCCACAGTAGCGGCGATCAAGGCGGCCGGGTTCGAGCGGGTCACGTTGTGGATTCATCCGTTCATCAACAAGGGCTGCGAACCGTGGTACTCGGAGGCGAAGCGGCGTGGTTTTCTGGTGGCCGACTGGACCGGAAGCACCGACACCGAGTGGTGGAACAGTGGCAAAGGTCAGGCCGCGTACGTGGACTTTACGAAGGAAGAGGTCCGTGAGTGGTTCAGCGCACGGTTGCGCGGCATCTTGCAGGAGTCCGGAATCGATAGCTTCAAGTTCGATGCGGGCGAAAGCAGTTGGACGCCGCCGGATCCGGTGCTTAATGGGCCGTTGAAACGACGCCCCGGCCAGATAGTGGGCGATTACATTCGCACGGTGGCTGCCTTCGGGGATCTGGTCGAAGTGCGGTCTGCGCAGGCCACACAGGATCTGCCGGTGTTTGTTCGCATGATCGACAAGGACTCGAACTGGGGCTGGAATAATGGGCTACCGACGCTCATTACGACACTGCTGCAGCTGAACCTGGTCGGCTATCCGCTCGTGCTGCCCGACATGGTCGGTGGCAATGGGTACGACAACCAGCCACCTTCGAAGGAGCTATTCATTCGCTGGCTGCAGGCAAACGTCTTCATGCCGAGCATACAGTACTCGTACGTACCATGGGACTTTGACCGGGAAACGGTCACCATTGCGCTCGCCATGACGGAACTCCACCGTTCGCTGACTCCGGCCATCATGGAGCGTTTTGCGCTCGCCGTTTCCGAGGGTCTGCCCGTCAATCCGCCGCTCTGGTGGGCCGATCCGTCCGACGAGACGGCACAGAAAATCTACGATCGTAAGTAGCAGAGTCGCAAGTACCGTGTTTTCATCACTGTACGCCACAACATGAACGCTTCGCTTTCGCTTTCGTCCTTTCCGCAGAGTTTCTCCTTGGCGATGACCTAATTGCCGCGCCGGTAATTGTAGAGAATGCCCGTGCCCGGGACATCTACCTTCCGAGGGGATCGTGGACGGATGGCAACACCGGTCAGCAGTACGTTGGGCCAACCTGGCTACGAAACTATCCGGCACCGCTGAACGTGGTGCCATATTTTAGGAGAAGCTAGCTCGTTGCATCCCCCCAAAGACCGTTCCTTGGGGGGGATGAATGATGAATTTGATTTATTTTGATGCCTCCTAAATAAATCTAAATAGCTATCATGATCGAATCGAATAAAAAATCCGCAAAACGGTGAAATAGACGAGAAAGTTGCGCGAAGCACTACCTATCGAAAGGCAGCGGAACCTTCCTAACGGTACAGCATTTGCGCCGTTCTCTAACGGGGCGATACGCGAAGTAGTGGGGAAAGCCACGACCAAAAATTCGCCACAAAAAGGGGCCTCGGATCGTCTCCGCGGCAACCGAACACCTGGTACACATTGCTGCGATCCGGTCGATCTTGGGGGCGCGGCGTCAGGAATTTCAGGTCATTGTTTCCCACGGTCGTGTCGTGTCGGTCGCGTTGGTCGCTATTTTAGGATTCGAATGCGGGTCTTTCTTGCCTACCCGTATGCAATGCCAAGCGACGTAAAACAAACATTTAAAAACGATAGTATCTCAGTGAAAACCCTCAACCGGCCCGTTTCGCTCTGCTTTCCCCTAACGTCTTGCGGCCCTTTCGCCGGCGTTATGCGGGCCACCGGTATGCGGAGCAGCCAACCGGCACAAACACAACGGCACAGTGTGTCCTAAATACGCCGCGCGCGCGTTTGTTTTCATCCGGCGGACTTTGGTTTCGCGTGTGTGTTCGCGGGAACAGATCTTCCGATCGCGTCGCGTGCCAAGCGCGCGGGTGTGTGTGTGTTCTCTGTTTTGGGGGGGTTCTTCTGTGGTGCGCAGATGATAGCTTGCAGAGCCCACTACCCGCGACCAGTAGTCGTTTTCGCGTTCGGAAGAGCGGTCGTTCGTGTAACGGAATTGAGTGAAGCGTGACGCGGTGACAGAGAAACGCGAACGATCAATCGATCGCACGCACCGCGGTTTGCAACAAAAGCAGCAACAGTGTACAAACACACACACACACACTGATGCCGCGCGCCGCTCTATTTTAGGATACGGGAACGGGGTGGATCTAAATAAAGCGGCGGCATCGCCGTGTTGGCGGGTGCGGGTGTGTATACAATCGAAAACATAACTCCAACCACCGACGAGAACGGAAGGCAGAGTAACGAGCAACAAATAAAATTAAACAAACTCACACGCACACTAATTATGCTGCGCGCGATTAAAACGCGGCGAAGTGTGGCGCAAATTTACGCCAGAGCCAACGCAAGCAACCGCCTAAGATATGGTTCGGCAGTGAGTGAGTGAGAGTGGCAAGCGCAAGAACCGGTTCACACTTACGGCAACCACATCGGTGCAGTTTGGGGGGCGAGAGCAGGAAGATCACTTCCTTCTTTCTATCGTCGGTGGGCCGGGCCGGGCGAAAACGTTGTCCTTGATTAAAATGTGCCGCAAAGCACACGCGCACGGCGTGTTCCCCACAAACGTGGCCGAGTTTCCTACGCCAGGTGTCGTCTGTCGGTCGGATTGAAAACAAAAGGTCGATGCGCGATCGTTGTGTCAACAAGAAGTTGATCACAATTTGAATTGATTCCAGTTTTGTGTGATATTTCTACACAACCACAACAATCAGAGTGATGGTGCTGAACGCTACGACGAAACTGTTTCTGCTCGTGGTCGCCCTTTTCCTGACGTTCGTCGTCGGGTTCTTCGCTTACGTGCTCAGCCTGCGTCACGAGCGGGCGCGGTTGTGGAACGAAATCGAGCGGCGGGGCGCCGCACGGTACACGGAGCTGGGCGACATCAACTACTGGTACTTCGTGGTGCGTGGTAAGTCCCGGGGCAGGCGCAGAGCCGCAGCAACATCGTGTCACACCGTGGGCGCCATTTTTGTTGTCCGCTGCTCTCAAGGTGGCGACAAAAGGGGGGCCGCACTCTCGCTGGAGGTGTGTGGTGCTGCCCACCAATACCCATCGCCGCGAGAAGTCGGAGTGTGGAATTACTATCGATTACTACACACCTTCGCCCGTTATCGTTGCCAGGGCTGATTCGCTCTTGATTTCCATTAGGTCGCGATTGCTAAGTGATGACTAAACAATACGATGGTCGGCCGCCAGGGCTATTTGTGGTCGTGTGAGAGTGCACAAATGTGGGGACCGACGACAACGACAACAAATTTATGATGGGGAGTTCGAATCGTTACGCGACACACCACCATCGAGAGGCGCGGGAAGTTAGCGAAGAGTGAGGCCCGCCACCTTCACACATTTCGCAGAAATATTCGCAAACAAAGGCCCCAACTGGGGAGCTACGTAATTATAGCGTGACAAGTATTCAGAGTCCGCCGGAGCTTCCTTCTGCGCACTACCGAAGTGTTGTGGTTCCGGTGCACGGCGCAGATTTGGGATTCAATGAGCAAAAACATTGCATACACGCAATCTTACACATTGCATCTCATTCCGGCAAACGTTTCGATTGTGGATGAATGGCCACAAAGCAGCTGCTGAGATAGGGCCGTGGCGGCCACATATTTATTCATCTCTCTATGTTGTTTCCCTCGCCTTAGTAAAGCTTTTCGGGGTGGTGCGAAGTAACAAGAAACACGACCGTTTCTCTCATGTGAAAGCGCATTCATACGATCATCGTAGAAACGCTGTGTGAGCCTGCGCTCAAACATAACATTCGCGTGAAAAGCGTGTCGACGACTGGAAGTAGAAAACAATTCGTGATTCGCTTCGTTTCGTAACATACTTAAGCGTTTCGTTTCGTTTTCTTATGCGTTTTATCCATTCCTGCGCTGGCCGTTTCCACACACGTCGCTTGACCGCATTTGATTTTATCGCCGCTGAAAAAACGGAACGATTAGCTATCTCGAATGCTATCTGTTCGAACCGCAGTCCATTCCCGTAACTTTAATAAAAGACCCACATTTATCGCCGGTGTAAGGTGTGTACGGCGCGGCCTTTATCCAGCATCGTTCGTTTTCGAAGCATATCTCTCAACGTTCCGCGTTCGTCTTAATCAGACAAAGGGTTGTTTATATTTTGGCGTTTTCCCCAGCGGCTAAGCGGAACCGGCGGATCTCAAGTTTCATTCCCTTAACCTTGAGGTGTGTGAAGCGTTGTTTTTAAGGTCCGAAGCAGCAGCGTCAAAGATGTTACTCCGCCTTCCCTTACCACGAACACACGCACGCACGCAGTGTGCCTACTGTTCCGGATGTTGCGCAATGTCGTCAGTCAGTCCCCCAGCAGCAGAGAAACTGGAACCGCCGTATTCATCGAAACGGGGGTGGGGGAGGGGGGGGGGTATTAAATGAGCGATCACGACCCATCATACATGCTAGCCGTAGGTTTACCTCTATTGTGCCTTGGAGTTCCGCAATTCTCTCAATAACGAACCTGTGCGACGCATTCCCTTTAACCTTTCTCCATTAAGGTCCCTCGGCTGCATCTTAATACGCATCGGGGCGACAGGATCGATAAGGTATTGCCTTGAGGTGGTTAGTAAACAGTGCCCACACACACGAACACGATCGCAGTAATGAAAGTGGTACCCACGATTTGCCACGATCATGCTTTTTTCGTTCGCGCGCGTTGTTTGGAAAGCCAATGAAGTCCTGTGCTTTTGACGTACAGATGGCGCTGGCGGTGTAAATGATTTGATATTTTCTCGGCTCGACACTATGGGGAATTTTTGGTTGCCTATTTTCCATTTGATTTAGAATAAATTTTAGAGCCACTCCTTTGTATTGCCGTTGAATACTTTTATCTATTTTAGGAAAATGTTCTCAAATCTACTAAAATCATCACTTTTTAAATTTTGTTTATGGCCGCCTTTTTCCCATGGTGCTCGGCTAGCTCTGCGGCTGCGTTGCCATCGCAACCGGTTGAATCAACTCCTTCGTCGGGGAGATCGTTTTTCTTCTAATTATGAACGCTAATGATTTAAATATTACACAACAAAAACAATGATTCGATCGTTACCTAAATCAGTTTCTGTCAAGCGTGCGTCGAAAAGATTGAATGTTTTTTTTGCAGCCTCAAAGAGATTTCTTGACGACACCTCACAGATCACTCCGTCCTGAGCTTCGGGATTTAGAAGAACAAAGAATAATTTATAGTCTAACGAAACCGAAACTTAGAATGTTGAAAAAGTTTTCAAATCACGCGTTATTCGGCCGTGTGGACGAGACACGGCTGGGCGGGTGGGTCACACATGGATCCGTGAGTTAATCTCCCTCTCTAATCACTTCGCTAATCTGCTCTGAGCGGTCTACATAAATCAAACGAAAGCAAACTGCGGGATGCTGCGTGTTACACTCAAAGAATAAAAAACTGTGAAATTTTACGCGAAGAAAAATCTCACACTTAGGTTTGAGTCAAAAAAAATACGAAGTACAATCGCCGAACACTGATGAATGTTTTGCATAAAGGTACCGAGTTTCGAGCCTGTCCCAGCTTCGCACGGTGAAATGGCAGTTGATCCAATTGCGGTGGACAGAGGACCTTCTCGGCGGTCGGCGGTGGTAGCAGAGGCAGAGAAACCCCGCGATCACAAGTGCACCCGAGGCGGCGAGCCGTGATACGATCTTCGCATGACCGCGTATGACAGGCGCAAATAATTTCCCACGGCATGATAAACAACGGACGAGGCCTGCCCAACCTCCTGTCGGTCCGCATGCCCGGTAAGAAACTTGAAGAACCGTCGTCGTTTTCGAAAGACGAATGAACCGTCGGTCACCGAGCGTCTCTTAATTGGACCCCGCGCCGATGGTGGACTTCTTGATACTCAATTTACCCGCAAGCGGTTGTTTCTTGGGCCTGGTCTTAGGCCTTAGGGGCCAACGGGTTCGGGTTCGGGTTCGCGAGTGACCAAGACGACGGCGGCCGGGGACCGATGGAACTCGCCGGCAACACAACGCCGCTTGGCAGGATGTCAGCACTCGATGAGCTTCATTAGAGGGCGGTAAAAATGAGATAAGAAAAAACGGCGGGAGCTCGCGATGATGGCGGGTTGTGAGTGATGAATGGACATGAAGCAAAATGTTTTGCACAGTTTTGCATTGCCGTCGCACGCAGGGCTTTCAAATTTTAATGTACACGACCGACCGCGACGGCTACGAGCAGGGGGGGCACGGCGAGAAGTAATAGACCGCGAATAGCATTAGAAATGCCGAAATGAGAATGTTATAGCAACATCGCTCTGAGTAAACGAATTCCATTTCCGCGAATTCCGTCATTCCGTAGTGTCAACAACTTTTGATTATGTACCATTTGGTATGCTAACACTTCCGGTTCGAATGTGTGGTCTCGATGTTGGTCGAATTTGATTGAGCGCATCAAAAAGGACTTTCCATGAAAGTATTCCAATTCATCGCCCTCTGTCTAGTTGGCACACAATCACATTACGTTATTAATCAAAATGTGATGGTTGATTTAAAGTGCAACAAATATCGTAACGAGGTTCATGTTAAAACCTCATCATGCTGATAAGCGGTAACAGTATGCTCGACCAATGAAGTGATCAATGAATCAATAGTGAAACAATGAATGTAAAACGGGCCAATGAAAGTGCTATCCTCAAGACTCTTGGGGTCGTTTGCTCAAAGTGCAAGATCCGAAGCCACGGAACGGAACCAAACTGGGGATCGACCCAATTTGGTGGATCAACTGATACACCGATAACAATATGATAAACAACCTGCTAATGCGGTTGTTGACAAACAAAATAGTAATCATTGGACACCAGCGACACTTGAGCGTGCTTCTTAATAAAATGCGATTCCACCTTCATTAAACACACGCGCCCTCCTTACGCTCGATACTAGCAAATCAACACCATTGTCAAGGGCAGCTCACAATAGATGGAAATAAGCCAGTGGGGGATTGCCTCTAGAATTGCCTCTGGGGGATTGCCGGTGCCCTTGGCATTAGCGCACTGTGGTGATGTCCGTACTGTGCACGGTGTCACAGCGCACAAAATGTCGTCTTCATTGAAGGGGCAATTGCAAAGACCTTTCGCATCATTCACTAGCGAGAAGCGAGAGCACTGCTACAGGGAATCAATCAACGGGCAGATGAGTGACATAAAACAAGCATAATTGACGTGCACCATATTTTACAACGATCGAAACAGAGGCACAGCGAGTGGTCTCTGTGGCTCGGTAACGTGACCGAAGGAGAACGGTACTTGAGTTATATCTAATCCCGTCCACCGTCGTGTTATCTCTGTTGTGCCATTAGAAGAATTTTGAGAAAACATTGGCTAATGTCCCTAATCGACGGACCCTTCGGACATGTACGTGAAACATTGTTTCTTCATTTTAACCTGTGGGAACATTGGTATTGGTATTTTTGTTATTTTAGTAGAGCACTTGTTCCATAGTTGCTCGAACCACAAATATTTAAACTTGCCTTTGCAAAAACACTTTCTTCGCAAAAACACTTTGCAAAAACACTGCAAAAACTTGCCTTTCTTCAAAACAATACAGAAAAGGCTGACATATTTGAGTATGTGTACAGACTTACACTCATTTGCCTAACTATCGCAGTTAATTTCAATATGGTTAGCTCAAATTTTGATTACATATTTGTCGGGCGGTAATGAAAAAAAAGGAATTATGGAAAACAAGTGGACCATGGCTTGTAGAGATCTGCAAACCCGAGATTACTTCAGTTCACGATGCAACAGGCGTTGGAGAACGAAAGCTGCTTTTTTGTGTCCTTTTTTCATAATATTTCCTAAAATAACTGTAAAATGTCACAATCCACCACAAGCTCCATTTCTTGTTACTAAAATATTGCTTCATTCTCATGTTATTTTTCCCGCTTCCTTTCCAGACATGGACAAAATACGCAACATGACCGACATCCACTACCTCGAGCGGGCTTCGCACATCGTGCCGGTGGACGACGGTTTCATACTGGTCGGAAAGGATTACGAAATTCACTACGAGCGGATCCGTCCCCCGAAGTCCGCTGGCGGCATAGCAGCGGTGGTCCACCATCCACCGACCCACAGTCCGCCGCCCGCCTCTCCGGAGGCAGAAGATTACATGCCGACGGTGGTCAAGCGGAAGCTGTACGCTTGGGAAATAGGAAAACCAGCGCCACCAGCAGCCGATGCTCCCACGGCCGTCGTTCGGACACGCTGGAAGCTGGGCGAACACCGGATCCGGAAGCCGCCAACGGGAAACACAGTCCTGCCATTCAACGACATCGACGAGGGGCGCAATGAGCAATAATAATGAGAGCGCACGTGATATGCGGGTAACGTGTTGTGTGATCACCAAAAATCTGTCCAACATCGGGTGGCGATGCATTTACCTTCCCTCCGTGAAACAAGAACTGATAGTATTCGACTTCCGAGGGAACTGCTGACATTTTAAACGGTGCTTGATCACCTGACTGACACTCGGTCAGCGGAGTAAGTGGAATATATCGCGCCGCGCAAATGGCAGAGAACACTTTCCAGTGCATTGAATTGGACAAACACGGCTGTGAATCAATAAGCTATAGCGCATGGAGTTATGGACGTTATTTTTGTTTTAAATCGAACTTTTGAAGCATTAATCCCGACGGGGGTGAATAGACTGTAAGTAGCGGCAGACATCCAGTGACGAAACATTCTTTCCGCTACCGTATCGCGAAGGGAGTTCTTAATTCGAGCTACCAGAGTTGTTGATAGGTTGTGAATTGTGCGAAGCAATGGAGTGGAAAATTCCTGAGTGTATACGACGGTTGCCATAACCTGATCATCATCCCATCATGGAGGTTTTCGAAAGAGATCGGCGGTCATTTCAGATCCTCGTTTGAGAATCATAAGAATTCCATCATTGCAAATGAACTTACAGACTTACGCACCGCATCGATTCATTGATTATTTCAATACGTATTCGTTTTTTATACTGTTTAATTAAACTTCCTTAAAAAACTATGTTTTGCATTAACGGAGTAAGATATGCGCCGAATTCGTAAGTTAATAAACTATCGCTAATGTTGTTGAGCTGAATTATAATGAATAAATATTTGTTTATGTTCTGTGGAAAGATTAAGGTCACACTTGGCAAATGGCAGGCGTCGCCAGCGGATATCCGAAACCATCAAGCAGGGGTTACATTAAGAAAAATAGAAATATCATCCCAAAAATTGATGATGGTTCCCTTTTAGGGTGTCAACGACATTAATAACAGGGTCGCCCCGTTCGGGTGGGCTCTCGGTGAGATAAAAGTATCGTTCCCGCGTGCAACGGGAATGGTAAAACATAGTGACGGTCCGACGGACTTGCAGACAAGTGGAAGTAACAAGCAAATCTAGCAACGGGCCGGCTGGGTATGGGGTGCCATTTAGCGGCGCTCTGGTCTCGGGTGCGGAACCCAAAACATCGCGACGGTGCACAGAGCAACGGCAGCGCATCTCCGTTGCATTCCGCTCGTTGTCGTCGTTGGCAATAGGTGGGTAGGCGGCTGCTAATGGATCGGCAGGGCAAAGGGCACCCGAGAGAAGCCACTCACGGGTGGCAGAACATTAATCATGTGCCTATTTGCACCGCCAAATGCGCAACGCGGAGCTCCCATTAGGCACCTCGGATCACTGAAGTGATCGTTGAAAGGACGATTAAGATGATGGAAGCGCTACTTTACTTTTTGTCAAACAAGTGTCACGGAAAATAGTGAAACATTGTCCATAGTGTAGGTGGTGGGTCACAAATAGATACAAAAAAGGCGTCGTAAAGCCCTTGTGTGTTGAGTAAGATTTCTTTTCTTCTATATTGTTTCCACCTAACCTAACTTATTTCCTTAACCTTAACCTTTTACTCACAAACAAAGATAATCTTATTATATTTACACTTCAATAGTCTGGGCTTCCTATGGGCTGTGTCCCCCGATCGTCAACCGGAAAAGGAAACCTTCCCATCCAACACGTCTTACCAACACGGTTGCCTTCGTTGGCCTGCAAAGCAGCTTCAACTCTCATCGGATCAGAACGGATGTGTTCGTGTGTTACGTTCAAAGGCAGTAAAACGTGCAATACCGAGAAGAGCCAACCGACTCTGATGAATGATGAATTTATGATAATGTCGCGTAAGCTGGTCTGCCGAATTGGGTCGTGGCGTGATCGGTCGGAAAGGTGCATTCTTCAGCAGCGGTCTCTTAGCACCTCATCATCTCGCGCGGCACACACCGGGGGCAGGTTTCGTTCGCGGACTTTCGCGTGCCGCCGATTCTCATAAACGGATGTCAAAACCATGCCGGGGTCACGCCGCCCGCTTCACAGGCCACGGCATTACAATTAATTACCACAAAGCGTAAGGACGATCATGCGCACCTCACCGGGATGATCGTCGTAGCCGAACGTTATTTGCACAAACGCAAAACAATCGACACCATAAAGACACACAATTGTAGGTGCCGCTGATGGTGATTACAATTTGTCTGTCACTGTCCGACTTTGCGAGGTCCCCGATGAGGTGTTTTTCTTCTCACGGGCTATTTATCGGCCCCCGTTGTTTGAAATGGTGTCGGGACCGCTGCGGGTGAAGGTAACGCCACCTCGAAACTGGCCCACATTTTATACGCTGCACATCCATTCCAGGCGGCCATATTTCAATCTCCCTTCTTCTCTTTCTCTCTCTTTCTGGCTCCGAGTCTAGAATGGATCAAGGGCCCTGGCAGGGCCCGCCACCAGGTCGAACTGCTCCATCAGGGTCGTCAGGTTGGCGCGCAGCTGTTCGATTTCCATCCGCTGCCGCTGAATGGTGCGCTGCTGCAGAAAGATGCGCTCTTTGAGGTGTCGAATTTCCTGCCCCGGTGACGGTGATGGCGGTCCGCCGATGCCATTACCGTCGTTGCGCGGCGTGATTCCGGTGGTGGTTTGGCTGTCATCGGTGCCCTCGGCATCGGCATCGTCCACGGCGTCACACATCCGCCGATCGATCAGATGCACGATGGAGCGGTTGGCGAAGATTCGCAGCGCCTCGCGGTACGACCGACAGTCCAGGGCGTTGGCCGATGCGTCGAAGATGCGAAGCCGCGGGAAGCGTGCCACGATCGCGCCGCTATCGAGCGCGGTCAGCAGATTGTCCCGCACGCCCAGGTTCACCAGCAGCGGAAAGTGCCAGCGCGGCAGGGGTAACGTGGTGATAAAGTTCCCGCCGAGATCGAGGTGTGTTAGGGCGGGCAGTTGCACCACCGTAAGCTGCGGGAGTGCCGGGACCAGCGATTTGATGTGGTTGCCGCACAGGATCAGCTGCCGCAGGTTGGTCATCGTGGCGAACGTATCGAGCGGGACGGCCTCGAGCTGATTGTCGCAGAGATTGAGCTCGAGCAGTTGCGTCAGGTGCTCGAACCGGAACACGGTGCGCAGTTTGTTCATCTGCACGCGCAGATAGCGCAGCGTGTAGCGTGTCCGGTGATCGATCTCGATCGTGCGCAGACCGTTGTCGCGCAGGTATAGCTGATCGACCGTGCTTGGCATGGTGAGGTGCTCGATGTGGGTGCCGCGGGCAAACAGCCGCAGGACGCCCGCCCTGAACAGCTGGTTGTTGAAGGCGTGCGAGAAGTTCCCGATCGTGCCGTGGACGAAACCGAGCTGGCGCTCCCGGGGAAACATCGACGACGGGATGTCGGCTTCCATGTGGATCGTAACGTTGTGCAGCTGGCACCAGGATTGGAAGTAGTTGTCACAGGTGTACTGTCGCACGACGGCCCCGGCCGTGAGCCTTGAGGCAGCTACCATCGCGCACACCCTACAAAGACAGAGCAGCGTTGAGAGTGCATTAGAATCAGGACGATCATCATCGCGTAACCTAAAGAAATCCCAAGAATACTCACACCGTACAGAAGAAGGTTGAAACCGAAATCATTTCGATTGCAATGAAGGAACTCAGGCAACAGCAACAACGGCAACTTCTACACTCGTTTGCGCACGTTGTCAACTTCCGCACTGACACCGGGACGACTCTAGCGCAAACCAACAGCGGCGGCCACCGGAGATTCCATCGATGCTCATCACCATTATTTCTTCGCTTTGCCGATCACCGTTTTAGGATCATTCCATCACACCCGGCCCCGACGATTGCTCGATCGTTTCCGGCACCCGAGAGTGACGAGCCTTTTGAAGGCTAATACTGCCCGTCTAGTATCGCGACCGGGTGTGATCCATGTGCGTCGAGCGTCCACTAACTGCAACGACTAAGTGAGCGCGCGCGCGCGTCACGGTTGGTTCCAAAAACGCGCCGTAACTACTGCCGTACTGGGTGGCCTAGTCGCTAGTCGAGAGCCACAGGGACTATACACGCTGGAGGGGTTGCTTATGTTCCCCCCTTCCACTCGCTTCAAGGTGCATTTTAAGAGGCGTCAGAGCGATGCAGAACCCTTGGCCCGGGGTGCTGTTCCCTTTCAAACGCGGGTCCCCGCCCGAGTGCGAATTATGCACCGGAGAATTGTGCTCTGCGCTGCTGAGAAGGCAATCCGACTTCGGCGGGAAAGAATTCAGTCGCAACACGGCGCAACGTCCACGATCACGACTTTTGCGCGGTCTTAGATCTGCGCCTAACCTTCGCCCATAAATCAGCGACGAGCTAAGCGATCGTGCGGCGGAAAGAGAACACAGTTGGGAACCGAGGGAGACCGAGCGGAGCAGATAGCAATGGTGTGGGCTAGATCAGACAGCGAGGCGGACAACTATTGGCAGCTTTGGGGGCTTTGTTTTTGGCCAGCTGGGACCGCGGGTTAGGTTATGTTTCCGACCCCGAAACAAACCCCGAATTATGCTGTTGCCAGTTGGCTGAAAGCGCTGTTTTTGTTGGATAAAATTACCTGGCGCCATTATGCTCGGGGTTTGGGCAATGCAACCGCTCGACGAAAATGAATATTTTCAGTTTTCTTTGAGAGAAAGGCATACTAATGTTTCGATTGTCTGCAGCGCTATCGACGTAATTGTTTGCAACCACCCACAGCCGCGGAGCATCGTTAGTTGATGATGATTGGTAGAGAAAATAAAAATACATTGCTCAACGTGCAACAAGAATTTACAAAAAGGAGTAATAGTGCATCCTACATAAATCTAAAAAATTTGCCCCAAAATGTCGGTGGTAGTAGAGCGCGTAACCGTTTACATTCCATTTTGAACTGGCATTAGTTACTAACAAGCGCACTAAGGCGAACGTGAAGTATTATATAATTTGCACATTTGCCGTCTAATTAATTATAGACTAATTTTCCCTTAAAATTTTTAATTTATCGTTACAGATCTTTGTCGAACGACGATATTCGATATTCGTCGCAAGTTGCCATAGTAAATCCATTACTATGGCTATTGCCATTAACATGTTGATTCTAATGAGCGTTTACTTTTATTTCCAAAATATACAGCTTCGGACGGATCGAAGTTGGCGGAATACCAAACCGAGATCGTTCTATTTCGAATCTTGTTTTTTAATCCTAGAAGAACGGACCGGGCTGTATTTATTTCGAAACTATTTATTCATTTCGATTATGTTAAAATAACCGTGCAAAAAATGTGCGTTTGTTGCGCGGCGAGTGAGGGTTGCATTCTTTTTTGCAAAACCACTGGCTTAAACCCAAAAGAAAAAGGCGAATGTATCTTCCTAAGCTAGCGCGTGGCCCAAATCAATCTACAAGATTAACATTGACACCACCGGGTGGGGGTCGCGCGCGCGCGCTCACCCTTGTACCACCAAATTTCACGTAAAAGAAATCTACACAAGCTAATGGGTATGGCGGCATATTTGTATAGAAAATACCAAACCCCCTTCACCCCCCAAAAGAGCCTGATGGCGATAAAAATAACGAAACACTCAAAACGATACTCTCCCGATACTCTCCGCTCTGTTCCGATCGGTTCCTCGCTCAACGGCGAACAGCGAAGCACATTTCGAAACATCATTAAACAAAATCAGCGATGAACACATCGCGCCCAGGATCTGCGCGGCGGCCGGTTTAGAGCCGCGCCCGAACCGGCGTTACACGACACGGCCTGCCCCTCAGGAGCGTGGTACATTGATAAGTGGTAATTTGTAGGCGGCGAGTGACAACGGGCGGAACACGCGGAGTGTGTCACCGCGCGGCCAATGTTGGAAACCACACCACCCATGGGGCCATGTCATTCAGAAGTTTTCGCGGCCCGAAAAATTCCGTGTTCGCCCGTTACGCCGACGAACAACGACGGGGCGATGCACCGCACTTTGGTAGTGACCAGCCGCGCCCTGGGAGGGACTACCACCAGAGCGACAATGTTGGCCGCGGATAAATGGACACGGCAAGTAAGTAACTGTGTTTACAAAAATCAGGAAGTCTCCTGCCGCGCGAGGAATGATTGATGAACTGCGGCCACCCCGAGAGGTCCGAGTATATATCCTCCAGCCTGGGACAAACGGCGGACATGTCGACACAGTCACCGACTCCTTGCAAATAAAAACGAGGCAGATGGTGGCCATGGTGGTGGCGGACCATTTGGCTAATTTTAGGATATGCCAGCCACGACACGACGTGCAGATGGCACGACGTGAAACATGATCAGGTGCGATGCGCTGCTGATGGGCAGTGACGATCACCTGCAGGTTGACCGGGTTGGCCACGTTCCGGGGTGGGTCGACATGTGAACTTAATTAGTGCAATCGGGTCACAGACTTGGGGTTGGGTAGAGTGTGGGGCCGTGCAAGACAGTCTTTCGCCAATGTACAAATTTGCGCTTCATTTAACCTCGACGTTAGAGGTTCCATTTTTACCTCGATAGAGGTTCCATTTATTTATTCGACGCCATTTATGCCATTATTAAGAATTTATGCTCCAACTCACAGTTTCCAATTTTCTGGAGCGGCTGCCCTAACTTACTCGCCGCCGCCTGTCACGATTTGACAGTCCAAAAATGCGAATTAGCCTTCCACCGCGATCAACTGAGCCGTAAAAGTGATCATAACTTATGAGATGAGATGGGAATTGGCAATCGATCGTGACTCGGCGGCTCGGGGTTGAACTACGCCGTGTGCTCGGATGGCGTGTGATCGCCGGGGCGTGCGACACCCGGCTTCACATTTGAGATGCAATTCCCGCCAATCACCGCCCGCCGCGTTGCCCCGCAACAGGTGGCTCTATCGGTGATGGTCTCCGGGGGTTGAAATTCCGCCCTAAAATATCACCGAAAAAACAACATGACATCGGTACAACGAATCAGTGGTTCACTAATGAGCAGTAGCAGCACCGAGAACCGCGTGGTGGTCGTGGCGATCGTGCTTAGACGGTACACGGTACATGAATTTAAATTTAACGACCAATCTTCGTTGCCGCCCTTGCGGGGAACGCCGGACGCCGGGCCGGACTTGCGGTTTTTTGCACTGGAGCAGCCGCCGGCAGCCGAGAGGCGCCATTTGTCTTGAGCCATTTTCCACTCACTCGCGGAACGATCGGTCGGTTGGTTGGTCGGTGGGGTTCGGGGATGCACTTTTCCGCCGCAGTGGCATTAAGTTGTCGTGTGATTCTCTTTGGAACATGGCGCGCTCCGCCGTCGGGCGGCTGTAATGAAGCAATTTCCGTGCCCGTGGCGCTGTGGAGAGGAGGTTTGATATTAATTTCCCCCTCGCCAAAAGCACATTAGGGAAATGATCTATTGATCGTACGTGCACTAATGGGCGGCAGCTTCCGAGTAGATCCAAGGGACATTTTAATGGCCTATGATTTACGGGGAATTGAACGCTTTTGAAGCGTTCAGAGTAGGTTGGTTGTGCTAAAACCGTTTAGTTTTGGGGAGCATTGCAAAGCAGGAGTTTTTTGGTTAAAAGTCTTAGTACATCACACAAGCCAATAATAGCCAAAGTTTACAAAATAAAGAGTACAAAACAAACAGCACAACATCATAGCAATAAATGGTACAAAACAAATATCAAGAGACATAAGAGACTAAAGTGCAACTTCTCGTCGACCTCCCTAAACGTAACCGAATATTTTTGGCCGAGCCGGTTTAGGTTTGAGTACAATTTAACGAACGCAATTATTTTCCGTTTTTACGATTTACGCGAAACCCAGGGGCACTGCCCATCAAATAGGATGACGATGCGACAGGCCACGGTTGTGATGGAGGAAAGCATTACGCAATGAAGGTGTAAACAAAAGGGGGCAACAATAAAAAAAACCAAAAGGTTAACGCGAGAACGAGAACAATCATAAAAATCTTTGCAGCAGCAGCGGCTCGCGGCTCATTAAAAGCGTCCACGTATCACATTTCAACATCAAAATTCGGGTTCAGTTACTCGCGGGTCAGTGCTCAGCCTTCTGTTCGCTGTTCGTTAAAATGTATTTTGGCAGTACTTGCCGCGACTTAGAACATGAACGAAGCAGTGCAACACGTGCAGGACAACCAGGACGCCGGATGCAGATCACCCGTCACGGCTGTCCGCGCCGGCGAGAGAAGAGAATGAGTAATGATACGTGTGCTGCCATCCTCCGTTTTTGTTAACGGGGACCGCCAGAAGACATTTCCACGCAGCCGGGCGGCGCGGCATTCTTTGAAAAACCAGGGCTTTAAAATAGGAAACGCAATCCAGCGCAGCGGATCGCGAACGCGAAACATGCTTACATCCTTGCCGTCCCCTCCTCACATCATCCGCCCCGGAAAATGCTGGGCGCTAGTGTGTGCCGGCCATCGCCCGCCCAACAACAACGCACGATTAATCAATTTTTCGTGCGAGGTGGGGTTCTGGCACCTCATTCTGGTGTCACCTTTGCCCACACACGACACGACACGATGACGCCCCCGACGAGCGCGCGAGAGAGAGAGAGAGGGCGTGCGCGTGCGGAAAAGTGACAAGGTCGAAGAAAATGAGATCTCCTTTTCCACTGTCGCCCGCCCGGCGTTCTTCGCGGCTAGCGTCTCACATCGCCTGCGCGTCGGATGATCTCGTGAAGAATTTCCCACCGTGCGATCGATCGTGCGCACACCCACCCCGCAGGGTGTCCCGCTCTGACCGGTGCGTAGCTGGCAGTGGGTCTGTCTCGTTCGTGTCACGACGCGGCGGCGGAAAAACTGGCAAACAGCCGCCGAACTCATCTCGCGTCCTACACACATCAGTCGCTCTCGGGGTTTCGGTTGGCGCGATCGTCGTCTTTTGCCACTGACCTGTCCTGGGGCAGCGCGACCGTCGTCGTGTGTGCTGTGTGTTGGTTGAAATTGTGTGACAGCAACTTGTCCTGGGGAGGTTCTGTGATCTTTTAAGTATTAAGGGCCAGCCCAGTGCCCCATTACGAGGGGGTCGTGTAGTGGAGATCAGCGGGCTTCACGGTATCTTCATCCGTGGTGATCAATCTTGTGTACACGTGCCAGGAACGTGTGTGGCCTGTTCCACCGCGTTGTGATAACACATACCGTTCAGTGAGATAATGATGGCCATATGATGCCCCTATTGTTTCGTGCGATGAGTGAAGCTTCAGAACCATTATCTGGCGGGATGTCCGATCATTGCAATCGTGTGAGGTGTAGCTTTTGACCGTAAAGTTACTGCGCAGCCCTCACTCGAACAGCGGCCGTTGGTTGCCACTGGTGTTCTCTGGTGTTTATTGTGCTGGGTAGCCCAACTCATAGGAGTGTTGTACTAAAAGTGGAGTACTAAAAAGAAAGACGTCTCGTGCAAGCTATTCTTGTGGTATTCTCATCTCCGTTACGGCAAAAAAAACGTGTGTGTCATTCCGGTGCCAGTGATTGAAAATAAGCTACCTGGTACGTGGCTACGACCTACGCTGACGGGTCACCGGTGGTCACGGGTCGTGTTGGGAGGTTTTCGTCGTGCGCCGCGTACTCGAATAGAACCCCCCAAGATGATATGGTGATGTCCGTGTCCGGGCGGTGCGTTGCCTCGTTGTTGGGGTAGAAGTTTATTTTTGGTCAACGCCTGCAAGAGCCGGAGTGTGTCCGGATGCAGGTCAAACAGGTAGACAGCGCCGGGATCATCCAGACGTTTGACAGACATACGTGGAAGTAACGTGTGCGAGCGTGTATCGAAATTGCGACCGCCTCGGCCTCGGGCCAGCGGTGACGGACCGGAAGTCCGAGCTCGGTTCCGAGTGTGGACATACCAGTGGTTGGTTTCCCGCGGCAACCCCTGCCTGACAGGCCTCAACATCGCGTCGCACCCATCAGCAGCAGCCTTCGGACGTTCGTCCCGCACGTTCCCAGATGGCAATCCGAGTGACGAAGAAATGTTGCCTGCTGTCGACGCTCGGTGTGCTGGTCCTGGCCGCGGCCCTGACCGTGACCCTCGTGCTGGTGCTGCGGGACGACGCGGACCTCAGTGAAACGTATCGCTTCACGGCCAGTCCGGTCGAGCTGCGGCTGCAGGAGCAACCCGATCACCGATACGTGCTGACCATCCGCCGAGGTAGGTTCGCAGGGGGTGCGGTGCCGATTCCGAATAAACTAGATCTGGCCTTCTGGCGACTGGCGAGTGTGAAAAGAGCGGCGTGTTTGTTTTCCGTTTCCCAAGAGTTTATAAATTTACCGACCATCAGATCGCCGATCGGCGATCGGTGATGCTTTCATTGCGGCCAAGCATAACAACCGCCGCCGCCGCAATCGATTAATGCGCTCATGCTCGGTCTGGTTGGTGGTTTTAAAACTCGTATCTCGTAGTTTTTATGGCACCCTCCCCGGGAGGTTATGAAAATAAACAAAAATCGAATTTGATGGCCGCGTGTGGCGGCAGGCAGTAATTAGCATCCGGCCGCTGTGCGGCGCAGTATTGCGCACCTCGAGCGTTCGGCCAATATGAGATGTTCTCGAGAAAGGGTAAACACAGTCTACCGGAGAGAAACTATAACTCCCGTTTGCTTGGCTCATTATTTGATGATTATTGATGCTAGTTGATGATTATTTATGATCGTTGATCTTGTCGAAGGTAATGCTCCTCGAACCTACTGCTGGCTGGGGAGTTCTTTTATTTTGGCTATCATTTGATGTTCGATGATGTTTGTTTAGTTTAATTTTGTTTGGATGATTAAGTTTAGTTTTGGATTCCATTTTTTTTAAATTTCATTTTCGATGTTGACATTTTCTAGTTCCCTGTTTACATTCACGACATTTATTTCCATTTATTCTATCACATTCGTTGCGTTTTCTCTACCTTCGATATTTTTTTTTATTCAGCAATTCAGTTTAGCATTTTCCAATTATTTGAATGGATTCAAATGACTTCAATTAATTGTTTGATCTATTGAATATTGAAAACGATTTAATAGCTGACAGCAGTGTAAACAACGTTCAACGAAGGCACAAACGGGCAGTAAACAAAACTCATAGGAATAAGCAGTAAAATATAATCTTTAGGAACGATAAAGACCGGCGCAAACGAGGGGAATGGGGCTAGCGAAACATCAAACGATGACCAGCCAAACACAGTGCCGCCGCCGTCCATTTGCCAATCTGGCATCTGCCAATCTGCCAAACGTCGGACGTCGGAAAAGAATGCGATGCACTCACGATGCAACGGCGGCGATGCATTAGATAGGGGACGGAATGCACATTTTGGCATCGAGTTCACAGGAACGCCCGTGCCGGCAGGCAGTGCGGCGGCCGAACGCAAAGATTATTGCAAATGGAATATACCCCTCGAGTGACAGCGCCGGCAATGGACCCCACAAATTAACGCCGGAAAAACAGGGGGGCCTCTCTGCTGCTGCGGCGACTGCAACTGCAGATTGCAACAGTGCAGCACAGTGCGCAGTGTGTTGCGCCGCCAGCGTTAAGAGGAATGTCAGCAGGATCTCCGCCCGACAGCAGAGTCACCTTGTTTGCCACACACCTTCGCCAAGGATGCCAAAGTGGAAGGTTTTCGGTAATTATCGCCCGGCCAGAGCGTTCCATGCGGCGCCGTGGCATAAATGCTGTCTCCCGCTTGGAATAAATCAAACCACATATTTGGCTGGCCCCACGTGGGGGAAGAGTGGTTGGCCGTCGCCCAATCACCGCAGCCTCCGCCGCACGGTAATTCGATCGGGCGGTTCGGAATGATCGTTAGGGAAATCACTACGAGAGGCTCAAAAGGCGGTGGCCCGGTTGCGCAGTACCCTACCACTTTCGATCCATCCATCATCGGTATCCTCGGCTGGCCCGGGGGAGCCTACCGTTTTTGGGCAAGAATTGAAATCGGCTCGCTCTCAAGTCTTAGGTTATGCTTTGGGTGCTAATGCCACGTGAAATCGACACTGGAAAATACTCGCCAGAGCAGATAAAATTGTCAGAACGAATGGGGCGGCATTCGAGTATGAAACTATACATATGTCATCAACAAAAATATGACATCAAAAAAGAAAACTGGCTTTGCCAGACTGGCTTTGGCCAGAGCTTAACAGTAACAAATAGAATACTGGGTTTTATAATTACCAACAACTCCATGGCAATTACTCTTTATTAGGGACCGATTGAGTAAAACTCTACTAGCGATTGTCAAATTATTACTTTTTTTGAAAAGGGGTTGGAAACCGAAATAGGTATCCGAGGCCCTGATGGTTCTTCATGCTTCTAGCGAATATGTGGGTTTTGCCTCAAAACAAAGTTCAACGCAATTGGAATTGTTTTAACTTTTCTTTTTTATTTTACGAAAATAATATTGGCCATTTGCGCGTGGCGAACCATTTATCTTAAAGGAAATGCTAGGAAAAGTCACAACTCGTCAAACATCCCCTAAACTAATAAAGCGAGTGGAGCCATGTCATAATCCTAGCCATCAAAAAAGAGAATGGCCGCCCAACAAAATCAACACATTTACAATGGCAAAACAAATGACAAAAGTCAGTTATCACTTCTTCTGCTCCAACGCGCCCTCGTCTCCGGGTGCACATGGCCCCCGGAGGGACCCCGTCGACGAAATACGATCCGTCCGCGATCCCCGATGATGGACGAGATATGGCCGGGTTGCCAGTGCCCGCCGTTCAAGTTACGACGCGCTCGTCGCCATCATCATCGCTCGACGACACAAGCAAAACAACAGAACGACTCGTGACAGGCGACATGCAAACACGGGCATTAAACGGGCCAACGGCCACACGGGCGCAGTGTAGTAGCAGCATCATGCTCAATCACCGCGGCCTCCCACGGCCCCAAACGTCAATCTCGTCAAGGCGATATTCATTCGCGATCAAAACTTGACGGCGGTGTTTACATTTTTCGCTGATTGATGGACCGCTCCTCCACGTAGAATCCGCGGTGAGACTTGGCCAAAAAGGCGAGGAACAACCCCAACAGTGAAAGGGGTTAGCCACGGAGATTTGGATGAGGTTCACGACAGGAAGGCGAAGGCAGTGTTGCCAGAGCAAGGCGCTATCTGACGGTCGCCAGGGCGATGAGAAGCTATGCTCCCCTTTGGCTACTGCGACTGCGAAACGACCGGTCGCGTTTTGGAGATTAATTTTAGAACGATCCAAAACCGATGTCGATGGCGGAAAGCGCGCCGCCTTTGGTCCATTTTTTCATCCAAAACGGGGGTGGTGCGGACAATAGCAGGAGCAGCAGCAGCAGTAGTAGTCTAGGATTCTCAGCTGCTCCCCAGGCAGAACCAATCGTGGGTTGCTTTAATTTTCGCCATTCCAATTGGCGCGATCCACGGGTGCCGCGTTGGATTATTATGGAGCCAATGTGCCCTATAGCGTCTCTCATGTGTTTCCTCGTCAGTCGTAATGGCCACGCGCTGATGCTCTATGTGATCCGAGCTCTTGATCTGCACTTCGCTGATCCCGTAAATCATCACAGCAGCGTCCACAGGGTCGAGAGGGGAACCGAATCCGAACCGTGACTCCGTGAAGCTCCGTGAAATGTTCATTTCGAAATGTGATGCGCTTCGTTTAAAATTTATTGATTGTCAGTTTCGAAATTTAAAGTGACCGTAAGGGGTCCCCATTTCGAAGCACAAGCTGGCACTTTTGGCATGGCATTGGCAACTTTTATTCGGTTGCTTAATGAATGATGAAATTCCAGCCATAATTTATGGTAATGGAAGTCTTCAAAAGTGTTAATTGCTAAGCAGAGTTCAATGATGGAGTGTTTCACAAAATCTTGATGGAATTATAACATTAAAAACATTTTAATCATCGATATAACACAGCCATAAGACCAATTTAATATAGTTTATGACAAATGGTTATATAAAATAAAAGGATAATGTAAAAGAAAAACTCGCCATCTTCATTGCTGAATGTAAAAGAAATCTCCTACAGGTTCGATTTTGAAGACCGTATTCAATTCACTATACCATATCTAATCAGAAACCTGATTTCAATAATAAAACCACGGACCATAAATTAACAGCTAGCCATCTCGACACTCACTGGATTGACAGCTGTCTTCGGCCAGCCAACGATACCTTATCGCTCACCTCGACCTCGTCCCAATCGTTGGTAGTAATCAATCGAAATGCTTGTATTTGTGTTCGTCCGAAGCTACCAAAAATGTAAAGATATTCAAGGGGAGCTTTCGTTAACAAGGACCCTCAATAAAAATGATGCACATCGAGCACGTGACACCACGACGACGAGAGAGACGCCGCCGAGCGCCATTTCGATCATACGCACCATTTACGCGGGAGTTTCGCGCCACATTTTTCATCTTTTTCGTAAGCACGAACGAAAAAACAAACATCTCTGTCCTCATCGCACAGAAATCCTCATTCACGAACCTGCTCCGTGCCTTTCACGTGCCAAACGCCCAGCGCACCTAGCGGTGGCACAAAATGGCCATAATTAATGGGAGTTTCCTTCGCTTCCTGGTAGCGCGCGTGTTTCAGAACTTGAGCCATAAGCGCGGCACATAAATCTCGTCCTCGAGCGGGCCCAGATCACCTACCAGCACCGCCGGAAGGCCAGTTGGCTCCAATCACGTCACGGTTGGGGCGTTCTGAAGACGCCACCAACGCGCCTGTAGCATCGCGAATCCCTCTCGGCCGGCCACATCCCACCACACCCAGCGGCTCGAGCCGCGCCGGATGGCCAAACGATTCGAAATTAATTTCGTACCAGAGAAATTAATTATCTTTTGCCGGTCGTTGGAGGAGCGCACCACAACGTGACCGGCTCGTGGCACGCCACGCCACGCCGGGGAACGCGTTTCGCGGTGTTTTCGGTTCACCCGCCGTCAAGAGCGCACGCTGTCGGTTCGCTCCGTTTGCTATTATGGGCAAAAGATTGATTACGGGAATGTGATCGCGATCGGGGGCAAAAGTCCGGACAGGGCATCGATAATTCGGTCTAAAAAATCTAAATATGTATGCATTTTCATGGGAAATTCTTTCATTCAAACGTAAGAAAGTAATTCTTTGGGTGACTGGAAAAAGTGTTCCTCTTCCACAGAATTAGTAAATAAATTATGCCCTCCTGTTACTTTTGTCGGTCAAGCGGCTCTATTTTCAAACAAATTGGCAACTTGAATGTTGAAACACACTGCTGCATAATTGCTGACGCTGTCTCATCTCGGCAGGTGACGAAACATTGCAGAGGATCACCTTCGATCACGACTTCACGGACGACTCGGACATCGAGCCGTTCCCCAAAGGGCTCCGCCTATACGGCAACGGGCAGGATGTGGAAATTCGAGAGCTGGAGGACAGCGCCGGGTTTTCGTACCTTAGCATCAGCCGCACCCTGCGCAAAGGGCAGATCGGTAGCGACGTTCTACAGCTGCAGGGCGCGGTCGGTGGTGATTCAGCGCTACACTGGTATGGTGGCCCCGAGCAGATGGAGCAGTATTATCCGATCGAGCAGTTGCGCTTCGATGACTACGCGTACATCACCAAAGAGCTACACAGTGCGGCCATCGTCGAGCGGTACTGGCTCAGCACGGCCGGGGTGTTCTGCTACGTCGATAAGGAGGTGCCTCTGTTTATCGACCAGGACGAGGATGAGCTGCGGTTGACGGCGAAGAAAGAGCTACCGTACTACACGTACGACGACGAGTTTGTGTTCAAGTACCGCATCGGCATCGCAGCGGATGCCCGGGAAGCGCACAAGCGGGCCGTCGAACGGTTGCTCAACCAACCGGTGGACATCCCCGACGAACGGATGGTCAGGCACCCGATTTGGTCGACGTGGGTGCGCTACCGGCGCCCGATCAGCCAGCAGACGGTGATCGAGTTCGCACGGGAGATCAATGCGTACGGCTTCAAAAACGCACAGCTGGACATCGACGATCTGTGGGAGGTTTGCTATGGGTCTATGACGTTCAACACGATCACCTTTCCGAACGTGACGGAAATGGCGGAAACACTGCACGAGATGGGCTTCCGGGTCACACTCTGGGTGCACCCGTTCATCAACAAAAACTGCGATCCCTGGTACACAGAGGCCCTCAGCAAGGGGTAAGGGAGCGGCCAATCCGGTCGAAGTCCATTAAGCAGAACCCTTTCGCATGATCGTTTCGTTTCGATGTTGCAGGTACCTGGTGAAGTCACATAACGAAACCATCAGCTACAACACCAAATGGTGGAACAGCGGAGAGAACGAAGCGTCGTACATAAACTTCAACAATCCGGACGCGGTCGAGTGGTACCGGCGTCGGCTGGGCGAACTGCAAGAGCTTGGCATCGACAACTTCAAGTTCGACGCCGGCGAAACGAGCTGGGCACCGGACGATCCGGACATCGGGGGAGACAAAGCGCTGCTGCCCTCGAGCCAGACGATCAATTTTGTCCGGATGTGTGCCGCTTTCGGTGGCATGATTGAGGTCCGCACGGGCTGGGGAACCCAGGATCTTCCGGTGTTTGTCCGGATGCTCGATTTCGACACACGATGGGGTTGGAACAATGGTCTCCGCTCGTTGGTGCCGACCCTGCTGCAGATGAACCTGAACGGTTACCCGTTCGTGTTGCCCGATATGATCGGTGGCAACGTGTACGGCGACGACATACTGACAAAGGAGCTGTTCATTCGCTGGCTGCAGGCGAGCGTCTTCATGCCAAGCCTGCAGTTCTCCAAGACGCCGTGGGATATCGATGAGGAGGTAAGCCACACGATCGCAGGCTGCGTGACCGTAACTCAGCTAATGGTTTCGTATTTCGCAGAGTATCACGCTGGCGAAGAAGTTTACCGAGCTACACGAAACGTACTCGGACTACATTATTCAGCGGATGCGGTTGGCCGTTACACTGGGCACTCCGGTGAACCTACCCCTCTGGTGGTTGGATCCTGCCGACAGAATTGCCCAAATCGTTAACGACCGTACGTTGAACCGTCGATGCAATGTTGGAAGGCGCCTGGCATCTGATCCCTTTTTATGTTATTCATATCATTCCAGAGTTCCTTCTCGGGGAAGACATCATTGTCGCACCCGTGCTGATTGAGTTTGCTACCAGGCGAGACGTGTACCTACCGAAAGGAACGTGGCGTGATGGTAATACGGGCCGCATGCACGAGGGTGGCCGATGGATCTACAACTACACGGCACCAATGGATACGCTGCCGTACTTTGTTTCCGCAACGTTCCAAGCGATCTAGAATCGAACGGTAGGATCCTCCTATCCTGCTTAAAGCTTCCCACCACGAACGGAGTGCTTTCGGGGCGAACGAACAATAGTGATCTGTATATTTACTTATCTACTCCCTGGAGGGGAACACAAAATAAAACGATCGAACCTTTCGTGGGGTGTATGCTTTTTTATTGGCCTACAGATATTGACCAATTGTCTTCTTCCAGTGGACAGACATTTCGGGATGTCTGGCCGTTCATCGCCGCTCGACACGCGTCACCAATCCGTGACCAACGATTTCAAAGTCTCGTACCAGCGCGTCCACATTCAACCGCAGTGTTCCATCCGCTTCCGTTCCGCTCAGCATACGACCGTTTACATGCGACATCTGGAGGAGATAAGAATCACTCGCGAAGATAGTAATACAATTTTAAGTTCGCCGTGCCTTAACCTACCGTAAACGGTTTCTCTTCGAGTGCTTCGGGGCGCCAGAGGACGGCAATACGATCGCCACCGCACGGATCGTAGAAGAAAAGGGCAAACTTTCGGTAGGCTTCACGGAGCTCGCGTAAGTAGAACCGCACGGGATCGAACCCGGCGGCCGGTTCCTTGCCGACTGGCTGAGCGAAAAGACTGGGCGGTTCGCGATTGCCAATACTTGCAGCGTTCCGTACACCGATCGACGGTATGATCGTAGTGTCGAGGTGAATGATCACATTGTAACCGTCGTACGAGGGTTTAAAGAAGTTCTAAAAACACACACAAACCCCGATGAAATGCAAGTTCGGTGGCCACACGCTGCTCTGCGACTTACCTGAATCTTACGACGGATCGTACGGAAGTTTTCGTCGATCATCCCGATCGCCACCTTCGCCAGTAGCGACACACGGTTCAGAATCGGTACCGTCGGTGCCCGTCGCCCAAATAACCCGTAGCGCCCATAACCGTCGCACGGTGTGACGATTGTAAGCGGTGGAAAACGGTCACGACGCTCGCCAAACTCACGCTCCAGCTCGTCGATCGTTTCGGACGACAGTTCGTCGTTAAAATTCACCACCACCATCTCCTTGCTCCAGTCGGTGGTAGCGATGAACTGGAGCCAGCGTAGGAAACCGGCCTGCGGTTGAACCGGAGGTTGTAGGGGCTGATTGAGGTAGAGCGAGGCCAGCAGCACCTCCGTGCACTCATCCGGCCAGTGGTACGGATCGATCAACTGTGCGTACAACCACCGCTTGGCAATGGCCGCCACCGACCCGAAGGAAAAGTGCTGCTGATGCAGGCCATGGAGAATGCCGGTTAGGTTAGGCAGAATGATGGCCTGCATCTCGAGCGCAATGCTTTCGTCCGTATCCTGCAGCATACGGGTGACCTTGTTTTCGGCCAGATACTCTCGCAGGATCGAGATCTCGCGCTGATGGACGATGACGAAACGGAACAGGAATTTCTCTGCAATAAGAAGACCATCAGAATCGCATCGGCGTTCGAGTTCCAAGTTACCACCCTGCGCACTTACCATAGAGCACATCCAGATACTCGTTGTACGCTTGAGCCACGGGTTTTCCGGTGGTGCCCTTTGCCTTACCGATGCATTCGGCGATCCGTAGATAGAAGGCCGTTTTAAGGCGACGGATCGCCTCCAGCTGATCCGGCCACTTGCCGCTCGCTTCGAGCTGAATCGTTGCGGTAATGGGTTTGCCACTCAGAAACACGAGCTGCCCATTGACAAGCAGCCCACTAGCGGTCGGACGCGCGGGATCGGGATCGGTGTACCGAAACACTCCGTCTGTTCCGGTGATCGCATTGATCGTTAGTGGTAACTTCTCGAGATCGCGCATCATTCGACTGAGCGTGTCGAATGCCCGGATGATGGCAAGCGAGCGCTCTTCGGTTGTTTCGTGGAACACCTCGAGCTCTTTCGGTGGCCACGGTTGCAGTGCCGTTTCGAACTGAGCCGCCAGATAGCTGACCTTCTTGGCCGGTATGTCGTAGTGTGCTTGCAGCAGAAACAGCACGATCGAGCGTACGATTAAACGCTTCTGCCCGATCGGATCGCCCGATTGTCCCCACACGCACGATTCCGTGATCGAGCCATCCTTGAAGCGACGCAGCTCCGCCTTTCCTCTCCAAAAAGTTCGGAACTCCTCGCTCGCATCCACCTTAATCGCTTCGGGGCCCTTATCGACCAGATTGAATGCTTCCGTGGGGTTCAGAACAATACCGATCGTGCACCCATCGTCGGCCCCTTGGTCAGCCTCGGTTCCGGGTAATGGCACCAAGCAAGTAACCCGCGATCCAAGCCCCTTTCGGAGCAACCGTTCAATCATTTTCACAAACAACGCCTGTCGGTCCCCGACAAAGTCGAGCCGGTCGATGTCCTCCGCGAAAGATTCGATCGTTGCCGGTACGAGTCCCGGTTCGTGCAGAGACACGATGTGATCGTACTGACTGAACACTGGATAGCTGGCCAGAAACAGTGGTAGAAAGCTGTTGATCTTCCGGTTATCCAGCAGACGGATTGCGAGGGCGCTTTCGTGCCGGACACGGCGGTACAGATCGAGCGGTAGGTTCGCGGTCAAATTGAGCACGCCGATCGGATCGAGAAACACCACTTCGTAGAACTGGCGAAACGAGCCGATCATTTCGCGGTTGCTCGCCTCAAAGGACACCCCCTCCGTGTCCCAGGTGCTTGCCGCTAGCTGATTCCAAAACAGCCGTATAATCTGATAGCTGCTCATGTTCGGGTAGATCCGTCGACAGTGCAGCAGATGCGCAACGTAGAACGTGATCAGCCCTCCATCGAAACCGTACCGGCCCCGGTTGAAGCAACGTTGGCTGGCCCACACCTTCAGCAGCACAATCGCTTCCCGCACACTATCCGACTGGATGATGCTTTCGAGCAGTTCCGCATTCTTCACGACACGCAAATCATACGCAATCGAGTAGTTGTAGTGGGGTGTTGGGAAACTCTCGTACCCTTCGGCCTCCGCGAAGTGGCCAACCAGCGCCGGTCGGACGTTGTTGTTTGCCGGGAGGAAGCGTGTTTTCGAAAACTTGCCACCCTCGGGTACGGCGTGCAGTCGAAAGTGTACCTTGTGCGCGAATTTTTCATCCGATGGCACCATTTCGAGGACTGGCTTCAGGCGATCACCTTTCAGCGGAACAAAGCGAACTTCGGCCACACTTTGATGGGTGCAGTCGGCACGACGAAGCATGTGCTCAGCAATCGTGCACAGATAGTGCGCTCTTTTGCAGTGATAACGAAGGTTAAGATAGTCATCCTTGTGGAAGCACTTATCGGGCATGGCGAGGATCAGGTCCACGATCAGGGGCTTCCCGAACGAAGTTCGCAGCACTCCGCCACCACCACCGATGATGCGTACGTTTTGCTGGGGGTAGTACTGGAACCGTCCCTTGCCTAAAACTTCCCGCAGATGAGGGTCCTCGAGCTGAAGTGGAAACTTGATGCCATCGTAAGCCACCTCCAGCAGACCGCGAGCAACGGACGCTTCTTCGATGCCTCGCAAAATGCCCTTAAACTCCTCCAACCAAACGTGAACGAAGCGTCCCACCTTGGCCGGAACACGGACCTTCTTCAGCATTTGTTCCGTTTGCATCCGAAACAGATTGGAGTGGTAGTAGTTCTCCGTCTCCTTCAGCCGATTGATTTCATCCACTGTCGGTGGTTTGTACAGTTCTTTGATCGCCTTCAACCGCTTCCGGTGAGCTTCTTCGTCCTCGTGGGCTGCCGCTTTCCGTTTGGCATGCTGGCGGCCAGTGGCTGGTTTTGCTTTCGGAAGCCGCACAAAGGCCCCACTTTCGTGCCCACTGTCGAGGCTTTCGTCATCCTCGTACGGTTCATTGTGACCGTTCGAAATGCCACGATGATCGTCACCATCGTCGTCGTCGTCTTCATCGGTTCCGTTGTCCACCATGGAATCGTACGACTCATTGTCGGATTCAACCGGTTGCTTCTTGCGTTGAACCAAAGGCACCGTCTTCTTGCGGTTGGTTACTGCAGCTTTCTTTTTAACTCGATTCATCGTTGAATTAATATAGGTTGTATGAACAAACGAAATAACTTTCTGAAAGATCTACACACTACAAACGAACGAACCACTAAAAGTTATAAATTGCACCGTTAAACGCACATTGTTTTCGTTCTCGGCTCTGCAAGTGCCGGGACACACACGAGGGCAGCAAATGACAGTTCTCATCATTACGCCACCCGAACTATTGCTTCGAATGGTGTAATGGGGTGTAACGTCTCGGAAGGAATCTTTTTCACCGGACCATTTGACAGTTCTTTGTTTATGCTAGCGTGTTTATATTATTGTTTAGCTACCCTTTGCGGTCAAATACTAATTGAAGAAACTGAATGTTAGATAGTTTCGTCTAAAAGCATTATTGGTAAGATGCTGCCAACGTGTGTGTCGTGTCATGCCAAATCCAACGGCATGATAGCCATCTACCGCCATCCGAATGGCCTGGACGATATGTTTCTTTCCGTAACGGGGATCGAGGTAAGATGTTGGGCAGTCTTGGGAGGAACTGGCTTTCATGGCGACATGATGAATGACACTCTTTCTATCGGTTCATTCGTACCCGAATGTTAGGTCGAACCAAACGATTACCTATGTGTTCCGTGTTACGACGAGCTGAAGTCTGCGCATCGATTTAAACAGCGCAGCATACAAAACAACGTAATACGCTTGTCCGGTCAATCGCAGCTGGAGGTCACGAATACCACACCGGACAAAGAGTGTGAGCCAAACAGTACAAACTGCAAATCAGAGGCTGAACTGCAAATCAGTAGTCCACCTTTGGTGCCGTTATATGAATCTGTCGCCCAAGAGGATGAGGAACAGGAGGAACGATTGGCTGTCGAGGAGGTACTTGTAAACGACGCGGAAGAACACGTAGACGATACAAAAGAGCAGAACATTTAGTTTTTGTTGGACGACAACGAGCAGAAAGATGAAGAAGTGGAGCAGCATCATGACGAGAGTGAAAAAGAACCAACCGAACACTACGAGGAGGACGATGTGGTAAAACAATCGGAAGACACGACGCACGCCGAGCACGACCAAGCGCATTCACTCGACGATGCATCACCCACATCATTCCCGAGGCTCCCGAAAGTGCACAATCTAATGTGCGAATACTGCTTCAAGGAGTTTAAGCAGCTATCGGAAAAGATCGAACACTCCGTTGCCCACCAGACGGAGAACAAGCCGTACCAATGTTTCTACAATGGATGTAGTGGCTCGTTCAAGGATCGCGTTGGCTTGCGGGCACACGTTCGGATACACGCGTCCTTCAAACGATTCGGTTGCCGCTACTGTTCGAAACGCTTTCACACGTGCGGCAATCGCAACGCGCACGAACGGACACACACAGGAGAGAAGCCCTTCGTCTGTACCAAGTGTGGCGCAGGGTTCGCCGAGTCCGGGAACCTCAAAAACCATATGCGTCTCCATACCGGCAAAAAACCGTATTTGTGCAAGATCTGTGACAAATCGTATCGAACGCACTACTCACACACGGTTCATATGCGATCACACACGAACGACCGGCCGTTTGTTTGTGACGCTTGTGGCAAGGGCTTTTACTCGTCCGGAAAGCTCACCATCCACCTGCGGACGCATACCCGTGAGCGGCCGTACGAGTGTATCTCATGCGATGCCCGGTTTGCCGATCGGTGCGGCCTCCGCAGGCATCACATGAGCAAGCACGCCGCATAAACTGGGTAGTCGTTGCGCTAGTATTATTTATTGAAACATACATCCTTTCTTTACATTTCATCATACTATCATTGGTTTCCATTCGAAATCTTTCGCGGTTAGCATTTGGTACGCCAAAGCAAAATTTAAGTTCGTTACAAATATTTGGTGAAAATATAAGTCATTTTTAACACAAAAACAGAACATTCAAGATTCAACGCAATGTCCCAACAAACGGTACCCGTGAATTGCGAACAGCAAAGTTATGAAATGTTTTCCGAACCGATTCACCGTGAGTATTGTAACACAATCGCCGGCTGGTCTTGTGCAGAGCATATACAATTAGACTTATGCATCCAACAGTTCCTTTCACTATCGGAAATGAAACATTCATCATCACCCAGCAGGATCAACGCACGATAACCGATCGCAGGAATTGGTTTCTGTCCAAACTTTCTGTTTCGCCGGAGCCCCACCATCAGGTGCCAAATGGCTATCAAATATGTTGGCAGCAATTACTGCAACAACTACAAGCAGCGATTGCGGCCAATCACTCTCTCATGGCTCAACAAATCCAGTGCCATGGGCAGAAATCGAGTTTCGGTTTCCATTACGATCGTCAAACAACCACCGATGACCTGCCGTACTATCAAAGGTTAGACGATCTGGCCAGGCCTAAAGCAGCCGTGGTGAAACATGTCCACTACTACGTGGAATGTGCGGTAAAGGATAAGGCCGTTAACACAGACGCGACAGAATCGTTGGGTACTACGGACATGGATATTTCCACAGATAGTGATGAGTACGCCATGACCGAATAAATCAAGGGTAAAAAAACCGTCCGTCCTAAAACATTGAACCAAATTGAATTGACAATATTTGTAGCAATTTCATTTACTGAATGCTCATTGAAGTGCAATAATAAAAACAAATATTTTTATGAAGCAAAAGGCAAAAAAATCTTGTTATTCTTCCCATTTGAACATTCGTTTTAGCAACGCTCAGTATTAAACTCGAACAATGTCACATACAAACCAGTGAGCTAAGTGTGATATTTTTCACAGGGTCGCTGTAACGTATGCATCGACGGTGTGTGCGTGCAGTGTTCACGCGACGTCGAACAACTTCAAAACAATTTGTTTACCTTTGCTTCCGATATAAGATGTACCAAGTTGTGTACGGCGAACAAATCAACTAAATTGCCTACCATGCTGCTATCATAGCGTGAAAATAGTCGAAAATCTCCCGAATCGGTTTCAGGTGAATGTTAACGGCACCAGCGAGCAACAAAATGAGCCACGGTCAGTGCGTTGCGTGCCATATCCAGGAGCCCGGCATGATTGCGATCTATCAGCATCCCCGCGGTGTAGATCGCATGCTATACTACGTTACAGAAATCAGAGTAAGTTTTTGGCTGCATCTTTCGCTAGTTTTTCTTTTAAACCGAGTTCCGTGACGTGCTTTCCAGGTTGAACCCAAAGATCAGCTCTGCATACCGTGCTACGATGAGTTGCGAGTAGCGCACCGGTTCAAGCAAAAATGCACACACAACAACATCAACCGGTTGGGTAGGTTGCAGATCGGTGGTCATCATCAGCATACCCGCCCTGATCCGCCGACACACAATGATTCCCTGGAGACTGGTGGTGAAACTTCTCCCACGATGCGTGCGGAAAACCCTCGCATTCCAAGCGAAGACTGTGTCGAATCAGTGCTATCGACGCGAAGAAGGGCATTTTCGGAGCAGTCTTGTCCACCAATTGCTATGTTCATCAAATCTGAACCATCCGTAACGTTCGATAGCGCAGTGAGCCTGCCTAGCACTCCGGAAGAGTGCCTTAATGACGCCAGCACCAGCAGCAACAGCGCAGTGAATGAATATCGGCGGAAGCAGCAGCAGCAGCAGCAAGAACCGGACCATATGGAAATGAACTATAGTGCCGAACATACAATCGATGTGGTGAAGATGGAACTAGAGCTCTCGTTGGAGGATATCGGACTACGGGCGGTTTCGCTGTCGAGTGACAGCGTCGAAAATGGATTCGAAAACGACCATCACGAAGGGAACGGAGGGGACGGAGTGCCGCAGCTAAATGGTACCGAAACGAAGTGCCACCAGCTGGAGCAAATGCTCCGTTCCGCCGCGTTGCCGAAGCAACATCAGCACAAGGAACACGCCACCGGCAGCAAAGTTCGCCGGGACAACACGAACGCGATCAAGTTCCGGCGCATGCTGTCGGGCAAGATCAGTGCGCTGATGTGCCGCTATTGTTATCGGGAGTGTGATGATCCGGAATCGAAGGCGATCCACGAAAGTGCACACCTTGCCGATCCGAAACCGTTCCAGTGTTCCTACTCCGACTGTAACCGGCTGTTTCAGCATCGGTCCGCGTTGAATCGCCACTTCTACACGCACGTCACACCCAAGCGCTTCAAGTGCAGCGTCTGTCCGAAGCGCTTTCATCAGCAAAGTTCGATGGCGGTACACGAGCGGTTGCATCGGGGCGATCGGCCACACATTTGTCCTCAGTGCGGGAAAGGATTCACGCACCTCTCGAACGTTAAGCGCCACATACGGTTCCACAATGGGGAGAAACCGTACCAGTGTGGCCAATGCCCGGCACGGTTCACCACCAGCACGGATCTCAGGCGGCACATGAACAGTAGACGCTGCATGTTACGATCGTTGAAATCGGAATGATCAGCGACAACAGAGATCGAAATGATCAATGAGTATTGAGAGCGGCCTAGAGGACGTTGTGTTTACGATGTATATAAAATTTATGATATTTTTTATACACGCATATTCGTTGGAAGCGCAAAAAAGCAGTTCGTGATGATTGATTGACCCTGACACATCCACATTAATGTTTGTTTTCTATCCTAAAACGGGTTTGGAAGACGTGAATTTTTTAAACACTGTAAATAAAGTTAACTGTTTTTTCGACGGAAGGCGATAAAATGAGCAGTTTGATAGAACACACGATAATCAGCTTGTTTTGTTTCATTCCGACGTTGTCACTCACTGTTGTGGCTGAATTCTGAATAGAGTTCAGTGTTCCCGCCACGCTTTCTAATTATCGACCGCAATTCCATTCTGATTCGATCATGAGAAACCACAAATGTTTCCAACATAGCCAATTATTTATCCCGTTCCGTTCGAAAGACGCCCGAATCCAACCGTGACACTCCGGAACCGGAAAAGATCAATTGCGTGCAAAATCAGGGGAACCACAAACGTGCCGAAAATGACGATACGATTCTCCTTGAGATTTGGGATTACGAACCACCCGGGCGGAATACCGTGTGACTATAGACATTCCAAACGAACCAACAGCGCGTGCACAGGAGCGTTAGTCAATTGAGGCGGCGTGTCGCTTCGACAGCAAACACGCACGCAATCCGCGGGCAGGCGGCTGCCGGAAAACTTTGCATGACTACCTCAGGGCGCGCACCAACCAGCCCAGCGACAATCACACCCTCTGATCGTAATGGCTTAATGACATCTAATTTTTTAATGAATTCCACACAAAACCTACAACTCGTGCAGGGCGCGCGCTGCCGACCATTGGAAAATATCTTAACCACATGAGCCGCCGACTCGTCCCGACCTGCCGTTCTTGAATGGAAGGAAATCGGTAAGAGGGAAGGAGGTAGCGTGTGGCAGCGGCAGCATTTCCTGTCCTCCCACGGGGAGGAAATTGTTTTCGAATTTTGCGGAAACCGACAACCAGAAAAGCTAAACTCCATCGCCGCGACTGTCCGATGACCAATGAGTCAGTTGTCAATCGGCCGTGATCGGATGTACATTCGTGATCCGGGAAGCTTCCACAGTGTGGTGAGCGCTGCTCCGTTGTTGTGAACTAATCGGATAAGGACACGTGAGATCTGGGTTAAGCGAGTGCAGCCAGTAGCGCGAAAATTCGACCATCATGGCGAACGGAACCGAGGCGTCAACTGTTCCGAGTCCGGGAGCGTTTCAATCGCTGGCCCGCAACAACAGCTACGTTATCCCGGGCGTTTACGACCTGAACGTCGAGGACACGAACTGGGTGCTGACGTCATCGTTCATTATCTTTACGATGCAAACCGGCTTCGGGATGCTCGAGTCGGGATGCGTTTCGGTGAAGAACGAGGTGAACATTATGATGAAAAACATAATCGACATAGTGCTGGGCGGGTTCACCTACTGGCTCTTTGGGTACGCGATGTCTTTCGGCCGCGGGGAGTTCAACAATCCCTTCGTGGCCCTCGGTGACTTTCTGATCGACCCCGGTGTAAGTGATCCACTGTTTGGGCCGATCTTTGCCGCGTTCCTGTTCCAGCTTTCGTTCTCCACGACGGCCACAACGATCGTCAGTGGAGCGATGGCTGAAAGGTGAGTTTGGCGATCGTTAGTAACGGTGGCCCCAGTACATGGTAATAATAATAAGTTTAACGTGTCATAAAATTTCTTATAGTTCGTATAATTAGTTTCCAACTGTATGTGTTAACGATCGACTATAGTGCGTTTTGCATAGGCAATTTTCCAAACTTATTGCCGCAAGTTTCTTTAAATGATGTTCAAAAATTGGTTTATTACCAACCAAGAAGCAGTTCAAAAAAGATGTTCGCTAAAAATATCGCTCCATAAATGTATGCAAAGCGTACCAACGATTTCGACCTTAACCTTCAAACACAAACCTCGTAGGTTAACCGTTGCCCGGTTAGTCCTGAAGTTCCAGGGCACGCGGCTACATGCTTAGGTCAGACACGCTCCAATAATGATGTCCTGTTAAATAACGAATGAGTTCAACCAGAGCCAAACGACAACAAGTCGGGAGAGCATACATTTTACAATGGCGTGCCCTCTCTGGTAGCTTTCGCCCCCGGGGGACCGACACTGAAAACAACCCATTAAGACGCGTGTTTCCGTTGTAGAGGACAGTGATTTGGGAGTGTTTTTAAGCAGTCGAAAGGACTGGTTAGCCAACAAGAAGTTGTTGTAGGGTTCATTCAACATTTAAGCGCCATCCATACTAGTCTTTAAATTAGTAATGATGGAATTCATTGCATTGCTTCGATACTCAACGATCGTTCGTCCTTTCCACAGGTGCAACTTCAAGGCGTACTGCATTTTCTCGTTCTTCAACACCATCGTGTACTGCATTCCGGCCGGTTGGGTGTGGGGCCCGCATGGGTTCCTGAAGAACCTCGGTGTGGTGGACATTGCTGGCAGCGGTCCGGTGCATTTGGTCGGCGGTGCATCGGCATTCGCGTCGGCCGCCATGCTCGGGCCTCGGTTGGGTCGCTACGCGAAGGGAACGGATCCCTTGCCGCTCGGGAGCCCGGTTAATGCCTGCATGGGTTTGTTCGTGCTTTGGTGGGGGTGGCTGGCGTTTAACTCCGGCAGCACTTATGGCGTGAGCGGTGCGAAGTGGGCGTATGCAGCTCGGGCGGCCGTCATGACGATGATGGGTTCCTTCGGCGGTGGAAGCTTCAGCATAATGTAAGTGTTTCCACGCGGTACGATGAGATCAGTTCAATGATCGATGATGCTCGTGGTGGTTTTCGGCGATTCTTCTCGGCCCAGCTACTCGATGTACAATAACGATGGCCGGATGGATGTGGTCGACCTGATCAACGGTATCCTGGCATCGCTGGTGTCGGTTACGGCCGGTTGTTATCTGTATCACGCCTGGGAAGCGATCGTGATCGGTGCGATCGGTTCGGCACTCTGTTGCTTCGGTATGCCCCTGTTTGATCGGATGGGTGTGGACGATCCCGTCGGTGCCAGTTCCGTTCACGGAGTAGCAGGAATATGGGGTAAGTTGGAAGCGACGCATGGGCGAATTTAGAAGCGGCCACTCTAATGCCCAGTCTTCTGGTTGCTCCACCACAGGAGTGCTGGCCGTTGGTCTGTTTGCCGATAATCCTCTCCGAATGGATACGACTTCTGGCCGGTCGGGGCTCTTCAAGGGTGGCGGCTGGTATATGCTCGGTGTGCAATCGCTGTCGGCCCTCTGTCTGGCCTGTTGGAGTGTTTGCAGCACGTTCTTGCTCCTGTGGCTGATCAACAAAGTGGTACCGATCCGGATGGACCCGAACGAAGAGCTGCTGGGAGCCGACCTGATGGAGCACCGTATTCGCCACACGCAGATTGGAATCTCGCGTGCACTGTCGGCACTGGCTCCGATTCAAATCGATCTGAGTGACGTCATCGATGCCCCACCGATCGGACGCAATCCAGGCCACGAACGGTGTGTGGACGAGATCGAAGCGGCCAGCCAGAAGTTGCACCAGTGGAGGGCAGCGCTGGATCAGTTTGACAACCGGGAGACGAAGGCGAAACAGAAACCGCCGAAAGAGGCCCGGCGAAGGATCAATATTTTTGCCACAAGCGCCAAAAAAGGGACGGAAAACCCGGCGTACGATGGCGTAGGGCCTGTGACGGTAAGCGTGTTTGGGGGTGAGGATCGCGCCAAGACAAGCAAAAAAGAGGCCAAAGAAACGATCCCGCTTTCGGTCATTGCTGGCCAGCTGAACCAGTCTTCGCACGCGGCCGATGGCAACGAGCGCAATTTTGCGTGGATCGATTAAGTGCGTTCCGTGGGAAACGTTGTGTTTCACTACCTTTCATACTGTGAATTTGTTTCAATAAAATCACGTTAATCATCCATCAATGAAGTATTTCGAAACGATGCTTTTAAACGTCCTATAATAATAACAAACAAAACAGGGTATAATTTAAACGTAAGAAAACAAACAAAAAGTACTTACCAGAACGATGCAGATGGGATTGAGTGACCGCAGGAAAGTCTGTAGACGGAGAAGCAGTCCTAACCAGCACTAGGAATGACACATAAACACACTCTCTGAAGACCGACAAATCATGGGTCATTATGAATGACAGCGAAACAGTTTTTAATACTCATTTTACTTAACTTAATGTTAATTTTGTTTCACTCCTGTTTTTTTACTTTCCGTACCTTCACGAACACAGCCTATACGAACTGCGTCCGACAGTTCGTGGACATTTCCATGAGCCGCCAGGCGGACCGAGGGTTAGGTTCGTTCGAATCGCGGCACAAAACCCACACATGATTGCAGCGCAGCACCGTTTCCGGGTCCCCTTCGACTATCGATCCTTGCGCATTTCGCACACAGACCACCTGCTGCGTTAGAAACGTGACGATCAACACTGGGCCCTGTAGCATCATCTTGCCCATCACCAGATCGACGCTCTCGATGTCGAGAAGCTTCGAATCGAACCGATAACCGGCCTCGATTGCCGCTAAAATCGGTGCCGCAATGGCGCTGTAAGTGCTCTGAAAGCACCAGTCACGCAGCACCTCCAGCTCACCGCGTATGATCGATTCCAGCACGTTAGGGATGATATCGTTTTCGCAGTCCAGAAGAAACTGTCGCTGATCGAAGCTCGGATCGATGCGGCAAATCTCGGTCAGTGCCTCCGACAGCTCGTTCCTCGAAAAGAGAGCACCCATCTTATCGGTGAGCAGCCGGGAAGCACGTATCATCGGATGTTCCGACTCGTCGTAATGGATCTTCCACGTAAGGAACTGATTCACCATCGAGCTGTTGTTTTTGAAGCTTTCCCACGATTGGTAGAGCTTGCTGTCCTTGTGAAGTTCGATGCCGGTCGCAGTCGCGTTCGGTTTAACCGTTCGTTCCGCGGACGGATCGTTCGCCATTTCGATACGCTTCCGTAGCTTGGCTGGGCTCCGGTACACACGAGACGCCATTCCTTCGTGGCTTTCCATCTCCTGGCCCACCAATTTGGCCGTCTTGCTGATCGCCCGAAAAGCTCCGCTCTGCCCCAACTTTTGTCCCTGTTCGGCAAGACTTTCGCCCAACTGTCCCGCCTTGTGGGCTACCATGGTTCGCGATGCTCCGTCAAGTGCCTCCTTTAATCGTCCACTCAGCGCAGTCAAATTTTCTTTGAACGCCACACGGCCCCTGCTCGCTTCCGACTCGACCGTACGGAACTTTTGGCGGGCGGCCTGCAACGTATCGGATTGCTCCAGCCGGTGGGCCTCCTGGCGAAACTTTTTTAAGTTTTCCTTCATCTCGTTGCTCTTTTCCAGCTCCTGGCGTATGTTGTCGATGACCCGCGAAAAGAAACCGGGTGCACGGCCACCGGAGTACGCCCGAAGCGGATAGCGTCTTGCTACGGAAGGCAGCGCACGATCAACGGCCAGTAGTAGAATTCGTTGCATTCCGATCGTTCGCACACTTTGCCACTAGGCACACTATTGTTCTTTGTCGTGATTTATATGGGGTTTTACTGGTTCCACGGTTTTAACTGGCACGGTATCCGTCCGGTCCGCTCCGTTTTAAAGGGCTCTGAGAACGTTTACGCCGTTTTCCGTTGCAAGCAAGGTGCAATGTTTCATCATCACATGGAACGTCAAATTAGATGAACGAAATAATAATCGAGCAGGGAAGTAAAACATGATTTAATTTTTCTTAATGGAAGATTATTGCGCGTGCGGCTACTGCAAAATCCGCAATTTCACTTTCTCGGCAACCGGAGCGACGAGTTTCAAATTTACCTAACAATGTGAATCACACAACACGCGGCTGTAAACGCTCACCCAGTGTCACGTAACGAACCGCACTCGGGAGCACAAAGGGTTAGAACCAAAATACGAACCCTTGCAAAAAGCGCAAAATCTCTCTAGTGAGGACGGACACGGTGCGGCGCGGCCAGTGACAGTGAATGTGTTAGCAAACCCAAAACAAATAGCCTTGCACCGTCGTCGGAATCCTGAAGCAATGAACAGTATCGGAGATAACTGTACGCAGCTGAAGAAAGATTACGATACCTGCTTCAACAACTGGTTCTCGGATCGGTTTCTGAAAGGCGACATGGACGATTCGCTGTGCGCTCCGCTGTTTAAAGTTTATCAGCAGTGCGTAAAGGTAATCATCAGCGGCGCGGGAATGGCTATTTGACGGTTCCCGAACGGGGTGTGCATTGTTTGCATTTCATCTTCTCCCTTCCAATCCACACTACAGGAGGCCATGAAGCAGCATCACATTGAGTTTAAGGAAATCGAAAATGACCACCTAGGAGAATCGAAACGGGAGGAAAAGAAACAACCAAACGATAGCAGCTGAGAAACCGGCGCTCAGCGGACATATTTTACTGAGTAGCGGAAAAGTTCAAACAGTAGTTAATTCTTTATCGATAAACTGCCACCAACCGTCGCCCTGGGGGCGATGGTCGTCGTATGACCGCGTGGTGACCGGAACAAAGCATAGGGGTCAGTGTGCTGGTTCCCTAGACCATCTTCATTCCCTCAGATTTAATTAAGTTAGCAGGAGAGAAGAAAGTCTACGTATTCTACGGCTGCTGCTGTACACTAGTTTTTTAATTGTTAAAGTTGTTTCCCAAATAAATGTGAAATAATCAACGTTGTTTTCACGGTTGACACAAGTGAAGTTGAATAAAGTTTTGTTTTTATTTATTTTTGTACGACGAGATGATCTAGTTCACTATGACATAGAGGGGGCTTCCAGAAAGGAAAGTGTGATGATCATGACGGTTAAACAATACAAATGCAGCAATTGATCATGTACTTTGCCAGACGCGATTCCTCCTATCTTAACGTTGTTCAACTGTGCGAACTGGGATGGATGACGGGGTTGACTCCGAAAATAAGTCGGAGTTATTAAACGAGTAGCGACGGTATCGCTTCACTTCTGCTCCACGGTGAACTTAGAGATGCCTTCGAGCAGCTCCACGTATTTTGCGTGCTCGTAGGCGCTGGCAAATTCGGACATTTTCTCCGCGAACTCGTTGCTAATGCCCTTCTCTTCCAGGAAGTTCATCAGCAGATCGTACAAATACTATATGGAGGTTAAAAGTAAGTAGAAAAGTTAGCAAGCTATTGAATCTTTGGAATTATCTTCCCGGGCTTACCCCATCGAGAACGTCTCCGGCAACGGCGTACACTTTGTCGTTCCACTCGCCCTGGAAAATCGTTACCTCGTCGATACCGAACACATCATCTGGCAGGAAGAGTAAGGTGAATTGAAAAACAGGTAGCGCCTTACGACTACCACGGAACACTCACTGTATTCTCCTTCCTGAGCTTCGCCGGGCAAATAGGAACAGGTGAACGAAAGCGTCGTGCCCCCGCGCACAATATCGACCTCAAACTGTGGTCGGCTTTTCATGGCCGAAAATTCTGGCTTACTTTCCGTCGCCTCGGCATTGTCCCCGTCCATGTCGACCGTGTGGTTCACATTGAACGAGATTGTAACCCTGCCAAGGGTCAAGCACAAATGTAAAAAGAAAACGCACACGGCAACAATAGGGTTTCAGTTCGCTTACTTTTCACGGTCAGAAGATTTCGTCAGCTCCACTTCCGCGTGATTGCAGGCCACCTTATATCCGCTGAGCGACGTCGGAATGGGGCCATGGTTGCTGGATTTTTTCTCCGCCACAATTTCCTCGGCCAGAAACTCCACCAGTTCGCGTTCGCCTGGCAAATAAACAAGCTTGTTAGTACGGGCCGGTGCGAGTCTGATTACATAAGATGGGTAGCTTCTCGTTTCTGCCGTAAGCCATCGCCGGGACCCGATCTCTCTTACCTTTGGTGTGAATGTTTTTGCTTGACACACCGAAAATCGGGCTCCGGTTAGTATTACTACTCGAGATCATCCCCGCGAGTGGTCTTCTCATCGCACATGTTGCAAGGCTGTTGGCCGGTTGTGCAACACTGACGCCGGCACTCCACGCACTACCGGTAAACGGTTTGCTGGTCGTGAGCGTTTTGCTGATAGCGGTACGGAGAAGATTGCGAAGCATTTTGGAGACTATTGCAGTTACCGGTCAGCGACACAAATCAGGTACAGCAAACCTAATGCAGCTAGAATTTGCCAATTATTTACAACCACAGCGCCTTGCTCACGCGATTACTACACGAGGTTTTGCAAGCCGGGCCGTGCTGTCATGTTGCTGTCACCGTTTCAAACAATGGTGCCCGATGAAAATGCTTAGTGTATCGTACAGGGTGATCATACAACGGGCAAGATTTTCGAATAAAGCCATGTGCAACTCAATTTCATTAATAAGGATTTTTGCTGTTTTATTATATTTACTTGAATAAATTCCAGTGTACTGTGGTTTTTACTTTCGCCTCCCTTTACACTTTACTTTGCCCACGATTTCGGCCCCCGGCGTCCGTCTGAATAGAATGTAACACGGTGTAGTTCAGCGGCACGGATAGTTGCTTTCCATTTCACACGTGCCAGGGTTACGCCTTGGGGCCTAGGTTGTGCTATCGTTTGTGCCTGTCTCGCCGGAAACAAAATTCTACGCTTCCCTTCAAATCGATTGATTGTGTGTTGCTAAACTCCTGTGCTTGCGTGTCCCTGTGTCACACAACGGATACTCTCGCTCTCTCTGTGTAAGGTAATTACGGTTCTTTAATGCAATTTTTATCCAGCTCGAGTTCACACACAAAACGCATGACGGTGGAGTGATTCAAAATAATTTAAAACGATTGGGAAGCATACCGTTGATTGATTGTGCCGTTAATTTTTGCGCGCTTCTGGTGACGTTGCAGAGTTTGGTAATGTGACTTCCGGTCCGAAGCAAACGGTGTTCTTTACGAGCATTTCATCTCCGTCCTTGTACGCGCGCCAGCTGTGCGGTAGGTCTATAGTTTCTACTGAACAATGCACTACTACTCCACTATGTGTTACACGCTTACCGTTTTTGTTTATGATGAAATTTGAACTATCAGTTTGTGTGATTTTTTGTAATGCTTTTTTTTGCTATCTGCTTCACTGTTTGTTGCCTTTGTTCTATTGCTATTTTATTTGATGATTCCTCTTGATATTATTTCCGGATGACACCATGTACCATAAAACAGCGCTAAAGGGAGCCAGTAGGTTAGCTTCGACGATATCGTAATATTAATTGTATCATTTGATAAAACTGTGTCCTGAAATCATTTGAGTTAATTAATACACATGCGCTGCTGCTCCTGTTGGACCTACTGATATTTTGGCGTGTGTTTTGCTAGTGTTTAATAATGATTGGTATCACTCAATACAAAACGTTTGACTTCACGTTGCCCGCGGGATTGTAGACGGTTGCTCTGATGACGCTCTCTTTAACAAGGAAGGTGTGCTGTCTCTACTGCCTCTCCCTTGTGGCGCGTCTCTGTAGGGCTTATAGCTTCTTTCTTCATAGTTTTGCGCAAATGTCGCTTGGCGTTTTTACTTGGAATGGTAACAAGGCTATATAGGATAATATTACTCGCATTCCTCGATGACACAGAGTGAATCCTCTCTGTCCGGTTCCGACAGCTTTAACACACACGCGCGCTCACACTCGTGTCAGATCACTTCAGGAAGAGGCTTTGTGCCGGATCATGCTCGGGCCCGGGCGTCGCCACCCGTCTTCATTCGGAACCGTTTTTCGACTCTCATCGAATTATTTACAAAATAAAACAAACACTAACCATACACACCACAAACACGATGAAAAGTAAGTAGTATCCCTCTCTAGTTACTGATTCCCCCTTTTCACCATCATAAATAAAATGCTGCACCGCACGCGCCCTTAGGACCCGTCCTCGTAAAGTGATCGTTCCTCATTTCCATCGCAGGACGAGTGTGGCTTATACTCATAGCTCTAAAAGTTTTAACGGGGCGGCCATCTCTGGCATCTCTGTGCTAATGGTAAGTAATCGTAATCGGGCCGAACATATTAAAACATTAGTTAAACAAGTGACGCGAACGCAGAAACTGCCATTAAAAACTAAACAATTCCTTTCCTGCTACGTACCCAGTTCTGTACAAATAAATGTGCTTGTGACTTCTACGAAAACATGCACCTCCGGCCGGGGTCACGTACGGCGTTAGTGTGTGAACCAAACCCAACTTAATATCGTACGCCGCCAGTGTTTTACTGACTCACTTTCAACCACTTTCCCTTGCGCTCCGCTCGGTCCAGTCGGGGAACAAATGTATAAAACAATTAATCAACAAAACGATACATAATTTAATCAACGTATTTTCACTCGTCTTCTCTTGTGTCTTTCCCCTTTTTACAAGCGCCAAATGTGATCCGTTAAATTGTTTTGTTTTATCTTCTGTTTAGCGATACGTTAGGAATTTGGGTGTGTAAAGCGCGTACGCGGACCGTTCCTCCATCGTTTGAAACATTTGTTTTCATTATTTTTTTCTACTTTTTCTTAATGATCCCACTCTATTTCTCATTTGCTTCACCATTTTACTGTATCTTTTCGCCTTCTGATAGAGTGATAGTTTAAAGAAAATTACTCGAGCGTTTACTGTTTGTATCTTTTGCATATTCTTTTCGATCATTTTCAATCCCGCCAAAAAACTTAATGGAAATCGTACCGTTCTCGCGCCGTTTCGACGTCTTAATTGAGGAACGCAAGATTGCGCGCGACGTACGCCCGATGCGATCTTTTCGCGGCGAGAAAATGCTAATTACCACCTAACCGACGAGCGACGAATCCACATTACATTTACGGATATATATTATTATATTAGCACGCTAATCATTTACAGTGTAATGATAGTAATAAATTACAAATATGAATATCATATCGATAATTATTGTTGCCCCCTTTCACACCTGCACACCACGCGGCCCATAAGGTTTTACCTGTATGTTACGATTATTATGTTTGTCCTGTTGCAGTTCACCGCGGTACCCAATATCGAAATGATCACCATTGTTTCATTTTTGGATTCCTGTTTTTGCAGCGAACAGTTCGAAATGCGGCCTTGGCTTCACTAGAAAACAATAACAGAAGCTGGATCTGGCGATCTGAGGAGCACCGGAGAACCCGGAGGTTGCGGGCCGCTGGCAGGCTCGTAAGAAAGCCACTCGTTTGTTGATTGATTGCAGGGATTCACACGTAAACTGATTGGCCCATTGGTTGTCATTAAAAGTAAAATGATTCGTTCACTGTGCCCCTCACACGGGCCCTCAGTGAACGGGCAACGGCAACGTGACGGACCGAATATCACACTGTCTGTACACGGTACGGCCACAGGGATTTACGCAAACGCAAACGAACCCATTGCCCTAGCCCTCCTCCATGTGTGGCCCGTTTCGGAGCCTTCGGGAAAAAACGCTGCGTGTGCGTGTACGAGGAGCGAACCCTTAAAACTACCGGCGCGCGACGCACGTGCTTTTTCGGCCGGGTGGAAGGATCATTTTACCGAGTCCCATGTGTGCCTCTCTACGTCACGTAGGTGTTGGCCGTTTCCCGCTTGCAACTGTAAAGCCGTCGCTTGAGCTCCGCAAAGGTTGGCCGCTTGTCGGGCACCAGATCCCACGCTTGGCGCATCATTTCGTAGATTTCCGGTGGGCAGCCTTCGGGTGCTTCCATTTTGTACCCGCTACCGACGTGTTTCACGACATCGGCCAATGGCTAGAGACGTTGCGTGGCGTGGGAAAAAAAACGACAAACGTTAGTTGGTACGATCGAAGCGCCACCTGGCACCTCCCGGCTCGATTCTTACAATTCTCGGGTACGGAACACGACCGAAGGAATAGATTTCCCACAGCAGGATACCGAAGCTCCACATGTCGGTTTTGTTGGAAAATTTCTGCGATAAAAAGCGAAGAAGATTTAAGGTAGAGCGCGCACCGGCACAAAGCGGATTGACGAAAAAACTTACACCCTCTTTCAGTGCCTCCGGAGCGGTCCATTTGATCGGCAGCTTGCTGCTGTCGCCGGTGTACCGCTCGTCCCGGGCAAGCCCAAAGTCGGACACCTTCGCGACGCAATCCTCCGAAATGAGCACGTTCCGTGCGGCCAGATCCCGGTGGATGACTTTTTTGGTTTCCAAATACTCCATACCGCAGCAGGTGTCACTGTACCCGGGGGAGAATAACGGCCGTCAGTTAGCTTCGCGGCAGTAGCGTCGTCGCATCCGACGTAACATTACTTACTAAGCAAAGTTGATCTGATCCTTGCGCGTGATGTGCTGCCGACCGCGCGATCGCAGATAGTCGACCAGCGAGCCTTTGCTCATGTACTCCGTCACTAGGTAGATGTACTTGTCGTGGAACACCAGCCCGATGAACTTGACGAGATTTTCGTGCTCCAGTGTACTGCGGGGTGAGAAAGAGGGCATTAGGACGGGTGTTCAATCGGCGCCTGGGCACAGAAAGCCGCGCTACTTACGTCATGACGCCCGCCTCGGCCAAGAACTTGTTCGACGCTCGGCCCGCATCCTTCAGCACCTTCACCGCCACCTTCTCGCCCTTCAGTATGCCGAGCATCACGTCTCCGAACTCACCCTTGCCGATGTTCTCCTTCAGCTGCAGGTCCTCCATCTTGATCTCCCACCCATTGTCCTGGAAGTCCTTCACGCAGAACTCTTCCTTCGGCAGTGCGTTCATCAGCTTCGTGCAGAGACCGTCCGAGTCGAGCGTGTAGTGCTAAATGTAACAACAACGGGACATGACATTGACATTCACGGTGCCTTTGGTGCGTGTGCTCTTACCTCCACCAGCTGGCCAAGGTGATCGAAGTACTCATCGTCATCGATCGTAAGCTTGTTGTCCACGTACTTGATGCGATAGTGTTCGACCTTTTCGTTGAAACACACACACAGCGTGTAGTCGCCCGGGAAGTTGGTCGATTCCCGCACCAGAAACAGTCCGTCTTCCCGCGGTTTCAGCAGCGACTCCGCCTCTTCCCGCTTTATCCGCCCGTGGAACCAACTGTTACGGAAGAGAAAGAGCGAAAGATTAGCGTCGGGTGTCGTATAGACCAGAGCGGGGGGGGGGGGGGGCTTTCTTACGGCATCGCGTTCAGCTTAGCGTTCACTTCCGCCCTCCGGTGTGCGGCGGCCGCAGACGAAGCCGTCGGCGACGAGAGACCGACCGGAACGCAGTTCCAGTTCGGGGTTGCCACCGCCGGGCCATTGCTTCCGCCGTCGACGGTCTGCGGTGCCGGTGGCAGTCCGATGGGTCCGTGCAGCGAGTTGGACATGTGTTGCTGCGGCTGCTGCTGCTGCTGCTGGCCACCACCAGCTGCCACCGCCGCCACCGACGTCTGTTGCTGGATGGAGAGTGAGGAACCGGACAGGGCACCACCGCCGACCGGCTGTAGGATGTGACCCGCCAGCTGTGCGCTGTTCATCGACACGGACATCAGGCTGGCGGTGGGGGCCCCTGTGGACACCGAGGACGACGGAGCGACCGGCGGCACCACCACCGATGGCACCACGACCGGGTGGGCGATATGATTACTCAGACCGCCGCCGGCGGCTCCGGTCAGCTGTTGGGGAGCTGACGCCACTGCGCTGGCGGCGGACGTTGCACTTAAAGCTTGCTGGGGATGGTGGACGTGCCCGAGCGGTGGTTGGTGCTGGTTGGGCGATTTTGGTATGTGGTGCACGGCCGGCGGTGGATGGGAGGCGGCAATCAGCGAGCCGGCGACAGGATGCGGCGGTATCGGTGGTTGCGCTGACTGTGCACCGATCACCAGCTGCTGCTGCTGCTGCTGCACCGGATGGTGGAGGGAACTGAGACTCGGATTTACACTGTGTGGAGGTAATTGTGGTGGCGGCACGTTGGATGCTGCTGCTACGGACTGCTGACTATGTTGCTGGTGCTGCTGGTGCTGCTGCTGGTGCTGCTGCTGCTGCGGCGCTGGCGGTGGACTGATGAACTGCGGCGGCTGCATGTGGTTGTGTCCACCGCCGCCCATTGGGCCACCGCCGCCCCCCGGTTGGGGGGCAGGCCGCTTGTGCTGGCGTGCCGGGGCCGTCGGAGGCATCTGGTGCGGCATGAACCATGGACAGTCGCTGGTGGCGGCCGCGGCAGCGGCAGAGTTGGCGGCCGCGACAACCGTCGACGAGAAGCCCCGATGGTGCCCGACCACCGCTGTCTGCCCGGACGGATGCTGCAGGTTGATGGCCGCCGTGTGGCTGTTCATTCCGCCGTTCAGCGCCACGCTACTTCCGGTGGAGTTGCGCCGCGACAGCAGGAGCTGCTCCTCGTCGTCCTCGCCGGTGGCGGCAGGCAGGCGATCCGGCTGCTCGAACGATGCGGAGGACTGGTACGGCGGCGGCCTGCCTCGCTGATGATCGACAACGCTGCTGCTGCTGCTGCTGGACGGCGGCGGCTTAGTGCTCCGGTCGAACCGTGGCGCACCCCTCACGTCGACATCTGGAAACGAAATGAAGAGCGAAAAAGGCTGTCAGATGATGCAATGCTGTGGGCGGGTGGTGCTGTATGCTAAAAACTCGTCGTGCCAATCGTGCCGATAATATGGCCGCCGACGGCGACTGCTGATGACGCATCGAATGCGGCATGACGCACCGGCATCATGATGACCTTCTTCACTATCACAACGTGTGAGGAAGGCACTGTTGTGAGGGTCTCTCGAAACCTGTCACCTTGCGCACCACCTCTTTAGGTAAGTTGTTGACACTTCCCATCGATTTGCGCGAAAACACACAAACACCGCCGGGGACCGAGAGATTCAATTGAATATTAATTTGTGACCACCAGAATCTGGCTGTCGAACCGCTGTTTGTTTGAGTTTGTACTCAGCTCAGGGGTTCTTTGCTTTTCCACTTCGGGTGAGCTTCTTGACGGTGACGCGCGATGTGATCGTAGAACAACGGTAGCTGGCCGGGTTCTGTGTGGAGTGCGTAGATTGAGCTCTTTTTGAGGGTAAGAGCTGCCATTTTGAAGCAGCACAAAGCATACAAGAGGGTGACAAGGGTTTGAAACCATGTTTTTTTATACAATGTTCTGGTCATCTACTCGAAACTTATCGTGCAAGCTTGTGCGCCTCCATCTGAACCTCTACAGAGTTCATAGCTTGCTGCGGACTTCTTATCTAGTAACGGAGAGAGCTGTGCTCTGTACAAACAAACGGCAGCACCCTTTGACAGTTACAGAATTGTTATGACACTTGGCTGCCCTCTCGAACCATTTGTGAAACGTCAACAGAAAACCAACAGGAAATGGAACAGGGGATCCAGAATGGGGCCAGAAACTGTTTCACGGTGGACCTACCCTTACAGCGGGGGCGTGTGTCACACATTGCGCGCCCATGTACAACACATATCAAAGGGTCGTCAGAAAGGCTCGGGCTGAAAGAGTGGCTGCTGCTGTCACCCGGTGCTCAGTGTATGGTAATATCCGATCGCATCGATTCGGCAACGGGGTATGGCACAGATGGCACACATTTTCGTAGTGACACGAAACATGATGTTGGGGTCCCTTCGCTCTGGGCGCTACTGGTTCGATTTCAACTTCCGCCTGTGACAGGCAGGTTGATGCGTACACAACGTCCTATTGTTAGCCACGTGCCCCGGCGGGGAGTTTCGGAGGCCAGTTACGTACAATAGAGAGGGCGGCGCATTATTAATTTGCATACACTCTGATTGTTGTTGCTGTGTTAGGGGGTTCGGTACGGTTCGGAATGTCCGTTTGATGAGCAAATCGGCTCTCGATGTGGTTGCGGCGCGTTGCACAATTTCAATTGTGAAACTTTGAGCCTCCGTTCTGCGCCTGATCTATGACATGTCAACATGGCAATAGCTCCCATTAATACCATGAATAGATACAAGAAAATAGTGAACGTTTACTAATCATCAGTAAGCTGTGTCGCCATTGTTGAAATACAACAGATCTTTGCGAGCTTCGCTTATTAGCTGCCACCGTCGAGAATTAATGCGTTCTGCGGTGACAAATTACCACAACATGCTCACGTCAAGTCACGTGCCATCTTTCCTTTCGTTCCAGAGCCTGTCCACCGTCTCGTGTAATCGGTAACAAATCGGATGTTACGGCATCGGCACGTGTAGCATCGCCCGCAGTGGAACGACAGCTCCGTGTCTCCTCGGGCCAAATCCCAACGCTAGGTGGCCCCGAAAATCGTGAGGCGTTGAGAAGTGCGAAAAATGCCGCGGATAATAAAAGCAACCACCACTGGAACAATGGGAATGCTGGCGCGGCAGGTGATTGAACAATTAAAACCCATATCCATTAAAAGAAACGGAAACGGAGTTGCGAAACCGGAACACCACGGGCGGACTCTGACTCTGACTCTGTCAACACCTCGACGCCAGGAGGGTACCAATGAAACAAAAAAGATGACTGTTACGTGATTTGTGCGTTGTTACTTGGAAAGAAAAACAAATGGCAAACGGTTTCTATGCCAGTAGTAGAGTTGGCCACATAACACTGTCTCTCTACTCGTAATCCGCGAAACCAGAAATAATCGCAAAAAGTTTGGGACACAATGGGGTGGAATCTTGAAAGCCTTTCCAAATGAGATGCAGGGATCTTAGCTATTTTCAATAGAAGGTTGTTGTAATAACTACATTTATTAAATGTGTGCGAACAATTATGTTTCGCTAGATTGTTTTCATTTCAATAGTAACATCAAGTTTTCCAATTCCAGACTCGGTGAATTCATTTAATGAATGTTTCTGTTCGTCTTTGAACACTTCTTAAACAATTCTTTGGACCACTCGAACAAAACATTTCCGAAGAAATCGATACAAACAAATGGCAATCAAACCGTATCTGCTTTATTAGTTAATGAGTTTTTTCTTATAGTTTACATTTTATAGGCCTCAGAATTATTCGTTGCAGTAGCAACTCATGATGGACTTCTCCCTTCAAATCCCAGCATCACTCAACTACACATCCTTTGGAGTCATATTTGTTTACTAATTGATTTAGTTTTATAACTTGAAATCTTTTTATCGAAAAGTTTGGTTTCGTGGTAAAAAGGTCACAAAACCCTAGGCCGATGCAAATTTGATTAAAAGAATATCCAATGTTTAAAATGTAAAGAAAAGGACCCCATCTGAAATGAGCAAAAGAGTAAGGTAGCATCGGTGGCTACAAAAAAAACAAACACTACGGACGACTTAACCCGATGTGGCCTCAAAAATTCCGTTACTGCGTTTTAAAAGCCAAGAAATCAACTCCAAACTGTAAGTGCGAGGTGCTCACAGGGTTGATCACTGATAAGCTGCTATCGGTTACTTTCCAACCACCCAAAGCGATGATGGTGTGGCCATCAACACCGGCACCCCCACACGCCCACTCGCCCACCGGTGGTGTGAAGTTGCAAATCAAGTGCCGAATTTGGCCACCACCGCGGAGGACTGTGGCCCACGCTGCGTCTGTGTTGCGTGTTGGACACTAAAAACCCGGCCCCGGTTGTAGCCACCAGAGTAGTTAAAACCCGGTGCGAGGTGCACACGTAAAGAAAGAGGAAACACTCAACCAACCGCCCCTCCATCCGGGCCCTGGGTGGGTCTCGTATTAAATAACCACCGGCCGGGGGGGGGATTACACCATTTCGCGCCCGGGTGTTCCACTGAGTGCGCGGCGGCGCTCAGGAGGAGCCGATATTATTACGTGTGGCCAAAAAAGTGCGTTCATAAACACGAAAGTCGTGGTGAAGGCTCGGAAAATTCAGTCATCAATCCTTACAGCCGTTGGGGTGGCCAATGTAGGTTAAACAGTAACACTAAAAAGCGGGCCAGGGCGCCACCACCGGATCGGATCGAGGTGGATTTAAAGCGCTCCTCGGCGCCGGCGGATGAATCGCCGGGGACCGCTCAACCATGGGCCGAGGAAAAGTTCGCCGAAACGAAACGACCAAAACGGTGTGGTGTGACCCTGTCCGGGGGGTGCCATGTAAAAAGGTTTACCCGGCGCTCCCCGGGGCCATTTAGCGCAATTGTACGCACCATCATCATCATCATCATGCACTGGACTGGCTTGTAATCGCTTAATTCCTTCGAACGAACGGACCTTTTTTTTGGAGTCACGCTACTGGACCACAGCCAAGGGTTCCGTTTTGTTCCGTGTCAACAACATTGTTGTCGTGCAAATGTTTCTCCATTTTCTTCTTAATCAATTGACGGGGCACAATCAGGAGCCGCGTAAGTGATGCTAACGCGGGTTTAATTGAAAGATTAGGCCCGACGACGACGACGACAAACAAGTGGCGGCTGGCCCCGAACGTGAGAAGGTTATGATTCGTGGGACCCGCTACTCTTGCAATTTGAATAAAGGCCCTCCTCGATGTTCCAGATCCGGAATGAGTCCAATCCGCGGTGCGTGAGCCGTACACACCTGTGCCACGTGTCGTGTAGGACAGATTTCACTTTGCCTCTTTGCGATGAGGGAATGCTAACATCGTGTCCTCTAGCAGATCCCGCTAGTCGCCGGTGGCTCTCGCGCGTCTGGAATATCAATCGAGGGTCACACAACACACGGTCAAGACAGTCTTTGGCGTGGTCTTTTCTTCGCGGCAGAAAAATCGTAAGCCAGAATGACCTCTTTCGGATCGGCGGCTTGATTCGCTGCAGAACTTGAGTTGCTGGTGTTCCCCCCATTTTGCGCGAAGCAAAACGGTCAAGATTCACAGATCCGAGCATTGGAGAGCCCCTTTTTGGAGGCCCTTTTGCCGGTTTTGTTGCAGCTCAATTTCGCGCGTGGCACGTGGTTTAACAAGCTAATGGCCACATTTCACGGTCGAGCGTGCATTTTAGTCAACTTTGCTCTGCAATCTGTGACCATAATAGAACAGTTGGTGGCAACCTATTTTGCGTTCGCGTTCCTATTTAATCACTGGTTCCGAAAGAAATTTCTGCAAACGGTGCTTTTCATCATGTGGTCAGTGAATTGAGAAAGGCATTCCCAAGGGCATTCCAAAACATGTGAACCAATGCCGCCGCCAATAGGCGAAATTTTAGCCGATGAACAGTTGAGCGTTGATGGAGTCCAATCAATCGATTGCTCACTCGACTCGAGGGTAGCATTAGGGGCTCCCCTTAATGACAAGAAATTTACCGTTGATTAACAAGTCGCTAAAGAGCTCTCTGGACAGTGCCGATCCGTTTCGAAGAGGTCGCGGCAGATGTGGAACACCAAAATGTTGATGCCTTGTTGATGAACCTTAGCGGTTCCACATGTCCAATAGATCGCAACGGATTATTGTAAAGTCTGAACTCGCCATAGAAAAGATCGCCTCGGCGAACGCGCAAAATTCAAGAAGACGCTCGCCCTGACGCCCGCCGCATCCGATTTGGAGGGTCCCGGTCTAATCGCCACCGCACAACGATCTACTGAAGCTAAGATCACTAGCAAATCTTCACCAACCGGTGCAGTGTAGTCGTGTGCCGCACTCCTCCCTCGGGTCCTCCCTGATGGGGCGCGGTGGTCTGCATATAATTAAGCCGCGCCCGCAGGATCGACAGGGCCGGCGCAGAGGAGCTATCTCGTTTTTCAATTCGTTCCGGAGTGCCATTAAATAAATGCAGCCCGAGCGAAGAAATCGTGACGTTGATCCCGATTCCCGGCGGTCCTCGAAATTACATGCGTCGGCAGTCCGTCCCGGCCGACCGAGCCGGGCGGACTGCGCCTGGGCAACATTGTAGAAAATGTTTGACCATGCGCCGCCGCCGCCGATGGGATGGGATTTTCCAGCCCATTTTACTTTTATTTGTACACACACACAACAAGCCGGGGAACCGATGGAGCGGACGGGCGGCCACGACCAGAGAGAGGATTTGGTTTTTAATTTTCATCCTCTTCGGAGTACGTGATTCAATTATTGCCGCACGTTTCTTGCGTGTAAAATAGCACCGTTTGCGGGTCCGGTCTTGGTCCAGCCCGACCGTCCAGCGTCTTCGGGACTTCAGAGAGGGCGCCGCGCCTTCTACGCCGCCATCAATCCAACGGGCGGGCGGGTGAAAGAAATGTAGCTGGTCGCCGTCTTCCACGAATCAGCTACGAATGGCGAGGGCGCTACAGTTTAGCATGACCTCGCGCTTGTTGGGTCTTCTCTCCCAGTGTACGAAGGGCCAACCGAAGGGACAACCGCTCAGAACCGCATCGCGGAGGAGCGGAGTGTTGCGTTTCGAATAAAAAGTGTAAAACCTTCCCTGCGACGTGCGATACCGTACCCTTCGAACGCTAAATTCTCACGCTTCCCAGCACCGGGGGCCGGTCCGGGACCGTGGCCGCGCCAAGTAATTGCAGCCCGACCCGATAGTTGGGGGTTCTTCTGCTGGAGTGCAGCGCATTCCTGTGCCCTGATTGCAGGTGGTTGGAAGCCATCGTTTGGTTCGCCGGTATTTCTGATCATTAAGTGAGCTTCTACCGGCCAGAAAGTGAATCGTTTTGGGCGCTATTTCAGCGAGCCAACCGACATTAAACCGTGTAAGCAGCTCGATCCGCGCACGTTAACCGCGCAAATTTACCACCCAAAAAACCTCAGGTCTAGGCCCCCTATAAGTCGTCTGCAGGCACCTAGGTCCGATAATTGTTTTTTAATTGCACCACCCCGCGCTCAGTTTCACAATCAAGACATTGGGCCGCGGCGTTTGATAGTTGCCGACACACTATCGCGCATCGTGCGGCCGCGGAGAGTTTCGCGCGCAATTCAGATGTTGCCACCGCCGAAGGAATGCGTCACGCTTCGGTCCGCGAACCGAACACAAATTGGCCTAAAACAACACCGAACATTTTCCGGCCATAATCCGGCCACGGGTTTTGGAAGACCGTGAGACCGTGCGCTGAACCTGTTCTGCGACCTTCCTTCCTCTTCCCGAGCGCGTCCTCTGGGTTTGGGTTTAATAAAGTAATTAACTCTGGATGCTCCAGGAGGAGACTCCGCTCACAATTCTGCTACCGATCACCGCAAAACCGTTCACCGGTTCCGTCTTAAGCTGTGATCTCGTTCTCTCGTGCGATCGATCAATCGGTAATCGGATGGCCGTTCCGTTGTGTCTGACCTTTTCCGAAAGGTCCACCAAAAAGTACACTCAAGCTACTGAACCATTACGTCCGGAATAGGGTGGCCCCGTCCGCGCCGCCAGTTGGGTGAGGCGTGCTTTGGCGCCTTTTTTGGGCGTTTTTTTTTTTTTTGACAATGGCCGATTCTCTTCCTTATGGCCGGCGGATAGACGGACCATTAAAAGGCAGCCAAGCCAGCGCAGCGCTAGCGAATTGTTTGTCGCTTTTTTCGGTGTGGCTGAAGGTTGTAGGAAGTGCTCCGTTGCGAGACGGTGTTATAATCCGCGAACGAGCATAATCCGGTTCCGGTTCTCATGCAACGGTTCCTTCGTAGGGTTCAATCCTTCAGCTCAGGGCACCAACAAAGAGGACGGGATGCGTAGAATTGATTATTGCATAGGGGGTCGTCACCATAACAGATCCCGAGAGAGATCTTCTTCAGTCAGTCGCTTGTCGCTTATTTGGTCCCGGAATTACGGGGCACACACGTCGTTATGCATGCCGAAGAGTGATAAACAACACACACAAGAAATGTCGAGTTTTTTTTACGGCGGGGCCAACACTCGACCTGCTTTGCTGCGTAAAAAGTAAGAAAATTGGAGCTAAACGGTGCGCGCGACATGGCGTTCGCGAAAAGCAGTTGGCCCCCGATCGATGTGCAATTAGCTCCGCTTATGTAATCGACACCAACACACGCCGAGGGCCGGGCGGGTGATCGTCGGACTGAGTCTGACAACTACTCCATCATCTCGGTGACTGGTACGTTTCGTCAGGTTTTCGAGGAAACTAGACCTTGCCGGAGTGTCTGCGGGGGGCTGGAGGCTCTGACACACAAGCAGTGTGGTTCCACTCGTACCTCGATATGGCGCCGCCGGGAGTTGATTGAACCCTATCAAACTCTGCCCTAAGATGGGCGCCCGAATAGGTGTGCCTTGCGACCCCCGGCCACAGCGAGGTTCATGCACCTTGTTCCTAAAACCTTCGACCGGCAACAATGTTGGCCGCGGCAAGTGTGCGTTAAGTAGAGCTCCGAAGGGAGCTCAGACAAATCAGACGGGGGCTGGATCTCATATGATGGGCGAAAGGAGGGGTGTAATTCGTAGTGCGTGTGCGCACCCACTTTGTCAACCTGTCAAGGTTTTCTGCCTTCCATTTCGAGAGACCAGATCACGCCACAGGTTCGCAATTGGTAATGTTTACGGTGCTTGCAGCCACACCACGCCACAGCGCAACATGGGAACTAACGGTCGGCCGGCAGCGGTTTCCCCCACTCGAGACTAAACTACTTTCAAGTGGCCGAAATGTATCGATCAACACCACTGAGAACTAGGTGCGCAACAGTTGCGCAGGAGCCCGCGGAACCGGCTTCAGGTCCGAACTTGGGCAGGTGCGTTTACGAGCAGACTACTTGAACCTTTGGGCCACGATTTCTCGGCGATCCAACACATTCCATCATCACACGGAGAACATGGAATCCGGCTGACATTTGCAGCGCTCGGTACACGCGTGTTGGGTGACTAATCCTTGTGGGTAAAAGTTCGACCATTTTCGGCCACAGTCGCGCTGTCTCGATGAACTTGTGCGCACTCGTGAAGGTTGCTAGGCACACATCTCGGTCACGCTCGGCTGCACACCTCTTTTTTGCGCGCGCTTTGGCCCCGAAACATCAGTCCGAAACCCGGCGAAGAAGTATGGCCGACTGTTTGGGGCCTTCGCCAACTTCGCCATGTTTGTGATTAAACACAAACACCATCAATATTGTGACAAATCGAACGGAATGTTTAAACACCAATGTCTGACTCACCGGACCGGAGGATGAGTTCACCACCCAACGAGCGGTGATTACACATATGATGAACGTAAAAATATGATCATCCCCTCGTGACCATCGTGCGTCTGATACTACCTTGAGGTATTACACGCATCGATATTTAAAAGCTTGGAGCCTTTCCCAGCGAAACCGGCGCCAGGCGCGGTTTGTTTATGAATCCGGAAGATATGCCACCGAACAGTTTATGACCGTTCGGTGATCCTTCACCGACTCCCAAGGGCAACAGCACCGCCGCACATGATGTCATGGTGTGATGTTTGGCTTGAAAAGTTTTAATCGCAGTAAGGCATGATTCATCCCAATGTCTTGTCTTGTCCCCTAGTAACGTATCAGTGACTGGTAGACTCGTCACAAGTAAAAGCGACGGTGATAGAGCACGCCCTATTACTGCTGTCGTAACACATGGGATGAAAAGTCCACAGTCTAACACATAAACGTGGCTAGTGTTATTGCATTCATAGCTCATAGTTATTGCTGATATCGTGCATCAATTGGATCATCAATCTGTTGCATCGAAATCGTGTCTTTGGGTTAGAAATCGATCACTTTTAGGAATCCCGACTAAATGAGACTGATGTTTGGACGACGGCAAACTTTTCGACCAAATCCAAACCAAATCATTCAACAGGCAAGATTGTTTCGTATAGACGACGTGAATCGTCCGTATTTTCCGCGATCAACCTGCCTAGATGTTACTAGAATCCATTACAACAATTCATTTTGCTCCAGTGACATGGTTTGGTTCTGGCCAAAGACTGGGACAAAATTCCTCAATATTTCTTTAAATAAAGGCATCGTTTTCCTAGCACGGAAAGGGTGCCTCCTGACAGTCGGGAAGTCGGTCCCAGGCGCAGTCGCATATAATTAGGAATGTTACGAAATCGAAAGTGAAGCCTAAGACCCTGTGCTGGGCGCAATCGCATATCGGCCGACCGGTGGTGTGTGCGGGGGCAAGTGAAAGCAATTCGCACAAATGCATCCAAGTCTGGGCAAGTATTGCTGCGGGCGGGCGGGGGCGTGCAGTGGCGTTTTATTAGCAACGTTGTTGCTCTGTAATTTTGTGACCACCGAAGAGTGAAGGAAAAATATTTCATCGGTAATCGTTCAACTTCCCCGAAAACGTCGGCCCGACGCAAAATGACTTAAGCATTGCCCCGCCCGTTATATGCCGTGTGATTCAATCGCAGAAGGAGAGGCACTATTCCGCACGGTGAGGGAGGATCTTGGGGTCTCCCGGTTTGGTTTTTTCTTTTGCGAACGCGGCCAATTATCATTAACGGTGCCTTATCATTAGCCTCCCGGTGGTGGCTCGGTATTTATGTTTACAAACGATGCGTGTGGATTTTTTTGTTTTTGCACTTGCTGCCCATTTATCTTTCGCGTTTTCCTACTACTTAACCACGATCGTCGGCCATTTCTGCGGCATAATCGGAACGGGCCGGCCACGTGGGATACGCCACACAGCCCAGTGGCGTGCCGCGCGTGGTGTGTGCATATTGATTTGCGCTGTGCGGTGCCGAGAAACTCGGTTGCGCTGCGGTGTGCAATTATCGAAATTGTTCATTATTGTTTTCTGCCGTCCGACGCTAATTCCGACAAGCGGGGCACGTTGTTGCTGGTTGTTGTGCTGCTGTTTGAATGTTTGTGTTGAAAGTTGTTATCAAGTTGTTGAAGTTTCAAAGTGAAGCGATCCCCAACAACTCTGACAGAGAAAGGCGGGCGTAATTTTTCCAATTCCTTACCCAGAACACTGACAGCCTAGCGAGAGGGTCTCAGTCTCATCCTGCACGGTGCGAACCCTACGAACCCAAGCATTAGATAACCCGGCACGCAACCCGGGCGCGTTGAAAATTAAGCGACATAAATCATTCGGAAGGCTTCTTCGCCGCACATCACCGAGTGTAATCGGTGGCCATCGCCGCCGCCGTTGGATCGATGACGAACTTAGTAGAGGCACCTCTCGACTCGTGGATGATGGCTGGATTTCTTAACGCGCGCGACCAAGAGCGGGAAAAATCGGACCCAACAAAAACACACAACCCCTTTCGATTTTCGACCTTTTCGAAAGGGTCGTCTTCACTTTCGCGGACGCGCATTAGGAACCCCCGTGAACCGCAGATGGTCCGACGACCCTGATGCCCAGAGCTTGGGTCATCGGATGCCTCGCTCCCTCCCGAATGACGGCGTCGAAGTGTTCGGAGTGCTTCTTCCCTTTTAAAATCCGTTCCGCAACACGGCCTAATCCTTCGGCCTGCGGCTGACATTTGTGGCAACACTCAGAAGAAGAAGGTTAAAAGGAGTACCAAAGAAAACGCCAGTTACCCCAAAGAAGATATTCGAACCAATTATAAAATGCGCAGCCCCGAGCAGCCTGGGCCCTTAGGCAAAATGGTCACTTTTTTAGTCAGTCAGTCAGTCACGTGGAGTGTGGATGTTGGACGAAAGCCGCTCACCGGCGAGACGCATCTTTTTGGGAACAGCTTCTTTGGGACGTTGGGTTGCTACCCGACTTCGGTTTTCATCGACACGAGAAATCGACTTTCATCACCCACGGCTGTTCCTTGAGCGTGTATCCGCGAGTTCTCGCCGTTCACAGCCGTTCATTTTCCAATTCTTTTCGGGCTGAGGCCTTTGGAACTTTACGGTGGACTTTCCATTGAGCGTTCCAATTGCTGCAATAGTTCTCTGCTGTCCCAACTGTCATCTCCCAAGATAAATGGGGCAGCTCAGTGGTTTCGCGATAATCCTTTTTTTGTGGCGAATATGGCACGTTTTGGTAGGTCCCAATTTTCCCGCAGGGTTTTTGCAGGCCTCGTGACCCAGTTTCTCGCTGACAGTACACTCCATTTTCCGGAAGCCAAATGGAATCCATTTCAAGGATTCGAGGAACGAGCGAGCATCTCTAGTTGGGCGTCCATTACCGTCCATTAACGTTAATTGATTTGGCTCCAACTTTTGGTGGAACTTTTGCGAGTAATGTTGTTTGAAGGAATGTTCCAACCAAAGCCACGCACCACCACACCATATAAATCGATGGACATAAACTGCCACGAAAATGCTCGAAGGTCCTGCACACTTTGCTAGATTCGTAAGCCGTCTACCGTGCCTACCTAGGTCTAGAAACTCCACACACGGTCTCCACACGGTGGTGATGCACTCAAAATCTATCATTTTGTGTTGGACTTCGCAATTGCTGTACTTCACCGCTCAACAAATACACTTCATCGCGCTGAAGAACTGAACTACACCACTCTCGAATCACGGCGCAACGCCAACTGGCCGAACCGACGAGCTATCGAGCATCCGGGAGACTAGGGCACCATCCAAAACAAGCGCCCAGATCCCTAGAAGAACCCGGTCCCACCGGGTGCAACCACCCGCAGGCATCATGGCGGACAGTTTCACTAAAACTGGAAATTGGAGCAAAACTGGCTTCCCACTCGTCAAAGGTGGAAAATCAAGAAATGGCCTACGCCGGGGCCCAACCATTTTCCACGGTCACACACATCGTGCGCACTAGAACCCGTTTGTGAGTCTCCCGGGGACACCTGTTAGATGGCCGGCCGTCGCCTCTAAACAATTTCACTTACTCAAAGAGCCACTCACACTTTCTTCGAGCGGTTCCGGAACCGGTTGTTCAACACACTGCTAGAGCTGCTGCTGTTGCCCCCGAGATGATGGCCGCCAATGGCAGGAAACTGGCAAAAACCGGCTTCCGGCGAGAGTGAGACACGCAGGAACCGGATTTAATTTCGCCATTAGTCAACTCCGCCGGCGTCGTCGTCGTCGGTGAGACCTTGCGCCACCATTTTCGTACTCGGGAGTAGAAATAGCGCAGAAGAGGCGCGCGTCGTGATTCGTGATAAATTTCTTCCGCCGGGCCAGGCGGAAAAGGTCACTCGGCTCGACGGCAACAGCTGACGGCGGCGGGCACGGCTGTGTGATCGTGGACTACAAACCGCCAGGTCCGGGCGCAGATCTCGGCTGATTGATTGCAATAGCGAGGCACGGCCCAGACGCCAGGGATCGGGCCGATAAAGGAAACTGGAGCTCCTGGAGCTGAGAAAAACCACATCCAATCTATAATCTCGGGGCTTGTTGTTTCACACTTTCTTCCGCGCTCTAGAAAGCTGCCGGGATGAAGCTAATTTGCGTCACACGTAGAAGCCGACACCAGCTGCGGACCTCCACCACCAGCTGACGCATCATCATCTGCAAGGTGCTAGGATTTAAAACCGAAAGTGCTCGAAAGCAAACCGGTCATCGGTTTCTTCGGGTGACGGTGTGAAAGACAAATGTAGACAAGGAGCAATATATTACCCACCGGACACTCGAACGTAGAGAGCAAACAGCACAATATAACCTTTCGTTTTCATTCGATGTCAACTCCACTCCGAGTCCCGGAGGAGCGCATCCTGCGAGATCTTCGAATGGGACGAGATTCCCCGCGAGACGGGCCAGTCGGTAAACTAGGTGAACCTCTTTTACTTCCCCAGGACCATTGCGGAAACCGGTTAAAGGGAAGCTACGGACCAGCTCTGGACCACGGTGCGGTACGGTACGATCTACAGCGACACATTCCCCCGGCGAATGTTCATTGATCTAGCGACGAAAGTAGAACCGGTTAGCGCTTCCGTGTGTCCGTCCCGAGCAATTAGCGGCCGACGGACTCATGGGTCGGTGTGTTGTAACTTCATCCACTTTCTAGCGGAGGACCATCATCCGCCAAACACAAATAATGGTCAATTTGTCACCTCTCACAGGAGGGGCGCTTTGCTGCGTAGCGCTCGGCCGGTCACAGGGAGGACCGGAAAGAAGAGGTTTACCTGTGTCCGCGGGCTGGGCAAAATAAAGACTCATTAGTAAGTGTGTAACGATCGAAAGTGGTCACTTTGGTCCACGGAACACGGGACGATTACGGGGATGGGCCGATGGATGAGCGTCGTCATTATGGAGTTAAAAAGTGCTTCCCCTCCGGGTCGGAGTGCCACCGCCTTAGGCGATATCCTTCCCCCCGAGCCAAGTCCGCCGACACTTTAATAACTGACCGCGATGGGGTCGCGATGACCCCTCACCGCGAGTGAGGGTTAGGATGGTCATCGCACCGCGCGGACCGGTCCGATGTATGCGCGGCGCATGACTTTCACTTTGCGCGTTCGGACATTCATGTAAAGGTTAAACAATTGAGCGGCCTTTAACCCTTCAGAGAAGACCGATCGATGACCCCCCCTCAGCGCCGCCCATCGTCACCGTCAGATGTTTCGAAAACTGCCCAGCGCGGCTGACTGTGCGAGGGAGATCGTTGAACTTTCTGCTTGGTGAGGTCATACAGGCGCATACAGAGGTGCGAAACAAACAGCGATACATCGAATCGAAAGTGATAAACCGTGATAAATGAATTGAAAATTTCCAGCCACAAGAAACAAGTCTCCGGCTCGAGGTCAGCTGCGGTGGTGCGTTGGCATTGACCGCTGCGAAAAAAGGATGCTTAGATTCAAATCGGCCCGGGGGGGGATCTAACAGGGGCTAATAATGGTGGTACCCTCTCGAATGTCGATGGAAATCTTGGCTCTCATGTCGTGGTCATTCCGTGAACCCTCTAATGAGGTGATGTTGCACGGTTTGTCGATCGCCGATCGATAGCGCCAAGCACCGCTGGGACGTCACCCGACGTCTGGGGACGTCATCCGATGGCGAAGGCGAATCAATCGCTCAATTAGGTTAATTGCACAATCGAATCGAAGCGTTATGTGTGAGATCGTATCCGATACACTGGACGGCGAGTGAATTTCGGAAATGATGTAATGGAAATGGACTCCAAAACGTGCGCTGGAGCTGCGTCGGTTGATAAGATGATGTTTAGTTGAATTATATAATTTAGCTTCACTAGAAGAGGTAATGAAATTTGAGTTTATCAAACACCGGCTATTAGTTCCCCGGGGGTACTCCGTTACTTTATTACGCTATCAGCCGTATCTTTTAGCATAGTTATAGGGTCTTGGTGTAGGTTGGCAACAAAATCGTTAACATTAAACAGCGAATATCTTTAAGCGAAAGGGAATAAATGTAAAAGTTTTCCTTTCCATTACCAAGTTCTCCCTTTCAGGCACACACAAAGCCTTCCGCTAATCCCATTGTTCCTCTATTGTTCCCGCGCAAACCGGCCGGACAACTGGCGGCCGGCCGGTCGTGTTCATCTCTCGTCCGTTTTTATGCTGCGTTATGTTTTCTCTTGCGAAAAAGAATTAGAAAACTGTGGCCAACCAACCGGGCCACCCCCCGGCGATCCGCGGCAACCAATCCGCGTGTGAATGGCAGACGTCTAAGCGCCCAAAAAGGCCGGACCATCCTGCCTCGGAGAGAGAAAGAGAGATAGGCAACAAAGCAGCAGCAGCAGCAACGGCCAAACAATTTTCACAAACAATTGGCACCATAAGAGCATCATCCCCATCCGGATGTCCGGTCGTACCGGTGGTCCACAGCACGCGCGCCACATTGCAGGCACTGTTGTTTCGTTTTGTGTGATAATTATCTATTGGTGTCGGAGCTTTAATTGAACGCCGCTCGTTGGCCCGATCTAGAACAGCAGCAGCACCGCCGGGACCGGAAGTGGCGGATTTGGCAAACAGCTTTATTGTTCTGTGACCCACCGGCACTGCCGCCGGCGGGAAAGTACTGGGAACGCAAAACACAGTGAGAGAATGAATGGTGTTGTTGGAGGCAGGTGCCAGACATTTTCTCTTTTTGGGGAATTGTAAAAATGCGGGACATCCGACACAACCGAGCAAAGATAAATAGAGGAAAGTGAAACGAAAAGCAAGATAAAGAAGGCGGGTAACCATTTGGCTCGATTAAAATATGTTCGATGTTTAAGATTATTATGCACCCGTATTCAGCGCGTCTAATTGACAGCATTAATGATGGGAAAACACTTGAATAATAATAGCCATAATGTAGAACAATTAAGCAAATTAATACACAACACATTAGCAAAACGATAGCCACCCTCCCCAAATGGGGCGCGCTCGAACTTCCTCGCCTTTCTCCAAGAAGCTCGACCGACGATCAGAGATTGCAGGTTTCAGCCCTACATTCTCTTTGGACTAAAGTAGGTTCCTCCCGGACACACGAGTTCCTCGGCCCCACGGACGGTGATGGACGGAAAGCCCATCTTCTCTTCTCGGAGTCGACCGGGGCTCAGTTCAGTGATGTTGGTGCTCCGATTATTATGCAAATACAGGAGACCCCAACCGGGCGGCCATATGCGCCACGGCCACAAACAATAACTAGACAGAGAATGGTACTACCGCCAGCGGCGAAATCCACACCACCCATCAGAAAGGACCGGCTCCGAACCGGGCAGGGCACCGGCTTTTTTTGTTTGACGTGTGACGATCACCCAGCTTAGGGATATATGAAAGACTCCAATAATGGAGGAAGGGCCGACCACGAAACATGAACCACGGCTTCCCAGCATCATCCAGCACCACGCTCTCTCCTCTCACTGGATGTTGGGTGGTGGGTATCAAATTCAGCCATCGCGGCCCGCGGCACACAAACAATGGGCAGTGGCGAGTGAAGTCGGGTGAAAAGCATAACACGACGGCATCCGCAGCAGCAGCAGTCAAACATGATCCTCGGAGCCCGAAATTCGTACGACTTCGTCGATTCGGGCCGGCGTCGATTGTGAAGCCTTCGCGTGGACACGGGACTTATTAAATTTAGGATCCCGAGTGTTTTCATTCCCCACGAGGTCTGGTAGGGCGGGCAGGCGGCAGTGGCTCTTCCGTGGTATCATGTTACCCACCCAGATTACTTGTCCATTACACGGTTCCACTCGACAGAATGGAGAGAGTGTAGGGCGCCGCCAGTCAATCAACGGGGGAAGTATCCATTTCAGCCGCCGACAGGAGTAAATGATCAAGTGCGCCAGTCGGTCCAGAAGGCGTTTGGTAACTCTAGAGTCATATAGCTTGGTCCCTCTGGATGTCTCGGGGGTCTGTGTCATGAGTTTATTTCGAGTGCAGCAGTGCACGATGTGCACGAAACATATCGTCATCCGGAACTACGTAAACAGACGCTCCGTCGAACGAAACGGACGGTCTCGGGACGACAAGTGGAATAGTTTTGTGAGGCCATATGGCGGCCACGGAATCAACCTATATTTAGGATAGTCGTCTGAAGCAATTGGACTCGTCACAGGTCACGAGCGTGTGCACGGTGGAGATTACGATCTGGGGTCTTTGGATACAGTCAAATACACAACACTCGTGTGATATAAGTTTCTACCGATGTGTAGTTAACTGTTTAAAATGTATGAGCATACAGCTGTAAGAGCCTCGCCGTGATGGATGTATTATGGCGAAAGCGAGCGTTAAAATTACACTCCGACGTCGACGTCATGCATTTGTGGAATGTGTTTTAAATCACCTCAAAACATCCTAACATCAGCAGCAGCAGCCGGCACATCATCGAGAAAAAGGTTACGCCATCGGACTCTTCTTGACGTGCCATTAAATTCATCTTCAAACCCGACCTAAACCCGACCTTCACCGGCGCCAGGCATCGCTCTGATCGTCACCAGGAGTCGTTTGCTCGTTCGACGGTCGCGGGGCGTCTCGAAAAGAAATTTCATAATCATCATAATCACATAATGAACATCATAAGAGCATCACTGAAGAACAACCCCTTTCCTTTAACCTACACACGCCATTATCGGCTCGTTGTCGATTTGGTGGCGCGACTTTCCGTTGTGTTATATCAGAACTCGGAGCTCGGATGTCTCGGTATTACGCTCCGTTTGAGTCAAAAGTTAACTTTCGGCCGGTTTGCCGGTTTCTTAAGACGGAAGATGCGTTGCTTTATGGCGTGGAAAGAAAGTTGACCCAGTTCAAGTGGTAAGTGTGTCCAAGGGCCAAATGTGAGCCCTTTGCTGGGTGGCCCCCGCAACAAGAAAATCATCAACCCGCGACGCGGCGGCATCTACATATAAAATAATAAACTCCAACTATCCCACGGCTCCAAGCAAACCCCACCAACCGGCAACAACAGCGCACAACATCATTGACATTTTTATCGGTCGAGGCAGCATTTCGAGGCGCCCCCACTTCGAGGTTTTCCCCGTGACCTTTCGCCGTGGAAAGCCGCTTGATGTGCCACGGGGGCACCAGGGGCAACTCAAAATGCAACTCCGAGAGCCCTCTTCCAAACGGTGCGCTCTCGGTGGTGAATGGTTTATTGAGCCTCCTGCGCACGGGCGCGCGCATCGTGTGAGAAAAAAGGCCCCCAACAGCCCCATCACAAAGAAAGTCCTCAATTGCGCTACACACTTCCGACTGTTTGTTGGAGAGCGTGCTCCGCGGTATTTTCTTTTCAAAATCGGTAACAAACCGCACCGCTAGACCTACATTTTCCCGAATCCGCTCTCCAAGAGGAGAATTAATTTAACGGCCCGCAGCAAGTTGCAGATGATCGTCACCGGGCGCAGAACAGGCGCGCGCAACCGAAAGGGAGGCCAGCCCTTTGACAGAAAGTGTACCAGATCGACGACGGGGGGGAATGTCTAAATTGAAACGTCTTTCGGTTGGCAAACTCCAACGCCAAGGAACGGCAATTCGTGAGCCCTCGTCGCCGGGTCGCCGATGAAGACATCAGCCGAGCCAAGAGGCCAGCCGACTCTGTGTAGCGGACACGATTCTCTCTCCCGTCCCGGCCCAGAAAAGATGCATATCCCGCGTGATCTCGACCTTACCCCGACCGGCGGCGGGACCACACGACATCAAAATATGCACTCGTTGCATTCCCGACACACTGGTGGTGATGATATCCACTCCTACTCCGGACGGATACCTATTGGGCAATCCGCCGCCGACGCCGCTGGCATGGGAACCCCCGGAGAAAGGATTTTCTCCGCCCGGCTTGGGAATGGCATCTACCGGATGGGGCGCTCCTTGACGACGATGATGATAATAATGATACGATGTAATGAGCCAGAGACCCGATGCGGTGATTGTTGAGGCGTTCGAATGAAATCGCCCCGCACGACAACCATTACCACCGGCTGTAGTAGAGTAGATGAAGAGATCGAGCGCATTCCAGACGGTTCCCAAAGTCCCGGAGTCTCACCATCGGACTCCTTGTTTTTTTTTTAATGTCCGTAGAGACCGTCCTAGCCACTTTCAACGGATCGCACAAGGAGCTTGAATGCTAATGGCCGTTTTAAAATGTAAACCCCAAAGGAGATTAGTTGGCTGATTTTTAAGGGCTTGCTGTCATTTCTGTCACTAATTGATTGACAACCGGTACCGACCGGACAACAAGAGCTATAGATAAAACTTTATAGTTCTGTTGGTAGACATGGAGCTTCTATTGTGATGAATAAAATTCTTGTAAAACAGACTTCAAAGTCACTGTCAATTGCAAATCATTACAGTATTTTTTACTTAACTTTTTATACGGACAATTGACAGGATTTTTGTCATCATGAAGTCAGCAACTATCATCAATTCCATGTAGTCTTTAAATACACAAACTTATTTCAAATCAATACAATAAAATGATGGAAAACTGAAATGGTTATTCCCAAACCTGAATCAGCTTGAAAGGGGCACCAGCAGTGATGATAGAAAAAGGCTTAAGCATACAAATTAAATTAAATTAATTCCTCAGCGAAGCATGTTGAATTTTATTACAAGAGCTTCTGTTATTTTTTGTAATAAATCCCGATGCAGATCAAGCGGAAAGTCTTCCAATTAAAATACCGCTCCAAAATACCAGTAACGCGACGACGACGATCCATTTGGCCGTTAGTGAGTGACACGACGCCAGAGAGGCTACCCATTTTTTCCAAACTAATTTAATTTGGCGATTGACAGCAAAAACAGAGGAAAGAAATCTCCCCAGTTGCTGGTGGAGGAATCTTTCCTAACATCCACCAACAATTAATTGCCATCGCTGCCAACGGGCCCGGGCCGTGAAACAATGTCCACTAGTTTCGCTAGCCCATAGAGTAGCAGCAGCAGCATGTATTTGAAAACTTTCCAAAAACTATGTCATCGCAATGTCGCCTGGCCGAGTTTTTTTTGCGTTCGGCTTTTGGCACGCAATAGAAGACACACAAACAGAGGAACAGAGAGACAAACGCGGTTTGCAAGTTCGCAAAATAAACCTTAAAACACGGCGCAGCGCGGCGACCATCATCCGCGCCTTACATCACACCGAGATTTGTGTCGAGAAACGGAAAATGAAGATTTGCTCCGCTACACCGACCAACGGCCGTCGGTCGGCCGTTGTTGGCGGAAAAATCGTCATTAAAAGCATTTAAATCCGAGCTAGGAGCCGTTTTTCTTTTACATCGTACGGCGTACAAATTAATTTTCAATGCCGTTTCCTATCGTCGAACAACGCTCCTCTGCGTGCCACACCACCGATCACCGATCGCGAGAAAAATCAACATAAAACCCAAACCAACGCCACCCGCAGACGCGATTCGCGTGGCTTAATGAACCGATCTCCCCGATCGATCGATGATGGGGGTTTTTTTTTGCCGCTGCAGCAATGTTACGGCCGCTCAACATGCAAATAAGCACCGTTCCGATTCGCACGATTGTGGCTCTTTCTCGCATTGATTTGAGGTAGAAATTTATTTTCAGACAAACGCGTTTTCTAAAATATTCGAATGAAGCACCAACCCCGGCATCAGGTCGACAGTCGATTGTTTGGGGATTTTAAATGAAATGTTGGATCATTTGGTGTTAGCCGAAAACATCAACTCAATGAGGTCGCTTGCGGGATAGCCAAAAAAGATGAACAATTACTAGCTCAATTACCGTTCGAAGTAACTTTGTCTCTTAATCGGTGATTTTTCTATAAAAAATATACGGGTTACCGATTGTATCCGAAAGCACTTCCTGTTTGTCGTCATCAATATGAGTCATGCGAGCGGAAGGCAAAAGGGCAGCTCCCCGACATGTGCACCACCACCAGCAATGCAGATCACCGGTGGCACCTTGACATAGAACACCCTCTGCAGTACTTCATACACGGACGGATCCGGGCCGGGGGGACTGGCGACCAGAAACATGCACATTAAACCGCTGGAAGTTGTTGTGGTGTGGCGTGGCGTGGCGTTGTTGTCAGTACCAAGGTCTCCCTGCCTGGCCTGCTCGGGCTTCCCAGAATCGACCGACATCCATATCACGCATAAGTTGGGGTCGTCGGTGGGTATCATCGACGCCCTTCTTCAGCTTCACGTCGAAACATGCGACGCTTAAGGCGCCACACTGACACCACACACCGATGTCCAAGGGCGTGCGTGCATAAGCGAACGCAGCGTTGCACTCACGTACCAGAGAGGAAGCCTGCAATGCGAGGAAGACATCCGGCAAAAGAACAACCGCTATTTCCGCTCAGCGATGCACCCGAAACCGTGAACCCTGCGCGCTCCGGGTGTGCTGATGTTCGTGTCTCCTTTTTTATAGAAAACCCTTCTCCGATTAAGGAAGTGAGGTCCATTAGCTCTATACACACGCGCACACACACGGATCATCTCTTCGCCTTGTGTCGGGCGAGCGTATCGGGAAGAGGTTCCGCACAGCCCGGGGTCTGTTGCGATGATACGCGAAGGTTAAGTCAGTGAGTGAGGACAACGGCAAGTTTAAGGTCACCGCAGGCAGGCGCCTGATGACTAAGGGTTGGGTGTACGGCGCCACCGAGGTTGTTTCGAAGGTTACCGTGTGGTCGATAAGAAGGTCCCGGCGAGACATCGTAAGCCTCATAAAGCATTGCTTGAAGGCTACAAAAAACGGACTCCAAATCGCACCCAACAAAAACACGGTTGACTCATCCCGCGGCGCGGCAACATTCCAACATTATTAGACTTTTTTTTTTCTTCTTAAAAATCGAAAGGGCCAAAAGGGATCGATTGTTGTTTTTTACACTTAATGTAAAACGATTTCTAATTTTTACGAGGCGGAAAAGTATTCGATTTCTTGATCAAACATGCGACGCGCCAAACTCGCGGGGCTGTTTTGGACCAATGGAGAGCATCTTCAACTTTTTCACTTTCACCCCGGGCATGCATATTTGACCACCAGCAGCAGCGCCCAGCGTTTCCCGAGGCTGGCACCATAATTATGCTCAATCACCGCGGTCACTACTGGCGCGCGCGTCAGTTGAGGTGTGCCATTCGCAAACCAATAACACATAATTTGTGCTGCGTGCGTGTGTTGGTCATTTTTCGTTCACTTTCAACTTTATCACCGCCTCTCATCCATTTGGCCCCTGGGCGCTACTACTTTCCATTGCTTTCCGCCGGTGGTCTTCGTTGCTTAGCGTCGCGGCGTCACCACGGAGGCGAAGGAAAGCACTATTGACGCGTGGAAAACGCGCGCACGAAAAGCGTGCGCATCTCGATCGTTGGGTGGGCCGGGCCTACCGTCCTCCTGATCAGCCTCCGCGATCGATTGGAAAAGTCCGAGTACAGCGACGAGAAAACTTACCTACAACGAGAGAGAGAGAAAAAAGACACGGTGGGGTTAGATAAACATAACACACAACACGGCACAACGAAAAGAAAAGCAGAGGCCGTGGCGAGGCGCGCAGTTGTTGGGTCATTAGTGAAAATTGCTTAAAACGGCAGCGTCGGCGGTGGCATTATTGGTGGCGCCAACCACGCCGATCGATCGCCGAAGTTCGTTGATTTTTATGATTATTTCCAACTCCTCCCGGAGGCGACCGCGGGCAGAGTGTCGTAATTAAGCCGTGTACCGGCAGCCACCGCCGCCGCCTTGCGTCCACTGATTGGTACGGGGCCCCAATAACGAAAGCTACCGGTGGGCCGGGCCGCGGAACGCGATGCTCTCACCACCACCACCCCCAGTGTGATAAGCGCTTGTGCGGATCTCTCGAAATTATTTACCGATCATCACCATCATGCCATCATCACTGGTGGACTGAAGAGAAAGCCTTTTCGGCAACGCGGGAAGATCCTCCGGACGAAAAAATCCAAATCCTTCGTTCCTTCCGGGCGATCGCGTCCTGTGGTGTGGCCCCCGTTCAAACGGGCGTCGCAATGGCGACAAAAAAGAGAAAAGCAGTAACCGGGGCGCAATAAAATACGATCTTCGCGCTCACAACACGCGGCTCCCGACACACCCGAGACGAGGTGTGTGTAAAAACGAGGTACCAAATTCACTTAATTTGCATTCCGACGGTGCGCGGAAAATGGATGATGATGTGCAATTTACATGGCGTCCGAGAGAGAGGCTTTCCAATTAACAACCATTAACTGTGAGACCAGCGGACAAAAAACACTAATAGATAGAAGGAAACATATTAATTTGAACGAACGTGTAGCGCGACTGGAAATTGGACGATCACCTACCTAGTCTAGGCGGTTTGTATTAAATGAACTCGGGCGCATTGAATTGGGATTTTCTCACTACTCTTTTTTTGTAAAACCATAAAAAAACCAGCATAAAGATGCCTTTAATTTAACGAAGCTCATTGTCAAGCCAACATCAAAGCCGTGACGTGTAAAAATAACGAATGGGGTCCTTTTCACGTTGACTTTGTGGATGAAAGTTGGTCTCTTTACACCAGGGCATCCCACCAAGGCATTGCGGGGCTTAAGGTACGGGTCCCACATACAGAGCGTGTGTCGCGGGGTGGTGTTACGTAAAATGTGGTGTTCCGTTTTCGAAAACTATACAACCTGCCTGCCTGCCTGGCTGCCTGTGCATTGGCGTTTCTCTCCCGAACGTGATCAGAAAGTGTCAACCGGTCAGATCCGGTCTCGTTACGTATGGCCGCGGCGAGCAGAAATGACTGTTCGAGAGCAGGGGATTCATGGGAACTACAAAAAATTAAGTGAACCTCTTTGCATTTCGAAATTATGCCCCAAAAGGACAAGCGATCGATCATGGAGCGCTGTGAGTTGATTATATGCCGGTGATCTTTAGGGGAAAATGTCCTTCTGTTCGGAGAAAACATGTTACAGTTTAATTGTTAATTACCCCCCACAGTAAAGGTCTTCCATGAATATGGTAAACATATGCAAATTGGCTAAATTGGTTACCGCTGCAGGTTTGGGAACTGCAGCGTGGTGCAGCGCAACAATCTTCGGTTCAGGAAGCCAAAACACTTTACCGACGGAACGCAGAAACAATCACGTACCCGCTATTGCTCAACGCAAACAGGGAAATGGAACGAAATATTGTAAACGGCACGAAAATACGGGATCCCCCCATAAAAAAACAGATACGGGAAAACCGAAACACACACGTTAATCTCTGAAGTTGAGATGCGGTTCATACGCTACTGCGATCGCGGTCCGTCGTCATGCTTTTGACATTCCAGACGATCCACACCAAACACGCCCAAACATAAATCGAAAAACATTTCACCCCCGAGGAAGGGTCTAAACACCGGAAACGTTCTCCGGCAGAGGCAATAAACATTTCCCAACATGTTTCGATGATCGCTCACCGAATAAAAGCAGCGTTTTACAACACAACAGCGCCGTGGAGGATGTAGAGGGAGCACTGTTGTACTGAAAACCAAAAATTCTTGTCAAAAAAACATCGACCGACTCGGGAGCCACTCCCTTCCGGCTTTTTGACAGCATGACGAATAGTTAACGAGGATGGTTCGAGCATCGCGTGCATCCCGGATCGCCAGATGCTGTCGACAGGCAATCTAACTCTTTACGACTGTCAGAATAAATCGAACCCCGGGCCGGGAGAACGTCAGAAAGTTTGTTTTCCATTTATTGTTCGTTCGTCATCGTTCGCGTTAATCCGGTCCATGAAATATTTCACCAGCCATGTTCCACCAGAAACATAGTAATAATAATAATAATATACGAAACGGAATACTGGACCGGCTGAGCGTGCTCTCGTTAACACGTTCCCTAAACAAACAAGCCCACGATCGATGGCGGTTGTGTATTCACTCGTGCCGCGCTTGTTGACGAACCATTCGATCTCCGGCCCCAGGAGGCGCGTTGTTGTTGCTGCTGCACGTGACCATCGCGCGTAAGGCTGACGCGCGCTGTGTTTGGCGACCTTCCGCTAGAAACAACAAACCCGAACCATTTAAATTTCCTACCAACCGCTCAGTCACAAGCGAGCGAGCGCATGCAACAACGATCGACATTTGTTGCACGCAAACACACGCAACACGCACACGCTTGCATGTTGAAGGAAGTAAATTTAACGTTTTGGATATTTTTTTGTTTGGTGAGCTAACCCCAACACTAACAACAGTTAACAACTCACTGAAAGGGCATCAATCAGCGGGGCACAACGGCTCGAAGGAAATGCCTATTGATTACTGTCAGTGCTTCGATTTGGAAACGGAATGCGTGCAGGCATTCCACGCATTGCGGAGGAATGCACGCCACGCCATTGATTTAATGATCGACGACCGATCGGACAGGACAACAGGCGCTGTTTCCGAGAAAAATTTATTTATTGGGCGTGAAGTTCTCAAATAAAATCATTGCTGGGCGGCGTCTCGCGGCAGTGATTTGTGAGTCATCGGAACGGAACGAAATGCTTCCGGGCTGGCTGCGAAGAAGCCGAGCCGAAAAATTTATAGACAACGCTTAGGCGATAAATAAGCAGCGTTTTATTTTTTCTTAAAACCCAGCCCCAAAATGGAATTAAACGAGACGTTCTTTATTAAAAATGTTAAATCTGTCGATGATCTCTTAAGCCCCGTTTACACGTTGCGATATATCGCAGCAATGCCTTGTATCGATTATTCGTAGCGATATATCGCAGCCAAGGTGGAGCGTCTACACGCCACGATGTATTCGTTGCGATTTGCAATCGCAGATCTCGGTGTCATGGAAACAGCCATGGAAGAAACACTGTGTTTGTCTGCCTTTGGATTGTGCGTTTCGGTTACAAAGCAAAAAATAGAACGTACCAAGAGTACTAATCGGTCACGGTGGTCAAGGGAATGGCTTTTAAAGCGAAGCCATTATTCTCACGTTAAACTTTTGCTTTAAAAACATTCAAAACAACATGCCAAACCGCCATCAACACACGCACACATGTCTATCCACCGTCAGCACACGCACACATGTATGGAGATTGGACCGAAATTGATGCTCGGCGCATTCAATTTTTTTGATCTGCCAATCTGGTCGTATACAAGCAATTTGTTCCTTTTTTGCTGTCTACACGTAGCGATATATCGTGGCAATTGGTTTCATACAAGGGATTGCTGCGATATATCGCACGTGTAAACGGGGCTTTAAAATAGATGCCGTTCGCGCTCGCGGATCTCCTACGGATTCCCCGCCGGGACTCCGGGACCGGATTGTGAAAATAATGCCACCGAACGCGTCTGTCGAGCGCGAAGCGATTTGCGGTAAAACTAGCAATAAATCAGTGGCCAAACAAAACCCCATCCCCCAACTGCAACGGACCGCGACTGAGGGGCGACCGTCAACATAAAACACATCTGGCAATCGGCGCGATGCCGCGTTGCAACATCGCATTAATGTTTGGTGCCGCCGCCGCCGCCGCCGCCGTTTTGGGTGGCACGTTCCGCGGACATGCTACTAGTCACCCCTCGATCTCTCGATCTCTCTCTCGCATCATCCGGAGTGATGTGCCTCCTCTCGGGTAGATATTCTTCGTGGGTGACTGATTCGCTGGTAAGAAAAGTGGTCAGCCCGCGTGCGTCAAGTGCGTCCGAGAGAATAGAGAATGCCCACCCCAAACACAAAAAGCCCCAAAGAGCCGCCAAAGGGAAACAGTGAAGCGGAAACCCTGAAAATTCAAAGCATCGTCTTCCACGAAACTTATGCCACACAGCCCAGCGGCGATGTTTTCTTGAGAAACCTGGGAGGGCGGTAGATGGTGGTGCCGCCACAGTCCACCCGCAGCATATTTTGCATTGCAAATCTCCCCCCGTTGAAGCCTGTGTAGGTTAACGAAACAAGATTTAAATGCACAACACACACAAATGAGCGCGCCCGCGATGAGGAATGGCGTTTGCTGACTCAAAAAACGATGACGCGGTGGCCCCGGCAACGGTCAGCGAAACACTTTACAAGTGAACAGTTTGGCGTCGCGACCGCGGGGGGGCGTGGGTCATTAAATTAATATAATGTTTTACATTTGGTGCACACACATTTACGTTGGACTTGATTCATCGTTTGTTTTTTTTAATAGTACCATTCCGACAGATATTCAAACAATTTGTTCGGATGATAGAATTGGTCAAAGGTTCGAAGAAATTTCAATAAAGTAACATGACACTGCAACGTTACATTGCGCGAACTAGCGAGCTCCAAAAAACCACGAACCCGAAACATTGGCTGAGTGAAAGTTATCACTTTACAGTAGTCGTTCGGAACACGCGCCGCCGTAGTGTAATTATTCCACGGCTGCTGGGGGGCCCATCGGTTGGGAAAACGATGATCGGCAGCACTCCAGTCGGTGAAAATTACGACCATCGCCAAAGTTCGAAAGGTGTCGGTTACGGGGAAAGGGTGCCGCCACCAGTTTGCTTAGCGTTAAAAAAATCATCCGAAAAGGTAAGGGGGTTCAGAGAACCCATACAGTCGCATCTTTAACATCTCGCGTCTCGCTCTTTCTCCGGGCGGCACACTTTGGACAATCAATACGGAATGGAAAATCAATTCGATCGGGAAATCACTTTTTTCGGTGGTCAGGCGCCGTAATGGATCGGCAGTCCGCGTGGCCGAGAAAAGAGAGACTAACAACCCTCAAAAATGCCGAATACGAGCCCTCTGTGCAAAGGCACTTGGCATTACCTCTTCCAATTCAACTTTAATTGTCTTAAGCCGGATTTCGGCTTCCTTACGCAAAAAGGGTGGCCCGCATCTTGCGCAAATGAAGAACAACAAGTGTGGAGGCCCGCACTGCAGCAGCAAAGGGTCAATCCACGAAAACGGAGGAGGAATCACGCATTGACGTCACGGGCTGAAGGAAAGCGAAGCGCCCAATGACTGGCCCCCGATGAGGGCCCCATTAATCGGGCTGGACCCCCCTCGGTTGGGGTGGCTACTAATTTGAAGAAAACCAATCTCCCATCGCCAGTCATAAATAACACTAAAAGGACACCATTTTGGTCTGCCAGCGTCACACAATAACGCGCCGGTAGAGTCCTTTTATTCCGAGGGACCACCACCATTGCTGGCAAGTTGTTCGCATAATCGGCGGCGGTTTCTCGAGTTGGACAATGGCCAAACAGCCATGGAATTGAGAAGCGGAGATGCACAATACGAAAATTGGCCGACCTCGTGTGTGTGTCTGTGAATTGGTCAGTGCGAACCCAATAATGCCGACGGTGCGACTCTGTCAGATAGCAAGATACGAATAAATTGGGAGAAAAGAGATCCCTCTTTCTTGTCCGGGGTCCGGGGACCAATAAAAGGCGCCCCACGCCACGCGATGGGCTTCTTTTTAATCAACCACAAACGGCGACTCCATTCACAACTCGCGCTGGCAGCAGCAGTAAACAATAAATTATGCACGACCACAATAGTGACGACACTTTCGTGACCTGCCGCTGCACGAATTTTGTGCGCTATTGCGAGACACGAAAACAGAGACAGGTTTTTGGTGGCTGATTCGACCTGCGAAGAACGAGAGAAAGAGAGAAGTGTCTCCGGGAAGAGCCCGAGAAAGTGGCGCGACCACAATCCGAGCCTCGACCTTATTCTTCCCGAGTTGGGCTCCAGATGATGATTCCCGGACTGTCTTTGGCCTGGTACTACTGAGTGTATGTGTGTGTGTGTGTGTGTACGTGTTGTAAAAAAAACCAACATGCGAACACGATTACCCAACACATATACACGCCCCATCCATACTCCGGTCCGAACCCGGAGCGGCTCCGAAGTCTTTTTAAAGACCCCACCAGCAGCAGCAGTAAGCCCCCTGTCTGAGAAAGTTGCCGACCGTTGTTTGTTCTATTGTTTTGCGTCACTCGCGCGTGAGGAGCGCTGGTGGGAATAAGAACGTGAGGAAATGCAACTGCGGCCACCCCGTAACTCCCTACTACACAGGTGGATAACGGCGTTCGGGTAACCACCAGCGAGCCCTCCGAGGGGTTTGTTGACCATCATCTCGCCATCGCCATCTTCTACGCGCTCTAGGCACGCACACGCTGCGACCCCCGCTGACCATAACAAAACCTCATCCTTGCTCGTTGAAAAAAAAGAAGCTTCCGTTGGTGGTGGAGATGACAAACAGTGGACTGAAATAATTATAATTACAAGCACACAGACACGGCACAACAAAACAGAGCTCATGCTCTCAAGCGCACCCCGGAGGCTCCTCCATAAGTCACGGCGAAGCATTAGCGGCCAGGGCAGGCCCACAATTGGGGGGCAATCGTAAAGCAACGGCGCATCGCCGGAATATATTAGCTTGTGGCCACTGCCTCAATCATCACCGGAGAACGTCGGATTCGGACATAAAAATTTGTAATGAAATTCGGCCTTCTTGTTCGACTTGTGAGTGTGGATGTGTGTGTGTGTGTTGGTGACTCGCAGGACCTACTGACCAAGATTTGCCGTTGACGATGATGGCGGCGCTCCTGATGACGTCGTCGTCGTCGGGGTTGTCGGTGCACAGGTGGTGGTTGCTGATGGTGGTGGTGGTGTTACCGTTGGCGGGGGAGAATTGGATGAGGAACTCGGTCCGGAGGATACCGGCGGTGAGGCGGACGACGAGGACGATGACGAGAACGGTGAAGAAATGGAGGAAGATATCGAAGACGAGGCTGGACCCGATCCGGTTGGTGGCGAAGAATCGGATGGCGACAGGAGCAACAATGGGGAGGCTCTGTACGAGGAGCTGGTGGTGCTACTCGTCACGAGGCAGGAGGTAGACTTGGCCCAGCCGGGAATGGCGGCGGGCGGTGCCGTACCGAGCAGTGCCCGGTGCTGCTGATGAAACAGACCGTTCTGGTAAAGTTGCTGTGGATCCCGCTGGGGGATCAACTGGTACGGCGGCGGCTGCGGGTGTTGGTCTGTCCGTCCGTTGGTCTGTATTGGCCCGGTGCCGGTCAGCAGCGAGGGCGAAGTCAGCACCGACGTCGACAGTGACGGACGGAGCCGATTGGTGGCCCGCATCTTGCGCAAATGAAGAACAACAAGTGTGGGGGCCCGCACTGCAGCAGCAAAGGGTCAATCCACGAAAACGGAGGAGGAATCACGCATTGACGTCACGGGCTGAAGGAAAGCGAAGCACCCAATGAGTGGCCCCCGATGAGGGCCCCATTAATCGGGTTGGACCCCCCTCGGTTGGGGCGACTACTAATTTCAAGAAAACCAATCTCCCATCGCCAGTCATAAATAACACTAAAAGGACACCATTTTGGTCTGCCAGCGTCACACAATAACGCGCCGGTAGAGTCCTTTTATTCCGAGAGACCACCACCATTGCTGGCAAGTTGTTCGCATAATCGGCGGCGGTTTCTCGAGTTGGACAATGGCCAAACAGCCATGGAATTGAGAAGCGGAGATGCACAATACGAAAATTGGTCGACCTCGTGTGTGTGTGAATTGGTCAGTGCGAACTCCCATTAATGTCGTCGGTACGACTCTGTCAGATAGCAAGATACGAATAAATTGGGAGAAAAGAGATCCCTCTTTCTTGTCCGGGGTCCGGGGACCAATAAAAGGCACCCTACGCCACGCGATGGGCTTCTTTTTAATCAACCACAAACGGCGACTCCATTCACAACTCGCACTGGCAGCAGCAGTAAACAATAAATTATGCACGACCACAATAGTGACGACACTTTCGTGAGCTGCCGCTGCACGAATTTTGTGCGCTATTGCGAGACACGAAAACGGGGACAGGTTTTTGGTGGCTGACTCTACTGGGAGAACGAGAGAGAGAGAAAACAAGTGTCTTCGGGAAGAGCCCGAGAAAGTGGCGCGACCACAATCCGAGCCTCGACCTTATTCTTCCCGCGTTGGGCTCCAGATGATGATTCCCGGACTGTCTTTGGCCTGGTACTACTACTACTATGTGTGTGTGTGTTGTAAAAAAAAACAACACGCGAACACGATTACCCAACACATATACACGCCCCATCCATACTCCGGTCCGAACCCGGAGCGACTCTGAAGTCTTTTTAAAGACCCCACCAGCAGCAGCAGTAAGCCCCCTGTCTGAGAAAGTTGCCGACCGTTGTTTGTTCTATTGTTTTGCGTCACTCGCGCGTGAGGAGCGCCGATGGGAATAAGAACGTGAGGAAATGCAACTGCGGCCACCCCGTAACTCCCTACTACACAGGTGGATAACGGCGTTCGGGTAACCACCAGCCAGCCCTCCGAGGGGTTTGTTGACCATCATCTCGCCATCTTCTACGCGCTCTAGGCACGCACAGGCCGCGACCCCCCGCCGACCATAACAAAACCTCATCCTGGTTCGTTGGAAAAAAAGCTTCCGTTGGTGGTGGAGATGACAAACAGTGGAATGAAATAATTACAAGCACAGACACAGCACAACAACACAGAGCTCATGCTCTCAAGCGCACCCCGGAGGCTCCTCCATAAGTCACGGCGAAGCATTAGCGGCCAGGGCAGGCCCACAATTGGGGGGCAATCGTAAAGCAACGGCGCATCGCCGGAATATATTAGCTTGTGGCCACTGCCTCAATCATCACCGGAGAACGTCGGATTCGGACATAAAAATTTGTAATGAAATTCGGCCTTCTTGTTCGACTTGTGAGTGTGTGTGTGTGTGTGTGTTGGTGACTCGCAGGACCTACTGACCAAGATTTGCCGTTGACGATGATGGCGGCGCTCCTGATGACGTCGTCGTCGTCGGGGTTGTCGGTGCACAGGTGGTGGTTGCTGATGGTGGTGGTGGTGTTACCGTTGGCGGGGGAGAATTGGATGAGGAACTCGGTCCGGAGGATACCGGCGGTGAGGCGGACGACGAGGACGATGACGAGAACGGTGAAGAAATGGAGGAAGATATCGAAGACGAGGCTGGACCCGATCCGGTTGGTGGCGAAGAATCGGATGGCGACAGGAGCAACAATGGGGAGGCTCTGTACGAGGAGCTGGTGGTGCTACTCGTCACGAGGCAGGAGGTAGACTTGGCCCAGCCGGGAATGGCGGCGGGCGGTGCCGTACCGAGCAGTGCCCGGTGCTGCTGATGAAACAGACCGTTCTGGTAAAGTTGCTGTGGATCCCGCTGGGGGATCAACTGGTACGGCGGCGGCTGCGGGTGTTGGTCTGTCCGTCCGTTGGTCTGTATTGGCCCGGTGCCGGTCAGCAGCGAGGGCGAAGTCAGCACCGACGTCGACAGTGACGGACGGAGCCGATTGTACAGGTACTGCTGGTAGTGGCTTACCGAGCCCCCCGCCGTCTGCTGCTGCTGCTGCTGCTGGTAGTACTGCTGGTGCAGCACCGATGACGTCTTTGGTTTCTTGCTGTTGTACACGATGAACTTGTGGTTGAGCATGCCCTTGCCACCACCACCGGCGGTCGTCTGCCCCGACCGGTGCGTGTTCAGGAACGAAATCGTAAACTTGTCTCGCTTCCGACCCGGATCAACCGGCCCGATGATGGCACCATCACTTTCACCACCCACATCCGACGCCGACGACCCGGTGGCTGCGGGGCTTCCCCTATCGCCGCCATTCTTCAGCACGGCCTGGTCCGGTTTAATAAATCCCGGACCTTCGTCCGACTGGTACCGGCGGTGATTAAAGTTCCTGTAGCCCTTCTGGTTGTTGTTCGTGTCGCTCAGCGACAGCAGCGGCGATGGCGAGGGGGGTGGACCCACGGTGGTGGTCCCGTCGACCACATCCAGCGATCCGCCGTTGTGGCCATTCCGATGGTGCCCGTTCCGATCGCTGTCGGGAACCGGCAACGCAGCCTCTCCGATTGCAGCGCTCCCGACAACTCCATTTCCGCCACCGGCTAGCCGTCGTCCTCGGCCACCACCACCACCTGCCGGTCCTCCACCGCCGGGACCGGCACCATTCACCGATTGAATGAACACTCCATCACCGGTGATTTTAATTGTCGTCACCATTTTACTGAGCGACAGACGGACGTGCGTTCCAATCAAGCACCCGGACTAATTGCTATAAACGCGGAGCCGCAATCAAAGACAACCCAGTTGACAGTTCACAACGCTCGCGCGCGCGATCGATCGACAGTCTATCTATCGCCGCCCAACCCCAACATTAATCACCATGTCAACACACGTACACAAACACACACACACGCGCGCGAGAGGCCCATGCGCAGCAGGCGGCGACGACGACACGACACACGACAAGGCAAAAGTATCACAGGAGCCTCGGCGGAGATAATGAACCGCGATGTGGATTTTATGATGAGCTAATGACATGCAAAGACGCGGCGCTAAACAAGGAGAAACACCATCAAATGCAATTGCAGCTAATGAGACACACACACACATGCACACCACATTCTGACACGTGACGCTTGTTCATTAATTTTACACCACGGGAGACACGGGAGATGGTAGAGAATATGATCAAATTGACTGCCTTTTTTGCGCTGAGGACTTCGTCTTTTTTCTATTGATTTTCTTAAACTCTTGCAGGGACGGATTGCTGTTTTATTGGCGCATACACACACGCTTTTCCCGCTCATCGTTTTGGACACTTTACCTTCACCTTCGCGCCAGGAGCGGCCCCAGTCAGCCTCTCGGAACCAGGCCTGCCGACGAGGGCTTGGGGTCCAAGGGCCACAGTAGCGGAGCCTTACACAAACCCACCCACCCGACTCACGTGCTGTATGGCACGGGGCGCCTTGTTTTACATCATGTTTATTTTTTTTTTTCGTTGTTGCTACACTGACAGCGTCCGAGGACGTTTTTATGGACGTGGAGTGTGGCTCTCTGTTGGGCCGAACTACGTGTAGTACAACGAAAAATTAACAAAAACAGCAATAAAGGGATCGTGCCAGGGCAGAAGCGAAAGAAGCGTAAAGAGGCGTATGGCAGATTATGGAGGAAGGAAGGCCCCCTGAGTGTAGTGCATGTGCCCCAAGCACGATTTATCATGAGTAATGAGACAGGTTAGTCACGGATCCAGAGACACACACACACTCTGGGGTCCGGTTGCGTGAATGTGTTCGTTAATCGGACTGACAACAGTGAGAACGTCACACTTTAAGAAAAGCTCAAGTCCAACTTCACGGTCACCCGGCCTGACCTGAGCGAAGCAACCCTGAACCAGTGCACACAGATAACCCACCGGGGGGTTGGGCTTAGTCCGCTCCGTATCAGGCATGGGAAATCTATCTCCGGCTCCTCCGAAGTGTGTTTGCCAGCGCACAACAAAACGATGTCAAACATTAGACCAGACCATGAGGGTTATCCCGCCTTGTGCGCTGCACGTTTAACTTGCTGTTGAATCGGTTAAGTCGAGCACTAAGCCGGGTGGGCCTCAGTATGAGAAGAAGTCCCAGTCGAAGCGATGACTCACAGCCAGCGCCAATTACAGGGAACGGCGCTCGTCTCGAAGCTCGGGAACGCTCGCGCTGTCAACGGCTTCCCTTAGAAGGAAGTAAATTACGCCCGGGCCCCGCCGGTCCGCTTTGTGGCCGCGGTAGACCTTCAGAGAACCGTGGGCCGTAAAATGGGAGAGATTAAAGCGCGCGCATAAGGAATTTAAATTATCGGCGAGAAGACGATCTCACGCCACACCACGATGCGTACGAGATGACTCTATGCGAACTGACGAAATGAATTCGATAGGGATAATTTTCGGGATGGGTCCATAAATCCAAAGCCCGGGTTCCATAAATCAAAAATTCTGCACATAAACAGAGTGGCCCACATTACCATCAAAATGTTAAGTGCTGATTTTATGTCCCGATCACCACCTTGCTCAATGTGTTAATTTTTTTAATTCTTTGTGTGTTCTTAGTCATCGACAACGACAGGAGGAGGAATGATTATTTTTACCCTTCCAACAGCCGTTATTCACGTTATTTGCGTAAACCCGTCGTCCATCAACATCGTCAGCGAGTCGCTGGAAGGACGCAAGGAATCGAGCCGGGCCACCCTCCGCTAGCATCACCCAAGAGAGCATTCGTGTGTCTCACGACGGCTCACGACTTCGAAACGACCCGAAAACGAGCTCATCTTTCGCGCGGTTCTCTCGAGCGGAAAATTAATGGCGCGACGACGACGACTTCCTCGACGACGTTCCATCGCCCGCCCGTCAACCGTTTACAGGTTTCGTTGCGAAAAGCAATAGCGCGAACGAGAGAGGAACATAAAAAAAACAATAACAAATCGATAGATGGGCGATGGTGTCATCGCCGGCACACGGGAGGTGGCTCAGCGTTTGATGGATTTCAAGTCGGCGGTGTAGGTGATTGAAAAGAAACGCCCCACAAAACGAGACTCCACGTGTGAGCCACCATCGACACCCAGCCCAGCGCGATGAGCTAATGTTCCGCCAGCCAGCGTCGTCGCCGCCGTTCAATCATTGAGCGGTTTCTTACGCGATATTTTGCGCATCCGTCGGTACAGCGCGAAGCGAGAGACGCCATTTGCCGTTAAGGGTGGGTTAGGAAATGGACGGTCTGGTGTGGAATCTTGCGTCAAGCGTCGCCGGCCCGTGACGCATCGTGTGCGTGCCAAATGGGAGATGTCGAGAGAAGCTCTAAGGTAAATCCACAGCACGCGAGTTGTGGTGTACCGCTGAAATTAGTCTCAATATTGGGGGATCGTCTCTCTGATCTTCGCACACAAACACAAGCGAATGGCGCAATAAAACGCGGGCCATAGTTTTGCGTAGCACTGGAATCCACGGCACGGTGCAGACGGCAATAAATGTAATATCGATTTCAAACATTCTTAATTGAAGAACCGGATCTCGGCGAAACCGGAACGTTCCGCTGAAAGCGTCTGGGAGCTGGTTTTGGACGCGGATACCTTCCTACACCAGCACCACGAGCCGTTCTCTGGCCGTTTTTGGACAGAGACACATTCTGGGTCGGCCGGCAAGAAGTTCGGCACAAAACCTGTTGTACCACGCACACATACAAGACCCACGGAAGGGACGTACCTCCTCTTTACCGAAAAGGGGCGCACAGAAAATCTTAACTCGGTAAAGGTCATCGCGTTTCCGGTTGAAGCCGACGACGATACTAATAACAGTAATGATGGGCTTCACGAAGAACTGGACCTACAATCTGATGGCTGTAGGCCACTGCAATTATCGGCCCTGATTATATGGATTTCTGCGTGCGGCGAGGGATTGATTATCTTCTCAATTATGACAATTATGAGGAATTCGTCCCGGCATTAGGTCCTTTACTGTAACTAAAGCCGAAAAGATGTTAATCCCTTGCGAAGACTCATGACTCCGAGTAGGCCTGGTAACCGATTGGCGATTCGAAACGAGGACGTTATTAATCTTTTCTTCCTGAATTATTGTGTTCCAGCGTCCACAAGCTGCGACAGCTGGAGTCCGACCGTCATGGGGAATAAAACATGACAAATTATCTGTCCACCGCCCGTCGACTCAGAATGATTGGTATTCTAGAAATAAGTCAATAAAGCGGAGACACCTGCTTTCGCAGGTGCATCGGTGCATCGCAGTGCCACAGAACGCACTGCATTCCTGATGATGGTGGGCCTGATGTCGAAGGGACAGAATAAAGACGCGCAACGGACAACTCAGGCGAACTCAGCGAGCGTTGCGAAAGGTTAATTAGTTTCGCGCAGTTATCGCTTCGCAGCGGCAGCGCCATCGTCATCACGGCCGCGGCCACATAACCTCAAATCTTGCGCGGTGTTCGTTGGAACCGTACCGAGACGACGGAGCAGGTTCATCTCGACAGCGCAAAAGGAACGTTGGACCTGCCGGCAGGTGCATTCTTCTTGCCGGTAGTTTGTGACACAGAACGCCACGAACGTTCCAATTTTTGTAAATTGCGCGTTTCATTTTTCGTGCCGTGGTTCAGAGCTCGCCGCTCGCCTGCCAGCTGCAACTCCCGTGCGGCCCTACGAACAATTTTGCCGATTGGTTCCGCCCGTGAACACAACCACGGCGAGAAGTAGAACTCATTCCGTGGCACACCGGGAGACCTGAGGGTCGCTGACAGTCCGCGCCGCCGCCGCCGCCTATGATGCCGGTTAGTGTGTTGACTTTTGTAGGATTTTTTCGTAGGCAGCACGCCGACGATGATGATGGTCGGAATCGGGCGGAAAAGATGGAACTGTGACGATACTCGCGGCATGAAGCCGCTGCTAGGGTGGCCCACCCGATCGATACGCCCCACTGAAGGCGTGAGGTACGGCCTCTCCGGCCAGCCGCACACTGCAGCAACAAGTGTGCCACTTGCACGCGCCTTCCTGCAATTACTTCTTCCACATATCCACAGTGGTGCGGGGCGAACATAAAAACGGGAGCACGAACGAAACGAACCGCTCAACTCAACAGTCCGCCGAGAGACAGACCTTCGGCTTGCTAGACGAAGTTCAAAAATGGAGGAGAGCGACCGGATTGACCCAATTTCACGCCCGTTTGCGGAAATAGATCGACGACAAACGAGAATCGGCCGGGAGAATTGGCAGAATAAGGCGGTGGCAGTGGTGGGGCGGTGCCACCGTCGAACTATGCTCCGAAAAGATTGTGATCTAGGTTAGGATTTATGTTGCCACACCCGTCATTAAGGTCGCGCCATGGGTTCGGTACTGTATGTTGTAGTCAACGGCGTTGGGCTGAGGCCAACCGACCGATGTTGCGGCCTTTTTTCGCTTTCTCAGTGAGCAGTCGAAAATAAAAACGAATCGGTTTATGGTGGACTATTCGCCATCGAATCAAGACTTTAAACTTTAACCTAGACGACCTCAAATACGCTTTTGGGCACCAGCTACTAAGAATAGCACCTACTGATTATTTACAGTAAACATCTCACAACATGATTTCTCGCTGTGGATCAAACACCAAGCGCTCGAGCCGACTGTCACTGTTAACCTTTTTTGAGCGGACGGAAAAAACAGACCACCCCCCAAAAAAACCATCGAAATTGACGTAAAAGGCGTAGAATAAAATTCATCCGGATTCCTGTTCCGGTCCGGTTTTCCGCTGGATTCCAGCGTGTGCCAGCGACACGACACGAAACCAAATGCCAAGTACAGGCGATTCTGTGACTAACCAGCTAATTAGTCTACCGGCCTGGCATTTGGCCTTCGCGGTCAGCGGAACTGGAGCAGCAAAGCAAGCCCCATAGCCTTGTCAAGATGGCGCACACCAGAGGTAAAGGTGGCGAGAGAAGTCGAAGAGGAACTAATAATAACGTTGCCGGCGCGCGCGTGTGAGGCAAGCGCGAAAACTAGACGCAATATTGACCAGTCCAGCGGCACCAACAACTCCAAGCGCGGCTGCGGTCATTATAGTTAGAGAGACTGCGAACCGCCCTGATCCGCCTTCGGCGAAGAAGGCGGTTGGCAGCGGCAGAAGATGATTACTAAGAAACATAACCTAAAACTTCACTTTCGGTGTCTAGGGCGTCTGGCATCTTTTCCTCTGGGCGACCAGTATGTTCGAGAGTCTGTGGAATGATCGTCCAGCAGCAGCAGCCGGCAGAAACTTTCCGTTACTCGTCGAATCAATTTCCCCAATTTTCGGAACAACGTTCATTCTTCTATGTTCCGAAATCCACAATCATTGCCAGACTCTTTTTGCGTTGTTCTAGATTATTTCATTTTGTCTGCCTGCCGACCCTGCTGCTGTGTGCGACTTCGGACGTGGAGAACGTCGTTTCCGGCGAGGCACCGGAACTTGGTTAAAGGCTGGAGGAAGGCACACAGATTGGCGAAGGTCAGCCAGTAATTGGTGGTAATTCTCTAATTACTGAGCACGGTTCTCGAATGAGCACGGGCCTAAGGCTCAGAGAAGGAAGCTCGCCGAAACCGAGCCACATACAGGCGCTGCTTAAAGATCACCCACCGCCGCAAAAGGTCAGCAATAAATATAACGAAAAAACAAAACATCCGTTTGTATACCCCGAGTGATGTGTTGCGCGCGAAACATTTAGCAGAAGCGAAGCGCATGCAAATTTTGTGTGATCCTGCGTAATTTTAATGGTACCTCCTCACAAACGAATTCCATTTTATGGGCCATTCGACGAGCGCTCTGTAGCGACTTGAGTAAACAAACGGAATTGAACAAATTGCAAATAACAATTGCTGTGTTTTATGGCTCGTTCATCGTTAAACCTTCGACGTTTGGTTCGAGCACAGATGCTAAACTAATATTACGTATCTTCTAGGAAGCCGGATTCAAATATGTCCGAGCTTGAGCACCAGCGTTCTAACGATGATTCATAAGAGCTCACACACTCTACTTTTGTTGGCAGGTTAAAGTGGGCATCATATGGAATGCTATTTTCCCGGAAAAGAACTAAAATGGGCACCGATGAGTCAAGTTGGCAAAATGTGCAGCAATAAAAGCAAATGTTTCTAGTTCTGTGATGAGCAAGCAACATGATTTCTGACCAAGAACTTCGGATGCCGCTACGGTTGCTGAAAAAGCTGAACTTGGCTCATGCAGATTTATGGACAGTTAAGCAACGCGAAACAAGTGTCTTCCCTATTGTTTTAAACATGGGGCGCCATTTACATAAAAAAGAAGCTCGCGAATGCGATTTTCAACGCGATTAGCATTACTTTGTGTCACCCATCCAAGATCATCAACACCTTCGCACCGGCTTCCAGGAAAGGTGTGTGTGTGTGTTTTCAAGTCAGCTTCAAGGTTATATCCGAGCGTCCAAAGCCAAAAGCGCACCACGCAAAGTTCACTTCGTGTGATTATTTTGCGTATTAACTGCGATCACATCGCGCCATCATCATCATCATCAGCAGCAGCAGCAGTCAGCCATAGGCCCACCAAAAAAAGCAAACGATGCTTCGCCCACTAACCTTCGTAGAACTTTGCGTAGGCAGCCGACGACGACGCCGGTTGCCGTTGGCAAAAGCGCAAGAAATACATCTTGTGAGAGGCCGTTCTTTTCGGGACGAAGTTGTTTTGGGTTTTTTTTGGTTATTCGTTACAAATTTACGTATTTATTTCTTGCTGATCTTCTGGCCGACCGCGCGCTGCTGGCGCTGATCGTACTGAAGAGATCGTACTTCGTAAATGTGTGAAATGTGCGCGAAAACGCTACAACAGTGGGGCGGCGTTGTGGCGGTGGTGTTGTTTTGAATTCCTCAACTCTGCCTTCCCCCCGCCGTTATTCGCTTCGCATGATTTTCTTTTGGCTTATGATTTTTTCCGTTTCAGAAGCTGTCCAATCACCAGCGCACTTCTGTTTTCCGATCGCGGTGTGCGTGGTGAATGATCGGCTCAAAGACGACGGCCCCTCTGATCGTGTGTCTAAATTTAATTCATCTCACACTCCACTCTGCCGGATCAACACGTCAACTATCTACGTCTTTTGGCCAGTAACGCGCGCGGTCGATCGAACGGCGTTCTAGAGGTTTCACTTTCACTGCGCGTGAACGAACCACTTTAAAAATGCCTCAGATTATACGTCTTCTCACACACCAAACAGCATCGCATCGGGCGTTTCTTCGACCATTCGATCTTCGTTTCACAACATCGAAAACTGAAACTTACAAAACCGACAGGTTGTTGTAATCCACTCGACAGAGCACGGAACACGCACGCACGCACGGTTTTGCGATCCGATCCGATCCGACCCGACTTCAGACGACACGAGCAGGCGACGGCAACGCCGTCTTCAACTTCATCTTGACGCGCGGAAAGCCACTCGAAAACTGACCAAAGCAAAGCAAAGCTCCATTCGCTCACCGATCGACAACGTCCGTGAGCTTTGGGGCGCGTGAGAAGAAAGAGAAAGACAATGGCGGACGATGATCGACGAGAAGCGAGTGAGAAAATAAACGCAAACCAAAAACAAACCGTGACAAGTGAGTGGGGTGAGAAATGATGCTCACGTTCTCCGATAGTGAGCTTTATTTAAGTCGCTCGCAACGCACTTTACTCAGCTCACTGACAACACAAGACTGCGAGAGAGTGAGAGAGCCGCGTGAGCTGGCGATTCGAAGGCTACTTTTCCGCTCTCGCCAAGGCACTCCACAGTGAGACATTCGACATTCGCTTACAAGAGAAAGTGTGCTCAAGTGTGTTAACTCTTTCGGTGGTATCCAGCGCGGCGGCTCACTCTCTTCGGTGAGCGAACCTCTCTTCGCGTGAGAATCTACTGTCAAACAGAGCGCGCGATCGGCCGTCACGTACGCAGCCCAAAGTTTCGAAGATCGCGGTGCAAGGGCTCTGCGCCGGCAACACATTCTTGGACAACACAAAACTGTAGAGCTTCACACATTTTTGGTTTTTATTTAAATTTTACCATCAAAAAGATTTGTTTTGCACACAAGAAGACGCTTAATGACAACAAGTGACCCGCTATTAACCATAATTTCCAAACAACGTCATAAAGTAACTACACACACTGATGACTGATTATTCTTGTTTCGTTTCCCGCATTCTTGACGCCGCGCCAACGGATGGTGTTACACCGTTCCAATTACTCTCAGCGCCGCCCCGCTCGTTTCATTTTCTTACCCCAATCAAAACTAGACTTCCGTTCACTTCCGTTTCCGTTTCGAAATCCGTGGAGATGGGGAGCCATGTGGGAATTAGCCGCAGACCCCGGGGTCCCCGGAACCGTTATAAACCACCACGTTGCTCGCCCGGGGGTTTCTGGTTTTCTCTACCATCGTTCTTTTCATCATTTTCCCTCCGAAGATGCCATTAACAGCAGCCAGCAGCAACGTAGAAAGTGAAACAGACTGTAATTTTCGCCAGAATGTAATTATTTCGCCCCTAAAAACAGTTCTTTTATAGCTTCCTGCTGCACGCGGAGCTTGATTATTGTTTTTCTGGCGCACGGAAAAAAGACCGGACACCGGTCAACGCGGGGCACGTACATTTCATCAATCGTGAAGGTGTCCCAAAACGGGTTCCGGGGTATACGGCGCCAGCTCACGCGACAACCGGAACTGCGTACACACGGACTGCGGGGGACGGATGATAAAACGATTGTGGGAGGTGACCTTCGCCGCCAAACCCGTCATCATCGTCATCGCTGAAAAGGGCGACGGAGGAAGCGCCACAACCTTTCAACGGCACATCGGATACCCCAATGGTGGCACTTCCGGTAGCCGGGGGTTCTGGGGTAGGTAGAGCAAATCGTGCGCGACACACACGCACAGGTGTGTCGTGAGAAATGATGGAGCGGCGCCATCGACGACGGTGACCCTGACACACAGTTAGTGGTGGGAAGATTGCGCAGTTTGCCCACAGGCGAGATGCACGGAAAGATGTCACGACACGGAAAGCCATAAAAAACGGGCGTCGATCAGTTTAACGAGAATCGCCCCAGTTGAGTATTAGATTCAAAATAATAATAAAACGTGCACTATTCGTCAACATCCCATTTTCGTGCTGCGTGTAAATATCTGAGGACACTTAATAAACACGACCTCGATCGATCGCGAACGACGATCACGGTTCCAGCAGATGAGCCAATCCGCACGGGCGCATGTGTGTGTCCGATGGGCGTTTCACATTTTTTTGGATTTCTCGAGGACGGTTTGATCATGATTGTCACCGCCGCCCCGTCCCGCCACCAAAATCCATGTGCGCGTCGCGCGACACACATTCTTTTGCGTTTCTGCTATGGCGGCGACCTGCGCCAACCTGCGCACGACACAACACGGCTGTGGGGCGAGGAGGAGAGCAGTGAATTAAAATTCCAGAACCAGCTCCACCGCCGCCGCCCAGTCCAGACCCACCCCCTCCGCGCACGCAACACTGTTGGCCGTTTTTTTCCTCTTTCGGCTTCGGTTCTACCTTTTTGCGTTCTGCGTTCATTCCACGATCGCGATCTCGCTGCTCTGCGACACCAATACTACCGCGCCGGCCGCACACACAAACACACTGACGTTGTGACGCTGCTGGTTGCACCGGTTTTGCTGCACGCCCGATCGACACGCGCCGTGACGTCATCGATCGATCCGATCCGAGTGGTCCCGAAAAAAGGCGCTACCGGTGAAGGCCGCGGGCGCGGGCGTGAAAGTAAAGGCAAGGAGAGATGGAACGTGGGCCAATCCAGCAATAATTACACGGGCTCCATCATCTATAGGTCACCGTCTCTCTCTCAAGAGAGAGAGTTCCGATCTGGTGCTAGGCGGTAATAGCCGCGCGTAAAACGAGACCGCGGCCACCAATTATGCTGTGCCGTCTGGTCAACGAAAAGAAGGTCGAAATTTCAGTTCGATTTTATGCGATTTATGCCGCGGCTGCGAAAGAGAAAATGCTGCTACCTTCGTTTGGACCGCCGCCGATGATGATGATGATGATGATAGTTGCGCCACAACAATACGTACCTGGGGAAAGAGAAAGCAGAACGTTGTGCGTTAGAGAGAGAGGAGCCTTACCGATGCTTGGGAACTATCTTCTAAACAAACACGGTGCGCGCGGTTGACCGAAAATACTGGACGTGCTAATTTGCGCGATAATTAAACAAAACTTTGCCTCGAAGTTCTCCAATGAAGATCTGTGTAAACGGTGCCATTTTCTTCTTTGTCCGCGCGCCAAGGAATGCGCGCCATTCAGGGGTCATTCACGGTGAGTAAACACACGACGTGATTTATAGCACGTATGGCTCGTGCCAATTTGCATCGTGTCCGCAGCAGCGCAAGTGAACGGATGGCGACACGGGCGGCGGGCGGGCTGATCAGAAACAACTCACTCAAGAGACCGCGGAAAGTGTCAAGGGCATCCTTATTAGCACCGGTTTGCGACATGTGGACCCCGCGGGCCCACTGCAGGTTCCAATCGTTTCGTCACGATTCTGTTCAGGTTCAGGAAGGTTTTTTTTTTTGTTGGTTGGAACATTCCCAAATAAATTCGGCGTCAGTGGCGCCAGATTTCGTTTGAATTTCGTTCTGAAAGCGATCTTTTTCCACGAACAATACTTGCGATTCTCGAAATAAAAACCCGTCACCGACAGACATCGTTTCAAACGGGAAAAGGAAAAACGCATGAGTCAGTGATGAAAAACCGAAAAAAAAACAAGGGAGACGGAACATATGTGACTGAATGGGCTCTCCGAAAGCAGCACTTTAATTTGAGGACCGCACGCGGCGGCGGAAGGCGCGTGTTTAGTGCGTACTTCCGGTGTCGGGCCAGGAGTCGGAGGCCGACAAAAGAGCATCGCGTTCTTCCGAGAACCCCCGCGCTAACCCCTATCGAACGAGTAAACCCCTTTTTTTCGCAGAATTACGCCCTTCACGCGCGCGCCGACGACGATCGCGGACAATCATTTTGCAGTTTATGCTCCATTGCCTTGCTCGTGAGGGCGGCGCAGGATCGTGGAGGGTGGCCGTTCTCGGGTCTTTGTGGACAGCAGATGCGAAAATGCAGAAATATGAGCCCGCGTCACGTCAATAAGGAAACCTGCACCTCATCATCTCGGCCCAAACCCCGCGAGACGTTGAAGAGACTCTAGCATTAGAGAGGGTAACTTCAATCCAAGTGCTCCAGTCTTTGTTCACTGAAGAAGGGCCATTTGCCATTTTTAAGCAAAACGAACATTTCTGGGGGGTGAATATCAAATTGAAATAAACACTCAGAAACAATACACGACGTTCGAATGTAATGCGCGCCGGTGGTGGCTGGCAGGCAGGCGCAGTTCCCCTTTCGATGGAGGGGCGTTTATTCAACGGACTCTTGAATTTCAAACCAACTTTAAAATAACTTCATTATTCACACCATGCACGGCACACACTTTAAAAGGTGTGCTTAAATCACACCAACACCAGCGATCGATAATGGAACCGATGAATGAATGGTGGTGAGAATAAATGCTTCCTCCACACGAAAAATCGAAGAAAATTAACTGCTGGTGTTAATCTAACCCACTTTTGGGCCCCAACAAAGCTTCCATCATTTGCATACACACACACACGGACGGACGAAAGATAACAGTTGTTGCGCAAAAAATGATCCGACACGAAACCAACTAAAACTGGTCTCCTGCGCGGTCTGCGGCCTGGGGGGCGATGCAAGAACTTAATGATTGAGAATTTTCATATTTGCTGCCCGGGGGGATGATGATGTTTCAGCTGCCGCTAATAACGGCGTATTGATACATTGATCTAAGAAATGAGCGGAATGACGTGAGTTGCAGAAACGGGTTTACGGCTTTTAAGCGTTCGGCGTATTGACTTAAAACGCCCATTATCGATTCAAAACAACATCCGTTGATGATGGTGCTAGAGTGAGGAATCGATACCGCTTCTGCTTCATGCAATTGCCACAGGGCCCTGCCCAAAAGTGTGATCGTAAAAGGCGCACTGAACCCTGCAGTTGTCCCTACTGGGAGCCGTGTTGTGACAATAAGGGACTCATTAGCGTTAATGGGCGCACAGTTCGATTCGGGCCGCTTGTTCAGGGCGATGTGCATGCAAATTGCTACTCCCGGCAATCGATGATCACGCTGCTCCGCGATGATGATGATGCAGTTGCGTGTGTGGCAGGGACACACATACTAAAGTGTGCGCTCACTTCCACGCTCCGATGAGCCCGGAAACGCCGAATGCAGTTTCCCATTGCAGTTGCAAAACGGGCCAGGCAATGAACGAAGCAAACGGGGCCATCTCTACCGGCGCTGCCAGAAGGTAAAAAAAGGCAAAGTACTGCATTTGCGCAAATGTCACCGCCGCCACAGCCCGTCCATTCTAGTTTTACGGCGACACGCAGCTGCCGTTGCTGCATCGTTCTAGAACTTCCGTGAGAAGTCCACTAGCGTGCGTGCGTACGGTGTGGCTGGAGTACGCACCCGGCCCCCGGCCGTACGCACCGGGCGCGTATGCGCACCAAAATTTATGCTGCAACCCGGGGTTCCGGGGGTCGGTCGCGCCAGATACGATGATGCCCCGCCACCCGCCAGCGCCCCGTTTGGGGCGTCGAGAACGTTCCATTGATTCGCTTCGATGCACCGAAGCACCGTCGGTTCCGGGCAGGACCCGAATTTCCCGGTGCACACGCGATGCACCGGCACCGGCACTGCGCACTACACGAACATCCTTTTCCGGGGCCAACGTCAGCTCGCCGGTGACAGCTCGTGAGCAAAAAGATCAGTGAGAAGCCGGACAGTGTGAGCGTGAGATGGCGACCACGCACCACAACGCCCGTAGCTTGGTAAAACATGCTTCAAATAAATGCTTTTCGAATGGATTCTACATAAATATTCTTTAAGAAAATTACTTTTTCCATACAATTGAAGCCGTGAGCGTGAGAAGAATGGACCGGTAGTGAGAACGGCGTCCGTGAGAGCTCAGCTGTGAGGCTGTAAGGTGAGACTCCGATTTGCGTACGAATGTCCGCGCCCGCTTGGTAAGTGCGCATGTCCATACCCCATACTACCCAGCCAACCAGTGCGTCCCCGCACTCCTTTCACACGGCGGACTAGTAACGTTCCGAGCCGATTCTCCTACTATATGCGCGAAGTAACCCGAAGCCGAACCAGACCCGAGCCGGGGGGAACGCGGCTCGCGGAGTGGCTGACCCCACAGACTCCGGGGATTTCGTGGCCACGTGTGTGTGTGTGTGTGGGTGCAGCTTGCGGTGCTGATAACACCCCGATTGACGGGATGAATGCGCGTGGGCCGCCGGCCGAGAATCGGGTTTCGCGTGTGGCTCGCGTAGGGAGTGGCAGCGAACGGGAATTTACGTTGTCAGCAAACACACGGCAGACACACGTACGCAGGCTGCATGGACTCGGTGGTGGGGAGAACCTCGAGCAGAACGGTGTAAAAATAACCATAAGGGAGCCATCCGCAATCCGGTACATGGAAAGCTGTCTGGAAATTGACCCGAAAGTCGTTGCGGAAACCTCTTTCCGTGTGCGTATGTCTTTCCGAAAGGATGCGACTATTTTTGGCCGATCGATTTCGATCGATACGAGTATTTTGTGAATTTTGCAATGCCATTACCAGCGCATAGATCAACTCGCAGGGACTTACAACAGTACGGAATGTGGCGCGCGAAGTAACTACAAACACATCGCAAAACGACGAGGACCTTTACATAGGAAGCACATATTGCTGTACCGACAGTCCATGGTCAACGTTCTTGCCGTCGGCCCGGAGAGTCTGCGCTTTCGGTGCGCACAGCCTCGACGACAGAGGACGAAGAGACTCCGCGCCCGCCGGGCCACCTCAGATGATTTCGTTCCGTGTCCTTTTTCTTTCCGGATCCCAATCTCACTTACTGAAGGCGCTGCCACCTACCATTACAGAGGACAAAAATAGCCACAGGATTCTTCTTTACAGCAGGGCGCGGCAGTGCGAGCCTCTAATCCTCACGTAGCTACTCGTGTTTGTCTATTTAATTTTTGCGGCTTGAGGACGCGTTTGTTTACGCGCCGTGTTCGTGTTTAACCAACTCCGAACACCGACAGAGACACGGGGATGGTTGTCCTCTGTTTGGCTAGCAGGCAAAGATAAGAGGGCGGTGTAAGGATGGGGCTAATTAATTTAGGCCCTACACAGTCCTACGCACCTGAAGAGGTTGACATAGTTTATGGTTCTTTATCGACGCTTCCGAGAGTGGGCCCGCGCTGTCGGGACGGTTCCCCTCGATAAGGAAACTAATGGCCAGCCAGCAGAGGTCCTTTGAAGGTTCTGCTACGGCCACCGTAATGTTTGATCGGTAGGTTCCATCTATGCTTGGGCGATGGGCGCCACTGAACCGTCGTTTGGCGTGCCCGTGCAAAGATTAGCAAAACGTAAACACAGTTCCTCCCTATCGGCACAGTTCTATAATCGATGCTTCACATCTTTTTTTTATTATTGTATTGATTAAAACGCTCCAAACATAGTAACATACAGCCGGCGGAAACGTTCCAATTGATTAAAACACACTCTTCGGATTTCAATCCGATGCCAACACACCCGATAACGCCCGCTGATTGCCAGTGTACACGGAAACCGGCCGTTCCGGTGGGGCAATTAGGCAGCGACATATCACAACCCTTCGCCGGTACCCGCCGGCGCTACTCATCCGGAGCCATTCTTATCGACGCAGTAGACGACGACGATAGTTACAGCCATCTGTCACGGAACGTTGTTTCGAACGTCATCATCTGTGCCTGTGGCGCCGTGGCACAACACACACACACACACACGGCACAAACCAAACTCTGGTGGCCCCTGTCTCCGAAAAAGGGAACCGATCATCGCGTTTCCTTATACTCTCCTCCGATTACAAACATTAAAACCCACACGGTTCTCATCTAAAAAAAAATGGTCCACCGCCAACGGCCACGCGTCGCATCGATAGAGAAAATGCCGTATCAATTTTATGCAAATTTGGACCACATCCAAAAACCTCGCGCTTCCGTCGTCGTCGTCGCCGTCGCAGCCGTTCCGGGACGAACCGGATTAGCTTTGGTTCAGTTCAATAAACTAGAGCAAAACGGGAAAACGATCCGAGGGAAGTGGAGTTATTATGCTGCGCGCGGCCAGACCAGTGGAGCAACAACTTTGCTTTGGCCGTGACGGTGCCAAACACGGCCACACGGGCCCCGATCCGATTGCCCCACGTTCGCGTGGTTGCTCGGGTTGGGTGCAATTTATGGTCATATGTTGGTGGACGGCCAGAGGTGATGACGACGATGATAGGGACCATGGGGCCGCGTGTCTGGGGGCGGCCCGAAAAACTATGTCCACGTTGCGACGCGCGGTGTTTTTAGACAATTCACCTTCGTCGCCAGAAGCTAGATTTATGCCACACCGCGAGCGCGATTCGAACGTCGGGACGACGACGGACGACTTTGTGGAGATGAACATAATTTGAATAATCCGTTCAGACGAATCCTCTTCAAACGTGGCCCATCAGTGCGCGCTCCCATCTTCCATCCGACACGGCAGGCTAAGAAGTTGTGGAGTGTGGGAATATTTATTCAGCCAAACACGTTCACCAGCGCAACTTCTTGGAAGGGTGCGCCCGTGGGGTGGCCCGAGTTTCCCAATCAATGGTTTCGCGTTTGCTGGTTTGCTATTGACAAATTAGGCACATTCTGTCCAACATTCGATGCTGCCTTCTAAGTAAACCCTAGAAGGAATAATAAGCGAGAAACCAGTGCAGTAGTGAGTGTAAAAAGCGCAGATTCGTTCCGCGCCAGTTCCGTGTGTATCATGGGTTCTTCATCATCATCAGCGCCCCCCATTCGTTAGCGATCCATCACTTTCGTACGCCACCAACAACACAGTTCCCGGTGCGCCAGCAGCAGATGATGCTAAAAATAGTGTTTTTGTTAGCTTTCTTAGACATTTAGGCCCCAGCAGAAGGGCACGACGCCGATCGCGTTTGGGCCAGAGAGCCGGCGCCGAGCCAACATTAACACGCTGGGGGCGAACGGTGGCGGGTGGTTTCATGTTCATCGTTTATTGCATTTTTGTGCATTGTGCCACCACCACACACGCCACTCGGCGTTGCGCATTCGGCAAAAGTGCATGACCGGCAATTTGGCCGGCACATACCGTTTCTCGACCATATTAGCGGTCGCGGTTTGGCGCTGTTCTGGGAAATAGTTAGCCGAGCCGAGCCGAGTTTTTGCTGCACTCGAAAAACAGGAGGAGAACCGTTTCTTATTGGCACTCGGTCGTGGCCACCATATATCTGCGGCAAAATTGAAGCCGAAACCGGTGTGGCCGACTGGCGAATGGGTCTGAAGTCCAGGCGAGTCAGAGGCTTCAGAGACAAATTGAAAATAATCATCCAGTTCCTGTCTGCCTGCAAACGAACCCGTTGTTTGTGCTTCTCGAACCGGAATATCATGCAAAAAGCCGGTCCGCACCGTAACGACCAGACTGCGGAAACGGGCGATCGATATCCGGTAATTGTATTCGGACACACCGGAAGTCTTTCACTCCGTACGACAACTTATTCGCTAGAATGACAGTAAAGAAGCATTTTAGAAGCACAAGCGACAGCGTGAGTTCCCACTTTTTCGGTTATTCGCATAATGCAACATTTGCTGAAGTGGCCCTTGCATTTCCTTTAGCCACTGATCGAAATATAACATTCGCCTTTGCCTTACTTACCTCTTGAGAGCTTTGCAACTTATTATCTCGGACAATGCAGCCCGAAGCCCGAACGAAACGGCCCACCACCGTGATTCCACCGCACCGCGCTCCGACGTGAAGTTATCAAAGCCAATAATCCGTGGCGTGCAGGGTGGTGCAGAAAATAGAATTTTCACTCTCGGCCGTGGTGCGCCGTGGGGCGCGACTTTTCTCGATTTCGATTCCCGCCGAATGTTACGTTTCAGGGGAAAATTTTAACCACTCACTCTGCCGGACCACCGGGTTTCGCGCCAAAGGCTCTTTGGCCTCCTTCGCGGACACACTTTGCACACTTTAAACTTACCAGCCCCCCGGTGGCTCGGTAATTAGAAATCGACCGAACTGCACTACGGCCGGAAAAATGGAACCCCGCCTGAAACACTTTACTTCTCCGTACGCCGTTGTGCCACTCTCACTCTCCCGTGCGCCACTTATTTCATTACTCTTCGTTATGCGCTGATCTTGCTTACCACGTGATCGCGCGGCACCAGAAGCATAATTTGCTCACTCTCACCCCCGATCTTGGCTGGGCTTTTGAATACGGTTTGAATTATTTTCTTTTGAAAATCGAGACCACGCAGCACACCGCGAACTGCACACGGAATGGATCTGATATCTGGCTCACTTTTTGCGTTTAAAATGACATTCACACACAAACGACACAATGCGAGCATTTATTATTCAATTCGGCGATCGTTTACTGCAACTACAAAATTGAAGCACAAAAGAGCTTGATTATCAATTCAGGTTTTAGAAGGTTTAGAAGGGGATGGTTTTGGTGTTAGAAGATGCTCCACACATTTTTTGTCCGATCTGCTGCGAGGCATCAAACTTTAAACACGGTTCTCTGGTCGCAATATTACGTTTTCGCTTTGTTTCCTTTCGCCCGGTTAGCGGTTACTTCACTCTGGCAACACACACGCCCAATATTAGGTGAAGCGAAACATTAAGCCCTTCGAGGCGCGATCGGTACGAAATCAAAAACAAGCCCCACAACAACCCGAACTAAAAGGGGTTCGATTTTTCCTTTTCTTTATCAGCCTTGCGGAACAGGGTACCGGAAAACCAGGCAACAGCATTTGCGTGGTAAGGGAGAGCCTCACGCACAGGTGTTGAAAAATTCACAATTCAACACCCCTTAGCGGCAGCGGCTTAGTGTTTGCTTTACTTCCGCAATCCCTGGAATCCATCGGAGCCGAAGCACGATCGTCAAGGAAAACTTCGTGCAGCCCACGGGGGTAGAAACGCAAAATTGAATTAAATATTTACCAACCAACCACACACACAGGCCACGCAAGATACACGCTGGTGTCTCGAAAATAGCTCACAGGTGTATTGGTGAGGTTGAGCAACCACCACCAATCATCATCATCAGCAGCGGGCACAAAATCCGCCCATCTGGGTGCAGATGGTGAGATAAATGATCAAAGAAATGAACGTCAGCAGCTGTCGCTTCGGAGGGAAATTCACTGCGTGCGTGTCTCGCAGCTGAACACCTTGCCGTTTTAGTGGAAATATGCAAGGATCTTCAGGACCAAAATGTGTCTATTTGGAGGGCGCGGTACCAGCACCCGTTAAGAACAATGAATATCTTTCCCATTCGCTGACGACACGGCTTGCGCTCACTATGATGGCTCACTTCTTCGGGCTCACCTCGCATCTCCACATTGTTCGCAATTTCAGCGTGAATATTTCACATTACACGCTTGCTATGTTTTTATTGCATTCGTTCGGTGCGCTACCCCCGCCGCCACGGGCACCCTAACCAACATCTCGCCCATCAAAGCAACCTTCTCACGAGGGTGCAACCGACAATTTTACTTTATTTTTATTGGAAAGATGATCCGCGCGCGCTGAGGATCGGTGGCCGCGATAAAGATATTTTTAACCTTCAATTTGCAACTGCTATTGCCACTTTCGCCCAGGTTTCGTTCGAAAGTAATCGCCACCGGTGATGGTCGCAGTAAGCGGGGCCCCTTATAGAAAAACTCTCATTATGCCGTTTTTACTCGGTTTTTGCCTTTTTGACTATTTGTTAAAGCAAACAATGTCGTGTTCACGTCATTGCACTCAACACGCACACACACACATACACAGCAGAAAGCAAGCAGAAAGTGCATGTAAACACGTACTTCCTTTGGCGTCGCGCTGGCCAGAAAGCAATGGCCCACAATGTTTTCGGAATTGATGTGTGTGTGTGTGTGTGTGTGTTGGGTTGTTTGGGCTGTAGTTTCTCTGCAAAACAACATTATTTTGCTTGCCCTGTCGGGCGGTTGATTCGTTGAGCTTTCGAACCCGATCCGTTTGGTTCCGCGTTTACTAAAAGGCCACCTTTATCATGTTTGATTATCCTTTTGACGATTCACGGAATCAGAAATGGCCTGAGAGTGGGAGAAGAAATTCCTCCATTCCTTGGCGCGCCTTGAGAAACGAGAAGCGTTTCAGACTCTGTTCGCCCGTAAAGAAAAGAAAGAATGTGACCGTATTTCACGCAACGGACCGCTGACGGGCGGCCGAACCGATTTTTCACACCGCCCTTTTCTTCCACGGAGCAAAAGAGGGAAGTATAATTTTATGCTCCCTTTTTCCCAATTGGCAGAGCCCTTTGGTCCGGGGCCATGACGAATGACGTTTTGTGCATTTTTTTTTTCTTTTTACATTCCTCTTCCGATTCTTCCTGAGCTTTGCCGTTGCACCTTCTTACTTTCAGCTCCTCGTACGCGCACACACACACACACACATCACACGTCTCGCGATCCGCCCGTTTGTTCACGCCATCGGCGAGCAAAGGACAACGGAAGCGGTTTGGACGCTAGGACCGAAATGTGTCTCAGCGTCAACCAACATCACCGGAAAATACACAGGATGCGGGAAAACACACGCACTACGCGAAAGCACGGCACGGAATCGAGATCTTTCGAAGCTGTTTCTTGCGGGATTGCTTCCCACAGCATGCGAATGCGACGGCGAGAGAACGCAAAACGTCACCTTTTTCTCCACACACACACACACACACACAGGCAGACACGTAGAGGGCTGAAAGGGCTTCATGGAAAATTCACGCACGCCACGATTTTCGCCAATCCGTGTGCAGCAACAAGCAGCTCGAGGCCCCAACTCCGAATATTTCACAAATCTGCTGCCGATTCTCACACCTCCATTTCACACACTTGTGCCCACCGAGGAATCCGCGCCGCGCTGGTGCTGAGTCTCCGGTTTCGCTTCCTTCCCCCTTCGCTCCAGGGCTCTCGCTATGGTTCGGGTTCGGTCGAAAAGATTGCGTTCCCGATCCTGATACGTTTCTTCGCTGCAAAAAAGTAGATGTTTCGCGAGTTGGCTGCGACTTTTACCGTTGCGCTTTTCTTTTTCCGTGGACACACCAAAAGCAACGAAACGTCAAAATATTTTATGAATGTTGAATATTTTTGAACCTAACTTTGACACTGCGAACCTGATTACAAACCTGACCTGTCAGAGATTTCCTTCGCGACGTTTGGGCCTTATAGTTTTGGGCCACAAACAAATCGAATGTTCCGTTACGTTTCGGCGAAACGAATTTAGCGGTAACGAAATTAGGCAGGTCAGTAGAAAACACCGCAGTTTTACGAAATGGTTAGTCGTTTATTTTCCGTGCCCTGCGTACGTTTCCTTCGGTTGAATTTTTCTGCCGAAAACGATTAGACTTTTGTAGCACACTGTGTTCGACTCGCTCTTCTCACTATCGTGCGGCCGGAGCGATAAGCTTTTTATGTTTGTGGAAAAGGTATTAAAGCGGCCTTTGACTTATTTTTTAAATAAAATGTTTCATATGTTTACTACGTTCCTAGTGCTTAGCTTTTTTACCGGTCCGGTCTAGGTTCACCGGGATACGAATGAATTTTTTACGGAAGCCTCACGCACACATTCGCGCACGCGTAGGTTTGTATACAAAAAACTGAACTTGAGTAAAAATTAAAACAGAATTATAAAAAATTAAGACAAAGATCAGTTATTATTATCAACATATTAGTTAACTGTTCAGTACCTAAACTTCTTTTTTATTCTTACTTCTATTTTACTTACTTACTGACCTTATTTTGTTTCTTCCATACCAAAAGTAACCGCTAAAAGTAAGTTCACCATTTAAAACGCCAATTTCTCGCATTGCGTTCTTTTCGATGGGAATGTCAAACCGATCTTTTATCAGTTTTTGGGACCGCTTTTTTCACTGGCGACACCCGAAAAACCGGCCAGCGAATCTGCTTTTCGCTCGATTCTTTACCGATATTAAATATATTGACCAGTGCCAAATCTAGTCCACCAAGTCGGGTGTTTCGGTAACCTTTTCACTCATTAATCGGCCACCACCCACCGCACAGATGAACCATTCCACCGAAATCATCCTCACGATATCCGGCATCGTGTTGGTGCACGGTTTGATCTTCTACTTTCTCACCCGCAAATCGCGCCACATCAAGGGAAAACATGTCGTCGTGACGGGCGGTTCCAGCGGAATCGGACTTTGGGCGGCGGTCGAGGCAGTGCGATTGGGTGCTCACGTTACCGTCGTAGCCCGCAATGTGCCACTTCTCGGTAAGAACGCGGGAGCGAAGTCCATCGTGCTTTCGTATTATCATTCCTTTCTTTTAGAGAAAGCCCTGGAAGAGCTGGAAAAGTGGCGGGTTCGCGACACGCAAAAACTCCAGTTCCGTTCGTTGGATCTGTCGCGCGATTACGAAGCGGTCAGCAAAACGCTCGATGAATTGGAGCGTGACGTCGGCCCAGTCTATATGCTGGTCAACTGTGCCGGTATGGCCATTTGTGGTACCGTCGAGGACACGTCCGTCTCGGACGCCCATCGACTGATGGACGTTAACTACTTCGGCACGTACTATCCGACGCGCCACGTGCTTCCAAAGATGAAGGCGGCGGGTGATGGAATCATTGTCATCACCGCTTCACAGGCCGCCCTGATGGGTGTGTACGGGTATGGGGCATACGCGGCGTCCAAGTTTGCGCTGCGCGGACTCGCCGAAACCATCGCCATGGAAGCACGGCACCGTGGCGTCAGTGTAACACTGGCGCTTCCGGCCGATACCGATACGCCGGGCTTCGAGAACGAAAACCGCAGCAAACCGGAAGAGACAAAGATCATTTCTGGGTCGGGCGGGTTGGCGAAGCCTCAGGACGTGGGTCGCAAGATTGTGCAGGATGCGCTCAAGGGGTCGTTCTTCTCGATTCTCGGCCTCGAAAGCTGGGTGCTGAGCATTCTGTGCGTTGGAATGTCCCCGTGGAAGGGACCCCTGTTGTGCTTCGCCCAGTTCTACCTTCTCGGGCCGCTCCGGTTGCTTGGACTGGCGTTGCAATGGAACTTTCAGCGTATCATCAAGAGCTGCGCCAAGCGGCGAGAGCAGGTCTAGGGCCGTGCGGAGACAGAGAGATGCAAAGGCACAAAACAAAACCCACGAAACACAGTAAACGATTCCACCAATGAGTATTGTAACCTAGTGAGGAGGAAAAATACCGTATTTATGGGCAACAGCACTTGACAAATCTTCTTTTACTAGCCATATTCCTAGGGCTTCACATTTTGCGCGTGAAGGTCAAAATACACAAACCTGTACCAGAAACGTGGGCATCCTGTTTGCTCCTTTCCATATCACAAACATGCTCGGTGCAAGTAAAAGGCAAGGATTGAAGCTTTTTATTTATTCATCAATTTGTTAACTAACTTACCACTTCTATAAGGTCCTTTATACACGTACAAATATTCAACTATGCGCTTGATCAATATTTAAATCACCTTTTCGAATCGAGCAAACCAAACAGAGCGTTCACAAACCGGGTTTGAGTATAAATTTGCTTCCAGGGGAATATTTTTATTTATCCTAGCTTCCGCCATTTTTACATAAATCCTTTTTTTTGTAACCATTTTAAGTGTTGTTTTTTGCAGTACTATGTATGTTGCATAGAAATTGATCAATTGGTGTACAAAAAGAGCAGCGGCAAGAGATACAGAGAGAAGGAAAGGAAAACAGGATGTTCCGCCGGATACTTATCTTATCGAATTCGGGGGTTTGATGGAAAACATAAAACAAATAGAAGAAGCGAAGGGAAACAGAAAAAAAAACAGATCAACTAATAACTCTTTTACACTAAACGCAACAAAGGCCGATAGGACATATCAAGAAACTCGTGATCGACGAGCATCGCCGAACGAAAGGTGATCCTGTAAACGTGCGTTTTTGGAAAGGAAAAATACAGTATATTTCGCAATTGCTCAATTTCATGCTTACCGCCGTTTGCCGCGGCAACAGTTACTTATGGTCACTTGATACGGCGGGTGGCGGTTTTGATGCGCCGTTGCCCGGCCGGCGGACCGTTCGGTGTCGAGTTGGTGCCGATGCTGAACGTCGGCATACCGGTCGGGGCACCAAAGACGGGTGCCCCACCAAACGTCGGTGCACCACCGACGGGTGCACCAGCAACCCCTCCGAACGGTCCACGGCCGGCGGCATTGAACGTGAACGGTGCCGGGGCTCCGTCCGCTTGCTGTCGCTGCTGAGGCTGCGGCGCAACGGCGGACACATTGCCGGCCGAAAAGCTAAACGGTAACACCACATTCGGCGGCGGCCCTCCTGCCGGGCCCGAGGGTTGCGTGGAACCGAACGCAAACGGTCCACCGGACGTGTTGGCCGCTTGCTGCTGTGTGTTGTTGCTGGCACCGAACGTGAACGGAGAACCGGCCGACGGTTGCGGTTGCGGAGCACCGAACATCGGTGGATTGCTGCCAGGAGCATTAGTGCCACCGACAGCAGCGCCACCACCGAAGGCGAACGGTTTGGCCACAGGACTCGACTGCACGTTGGAACCGAGATTAAAGTTAAACCCTCCGGGTGTCGACCCTGGCGTTGGCCCCGTGGCTACTGTACCCGCACCGAACGTAAACGGTTTGATCGGCTGTGGCTGCTGTGGATGCTGGGACTGTTGTTGTTGTTGTTGTTGCTGTTGTTGTTGACCACTGCCCAAACCGTTCGTGAGCACGAACGTGTTACCATTGCCGGCGACGGGCGCTCCAAATGTACTGCCGACCGTTGCAGATCCTTGGCCAATACCGCTGTTGGCATTGTTGGTGGCTCCGAACGTGAAAAGGGCTCCACCACTGGGAGCGGATGGGGCCGCGGGTCCATTCGGTGCCCCATTAACCGGCTGTGTCGATGAGCCAAAAATGTTGCCCGCAGCCGTGGCTCCCGCCGAACCCGTGTTGGTGGCACCGCTTCCGAAAATGGAACCACCACCGGATCCGGCCCCGAACGTTGGAACGGCCGATTGCGTTGCACCAAATGCTGGTGGTTGGCCGCCGAAAATGCCACTTCCGGGTGCCGACGGTTTCGCCGTTGCACCGAATGTAAAGGTCGCCGGTTTAGTGGCCGCCGGCTGCGTTGGGTTGCTGTTTGGCAACCCCGAACTGGCCCCGAACGTCGAGCCTAGCCCAGTTGTGCCGTTGCCGGCCCCTTGCGGTGCACTGTTGGTGGCCGCTACGGTGGCCGCGTTTGGTGGGGCCGAGTTGTTGGAGCTTTGCGACCCGAAAGTGAACATCGCACCGGAAGCGGCTGTGTTAGAAGTTCCGGACGGGGGCGAAGCGAACAGATTTTGTCCATTCGGAAGTGCCGTGGAAGCTGTGGCTGGGGTGGTGCTTTTGGCACCGAACGTGAAAGGCAACGGAGCATTGGTACCGGCCGCCGGAGGTATGCCTGCCGTAGAACCACCGAAGATGGAAGCGGACGATGGGGCACTGGCTGTTGCCGGTTGGGCTGTTTGCGATGCAACGGCGAAAAGATTCGCCGCCACAGGAGCTGCTTCCGGTGCTGCTGTTGATTGAGGATTGTTACCGGAGGCAGCCAAGGATGCCCCGAACACGTTCGGGGCGGAAGCTGCGAACAGGTTTGTAGTATCGGTAGCTGCCGTTGCCTCTGCAGCCTTTGGGCCACCGAAGCTAAACGTTGCCGGCACATTTGTAACTGTCTTGCTGGTGGTACTACTGCTGGCCGGAAGTGATGCAGGGGTGCCTCCGAAGGAAAATGTGCTCGTCGACGTTGCACTGGGTGCAGCAGCGCCCGGTGCTGTCGATTTGGCAACGGCACCGAATGTGAATGCACCGGAAGCAGCCGTTGCCGTTGGTGTTACGGTAGCAGTCGGAACGCTTGGTTTGACCGTACCACCGAAGGTGAAGGTACTTCCGGTTGATGGAGCTGCCGTCGAGCCAAACACGGGGAGCGCCGGTGCCGCCGAAGTACTGGAAGAGGACACCACAGCACCGAAGGAGAACGTGCTCGGGGTGGTTGTCTCCGGTGGAGCCGAAAAAGTTCCACTTCCGACAGCATTCGTCGCCGTCGCCGTCGTCGTCGTCGGTACGGTCGATGAAGGGGAAGCACTGGAAGCAGTGGCCAATGGGGATTTGAACGCACTGAATGTGCTTCCACCAAAGGTTGGGGTGGTGGCCGAGGCCGCTAAGGTGGTACTGGTGGCACCGGCAGCGGCACTGGCAGAAGCTCCAAATGTAAACAAGGACGCAGGAGCGGGCGTTTGCGATGGAGCTGCCGTTGTCGTCGTGGCGCCGGTTCCCGCACCAAACTGCACCACCGGTGAAGTAGGTTTTACACCAAACATGGGCGAGGTGTTCGAGGCCGCACCGAAGCCTCCCGGAGCGGGAGAGAAGGAAATCAGATTGCCCGGGGTTGGCGCGGCTCCGCTGGCCATCGAGGTCTTTGCAGTTGGCGTTCCGAAACTAAAGGTTGCCGCTGGGGCTGGTGTCGATGATGCGGCGGATGTTGTTGTCGGGCTGACCGGTGAATTTACGGTTGCAGCCGATGAGGTCAGTGTGTTTGTTCCCTGCGCGTCGGTCGCTGCTGTTGTTGCCGTTGCCGGTGCTGTGGAGAGTGGCGTTCGGCCGAATGTAAAGGCAACTTGTTTCTGGCCAACCTCTGCCGGTTTCGCAGTAGCTGTTTTCGTTCCGGGTGTGACCTCCTTTTGTGGAGTTGAAAAAACCGCGCCCTGTTCCGGCTGCTGTGTCACGGTTTTTCCTAGACCGGCGTCTTTAATCGGATTATTCAGTAGTGCCGATATTCCGTCACCGGTCGATGTTGCCGTTGCCGGCGACTGGTTCGCTGTAGGAATGTCTGACTTTGCCGTGCTTTCCTTCGGTGCGTCTACCGTGTCCTTCGCGGCTGTGAAAGCGAAAGCAGACTTGATTCCTGACACTGTTCCGCTACCAGAGACTGCCGTTGCTTGCGGTGTTTTCGGCGTCATTGTTGCCACTTCCTGCACGACTTCCTCTTCTTCTTCGTCGTCGTCCTCTCCCAGGTCACCGCTCAAGCACTTCAGCATAACGGACAGCTTCGAGGGTGGCGGTTTCTTGAGCGGATCACTACTGGCCGTTCCACCGGACCCGGAAATTCCTGTCGTGGATTTTTCCTTCGGCTTCACAAACTGCACCCGGCCACCGCCCTCAGCACCTTCGTCCTCCTCACCGTCACTGGTCACTGTCACTCGTGGCGCCGTCTTCGGTGACGCCTTGGCATCGTACGGCCGATTGAACAGCGTTATCTTTGGTGGTACCCGATGGTCTGGCTGAGGACTGTCCGTCGAGGCCGATGGTCCCGTTCGGTGAGGCCATGGTGGCACGGATAGGGGTGGTGTTTTTGCGTTTTGCAACGCACCGCTGCCACTATCAGCACCGACGCCAGCATCCGCCAGCTCTCGGTCAACTCGAAGGGCACCACTAGTGCCCGGAACTGCGGTTGCCTCTGAAAGAGGTGTCGAGGAGGACGTGGGCATCGAGCTGAGCAACGAAGCGGATAACGACGGTGACCCGACGGTAAGCTGCAGGCGTCGGTCGGCCCGCGGCGCTATGACGCGCTGTTTTGGCGTATGGGCTGCGACGAGGCTCGAACTGAGCGAACTGAGAATGTCATTGTTTTTGCTGCAGAATCGCTTCTTTAGCGATTGCTGTTCACCGGCCCCGATAGTGCCGCCGGAACCGTCTGAAGGAGACGACGGACTGCCACAGCCCGGGGACGACGCTTGCTCTCGGCTACGCTTGGCCGCAAGTCCCAAAGTGCCCGTGGCAACGGCAGCGGTCGCCGATGGCGGGCCACTGCCGGCCGCATCCAACTCCGACAGTTCCTTGCACTGTTTCTTAATCCGGTCCGCGTCTAGCTCCTCGCTGTTGATGCGCTTGCGAGAGATTTCCTTCAGCGCATCGAGCACACTCCTCGTCGGGGTCGCTTCCGGTTCGGCGCACGGTGTTATAACGCGGTTCTCGACATCCGACTCATCGCATCCGGGGCCAGCCGTGGTCGGTAGCGGCGGCGGCGGCTTCGCAGTTCGCTGTAGAACGCTACCCACCGTCGCCGTTCCCCGGACACCGAACGGAGAGGAACCGTAGCTGGCGGTTTCACTTCCACCGGGCATAAGAAGCGAACCGGTGCGCAAAATGCTGCTGCGTTTGGTAACCTGAAACACGGACTGCTCCGGTGGCGGGATACGGAACGTGCTCAGGTTACCCTTCCGCCGGCCACCCAGCCCGTAGCGGAGCTCCTGTTTGCGCAGATGCACCACCGGGAACTGGCCGGGCTTGTTGTACACGCTCGACAGCGAGTGCGAACGGTTCATCGCACCGCTGGATTGCTCACGGTCGTAGTAACGCACCAATCGGTTCACCAGCCCCGGACTCTGGGCGTCGGTATAAACCCTGCGAAGCCGAATGATAAGAAAACGGGCGATAAGGGACGACCGAGAACCGAAACGCCAGCGCGAATACTCACTGCGAATTTGTGCGTCCAAAGATCGAGAGATTGCCGCTGCTTTTGAACAGGGTTCTGCTGTTCGACAGGGGCGAGGTGGGTTTGCGCTTGAATTGCCCTGTGCTGCTGCTGGTGCTGGCGCCGGCGCTACCGTTCCACACTCCTTCACCGCGCGACGCTCCGATACTGGGGCCCGGGCTCCCGAACAGCCCGATGTGTGTCGATTCCGCGATCGGCGTTGTGTGAAGCGAGGAACGGCTCAGACTGGCCGTGCGCGTCAACGAGGACAACTGCTTCGGTTTGTTCACGTTCCGGGTGTCACCCGCGACCGGGGTCGTGGCCGCCGCCGGTGCGCCTTTCGTGTCGCGCGTGAACATTGCTACCGAGCACTCCTTTTCAGACTACCGCTGCCCCTTCAACACCTATGCCGAGAAAGGAAACGGCACCGGAAAAAGCACAAAACCACCGCCGATTGGCTGTCACAAGCCGTGTTTGCTATGATCAATTTCCACTAACACCGAGTCAACCACCTTGCTTGCTGCTGCTGTGTGTGCCGTGCGTGCGTTCACTCGTGTCGCGGCAACATAGTGTGCGGCGCGAAAGATGACACTCACGCAAGGCCCCCGGAGGATGATCACGACGATTCGCGGGAGGTCGACGAGAACGCGCACTTGCAACACTGTTATGCGCTCACCGTGCGCGGTTTCCTCCACTGCCAAAGTAAACTTCCTTGTCCTATCCGTCTCCGAGATAACCTTGCGAGCGCGCCACTGATGGAGACAAAAAGAAACGAAGGAAAACGCGTGCCGTACGATCACCAGACGCTTCCGCGATGATGATGCCTTGACCGATTCTCGCTTCGTTTGACAGACTCTTGTGCGCGCTTGACGGCCACCTGGTCCGGGTGCCCTGCGGGAACGTTCACGGTGGCAGGCATCTCGCTTGACGAGGCGTTACTGAAGGAAGCCCGGAACGGCGGCGGTACTACCAAACACTCGCGAACAAAGTTGAAGCAGACCCGCGGGTGCGAAATATATGAAGATTTTTTCGTGTATTTTCCGGTTCGTACCACTTGTACGAAAATGTAAAAAAGTAAGAATCACGTCTAGTTTAGGATAAAACGGTGTGTTTGTGTGTGTCTGTGTCGTTTGCTTATAGTTAAACGTTGCTGCTCCGATACGGATGAAATAACGCCACGTCGCTTGCTCGTCGATTTAGGCCCGCAAAGCTTCTTGCAACCTCAGTCGGGCGTACTGGACGCGTTCCTCTTGCCGCTTGATATCGTCCTCACCGACGCTGGCGTTCGACATCAGCGGTTGGTCGGGATTGACGAACACGCCGGCGTTCGTGTTGAGCGACGTTTTCGATGCCGTTTGCCCAGTCACCGGATGAGTATTGTGGTGCAGTGCGGTGGCCAACGATTGAAGGACGGTCGTTTCATGAATCCCGGGCCCAATTGCACGTAGACGCTTCGGTAACTCGATCGCTCCGATCTCTTCGTTGTGCGTGTTGCTTGCTCCCAGGTGCTGTTGGTACGAGAAGTTATGCTAAAGTACCGGTACCGATCGCACAAAGTGGCCACAAAGGGTCCTTACCTCGAGTCGCTTCTCCCAAAACAGTTGTTTCGGTTTGATCTGGCTACCGTGCTGGAGTTCGCGCTTCACTCTGCTGCTGTCGGTTTCCTGCGACCGGACGACCGTTACCGGTTGCTTGAAGATCGACGCCGTCTGTCGTATCGGTGGGATGAGCGAGGTATCGGCACGCATTCCGCGGCTAGTTGTAGGCAAAAGAATCGCACCACAGGGACAATGAATTGCATTCGTTTCACTCTTTCGTCAAGCATGCCACTACGCTTAAAGAACAGAAAATACTTCAAAGCGATATGAAAGCAAACAAAGCAATCGAAGGAGGCGAAGCAACACGACAGTTACTAAGAAGTACTGAAGGAGGGCGCTGGGCCAAAACCATAGTGTTTAAGAACCAGGTGGTATCACTTGTGGCCACTACCTGTAGTCGTACTGATGCGCCGGAGGCTTTAGACTGGCGCCCGAGCTGATCGGAGTTGCAGTGACTGAGAGCGTCCCTCCGGACAGCATACTTCCGGCGAACATGGCCGGAAGCTTCCGGCGGAGGGCGGAACTGTGAGGGTGGTGTTGATAGCTCTGTCCGTGATGGCCGTGTAAAAGCTGCGCTGCAGCTACCGACGGTGGCGCAATGATGCGCCCCGCGTGATAGTCGAACGTCGACAGATCGATCGTATCGCCGAGGGCACGGGCAAGCTGCGGTTTGCTTTCGATTTTCTTTCCGGCCGGACTTTTCCAGCGTGTGGGCGGTGGTGGTGGTGGTGACGCAGAATGGGTGCAACAAATGGTTATGACTTTGCGGTCACCGGCGGAGAGGCAGGCAGTTTTGTGCGGTGTAATGTTGCCAGTCGAATTTAAGGGACCCAATTGGGGGAGGACGAATTTCGTATCGCGGTCCGTAGACGAATGAAATTAGAGCGGAGCAACGTTGGCCGTGCTACCGATGGATCTTTTTGGGTCAAATATCAACGCTCCAATATCACCCCTCTCGTACGATCGGGAAGCCAATCATGCTAACAAATTTTGATTACTACTGATAACAAAATTCACACACGCAAAAGCTTGCAGCAAAACGGTTCCGGAGGACACACACAAACGCGCGCGGTTGCGGTTCGCTTACCTGTAGTAGTACACATCGACCTTTCCGGCCGACAGACCCGTCTTGCGGAGGATTTCCTCTCGCTGCCAGCCCTTCGGCAAAGCGGCACAATCCGTTCGCTTTCGCTCGATCGAAACATTCATGGTGTCGGCTGCACTGAACTGCTAAGGTGTGAACTCCAAACGACGCCTTTCTCCGTTATTACATTGATAAGAAACCAGTCGCGAGCGCCAGTTGTTGTTTGTTTGATGCTTGGTGGCTTTTTCCTCAATCGCGTTTGACAGCCGTTGTCTCCGAAGCCCTTTGGAAACAGTCGCTTCTGCCGGCTGTCAGACACCAATTTTTATGTTGCACAACGCGTAAACAATCCGGAGAGTAACACATGGAATCGATTAAGTGAAGCTGCTGGCCGCCAGTGGAGAAAAACGCCCAATCATTCAGGATGGACGCACCGGAAGTGTTCGTATACCGAGGTGAATGGGGGCTGCCCTCGATTGACTACGAGTGCAGCCGGTTACTGGTGCGTATCGGAACGTTACTCCTTGCTAACCGTTGGTCTTATGAAATATGACCGGCACATTTCATGCTCTCTCTCCACGATAGGCGTACCTGAAATTTACCAGCGCAAAAGTAACCGTCCACTACAATGGAAACCCCTTCAGTGCTCCAAACGGGGTGCTGCCGTACCTCATGGCCAATGGGACGAAGATCGCTGGCTACGGCCCCATCGTGGAGTTCCTCACCAAACGGGAGGTCATTTCGCGGGCCAATGGGGAGCTAGCTAGCGATTACAACTCTCATTCCACGCTCATCGCTGGCCACATGCAGTATGTGGTGGAGAATTTGCACCCCTACTTCATGTACATGCTTTGGGGTGACCCCAAAAATGTTGACATCACGCGAACACTGTACGCGAAACGCATTCCCGTTCCGTTCAATTTCTACTGCCCCCGGAAGTACGTGTTGCGGACAAACGATCTGACGCAATCGTTGGCCGGCTTTTCTCTGGAAGATTCGATCGAATTTCACGATGTCTCTGAGGTAAGTTTCGGTCTCTTCGCCACTCAGGTCGGGTCGTTCCACATCCCTTTTGCTTTGCTTTCATTTTCCGCAGTTTGCGGACAATGCCAAACGCTGCCTCAACTGGATCTCGACGAAACTGGAGGATAATCGTTGGTTTCTGGGTGGTTCGCACCCCTCGGAAGTCGATGCCCTGCTGTACGGCTATTTGTCCGTGTTGGCCAAGCTAACGCTTCCCAACAACGTGCTCCAGAGCCACATTCGTCAGTGCCCGAAATTGCTGCAATACGTTGATCGTACGACAGCGACCTACTTTGCGAAGGAAGGCTTCAACAGCTACACCGCCAGCACCGGCCAACAGCAGGGTCAACAACAGCACAACAACAATTCTGCTCCCAAAAGTCCTCCGAACGATTCGTCGTCCTCGTCTTCCTCGTCGAAGGCCGGTGAAGAACGATCGGAGAAGCGTAACGCTGGGGAAGAACAGAAGTTCCACACCGGCCAGCAGCAGGATCCAGATGATGGGCCGAAGGAACGGCGGAAGCGTTACATTTTGTCCGGCTTGGTGGCAACCGTTGCGATGATTGGATTTGCGTTGCTCAACGGTATCGTAACGGTAAGTGGGCAAAGTTTAATATCATTCCGTTCAATTTAGAGTTGGTTCTTGGTTTTCAGCTTCCCAATGAAGGAAATCACGGGAACTTTATACGGTACGATGACTCGGGAGACTACGAAGAGGACAATTGAAACCGGACTGTACATTGTGATCGCGAGTTCTCGGAAACAACGTGCAGATTAATAGGAACCCCTTCGAACTGAACGTTTCAATTCGTCTTCTGCGCCACGGTCGTTCAACACAAAAACCAAATCATCGTTACACCTTGGAGGAAGGTCTCTTTTATTGGAGAATTAATTAAATATTAATATTTTAGCAACATTATAGTACGGTCGTTGCGTTGCGTCTGTTCAATGTTTCCTCTATCCGAATAAATACTTTGCACTAAACCTGTTCGGGGACGAAATGCCTAAAATATGCGCCGTATGTCCCTAAGCCGTGCCGGCGGCTGGTTGATGGAATTGCTGCAGCGATCGCGAGTGCTTGAACGGTACGCCAGTGGTGGCCGCCAGGACCTCCTCGATGAACGACTCCGAGTTGTGGATGGTCGTTCCACCGAGCACGATCCGATGGCCCTCCTGGTTGTACCGGTGAACCGCAAGCGATTCCTCGTACGTGGTACCTCCGATCATGAAAACGATCACTTCTGCCGGTGGTCGCCGGAAGGGAAGCTCGTTGCCCATGATCGGATACTGTGCATCGAGCGGCCGACCCTTGATCACCTCTTCGAGTGTTCCCTTCAGAACGCACTCGTGTTGCGCGTAAACGTTCTCGACGCCTTTCAGTTCCTTTATAAGGTTGCGCGTCAGTTTGACCGCATCGGTAATCTTGACCGTGTTGAACAGTTCCTGTCGCGCCACCGGGCTTATGTACTCCAGCATCTTCGGTACGATGTGAGCCTTGCCTCCACGATCTTGCAGTAGCTTCAGCAACCCGGACGTGTCGCAGTTTGCGTGCCGTTCGTAGCGCATCGCGTATAGTAACACAAGCCTAAGCGCATTCCACGCGGTGGTCGCCTTTCCATCTGCCACGAGCCGCTTCACGCGCTGCAACTGCGTCGAGTGATCGGCCCGGCAGGCAATCTCTTGCTCCAGTTCGGACACCTCGAATAGCTGCTGGCGTCCAACCTGCACCGACAGCTCGCTGATCAGCACGAGATGCTTCGTAACCGTGCCGGACATCTTGCGGAACTGTGGGTACGTTTCGACAAAGTTCTTCATATCGGCAATGCTCTCGATCTTGCGCTGATCGTTCGCTTTCCGCTGAAACTCGTCCATCAGCACCTTGATGGTGGTGGCGATCTCACCAAAGTTTGCGTACAGATTTTTGGCATAAAACTCGTCCTGCTCGGTCGATAGGACCACCTCCTTGAGGTCCTTCGGAACACCCGAAACCCCGGACAGATCGACACGCTGCTTTGTGATCGTAAGCATTTCGTGCACCATCGCCTGATAGGTCCACTGGTTTAGCAGCGGTGTGATCGGATCGTCGCGCCGATCAAGAATGAGCAGTAGCGGAGGGGCAGCTCCATCCTCCGGTGGCCGGAAGCTAAACAAGGCCGTCTCTTTGTTGATCGTTTCGTGCACCTTTTTTGCGAGCGTTTGGGCGGCCGTCGATCCCGCCCGAAAGCGTATGGCAGGCCGGAACTTGAACGATAGCAGCACACTGACCAGACCCTGTGTGGCCCGATCGAGTGCATCCGGATTCCAGTTGAGCGCATGCAGACAGCTGGGAATGTGCAGTGAGAAGAGGTTCGGATTGACGGGCAGATAATCGGCGTAGATTTCCTTCACCTCGCGCACCGACTCACTTTCGTCGCTTTCGGCCAGCGATTTAATGTCCGTGCGGGGAATAATGTTGCTGAAATCTGGACAGCGTAAGGATATTAAAAAGCGCTTCGAAAATGATGCTTGCCAACCCAAACTTACTGATGAAATAGGAGCCAAATTTCGGGCTGCGAAGTTCCCGCTGGAGTCGGAGCACGTTATCGCGCGTCGGGCGTATGAATACGATGCACTTCAGATACTTTAGCCGTTCGTTCGAGCGGGTCGTATCGATGCGTTCGAAAAGAAACACCTCCTTCTGGAGCATCTCCGACTGGGCGAAAGCCATCGAAACGACGCTGATCTAAAAATGGCCGTGGAATTAGTTTTGGGGTTCGCGGGGATCACATCGATTTTGTTTACCGTTTCCCGGTCCATCATGAGCATCTTCATTCCCGGTCCCGCATCGGTAATCATCTTTTCGATGTACAACTGTATCGCACGGATTACATTCATGTTGGCTCTGTTTAGCGAATGGTTCTTCGTCGTCTGCTGTGGTAACGAACTGTTTCTCGCCGTCGTCTCGACGTGGTCACGGTGTAAAACACTTCCAGCTGTTGGTTTCTCAGTGCAGTGCAATTATTGACTTTTCCTATCCATATCGGTGCTTCTGTTGGACCTTTTATCAGTGAAACTTCTCCGAGACGTTTTGCGACGACGTTGACGGCCTGGAAATGGGGATTAGTTTACGTACAATCCCAAAGGGCAGAGGCTTCCCTAGTAATTAATTGTTCAGCATGGCATATTTCATTAATGGCATGGAGATGTGAGGAGTTGTTTATTAATTGCGAATCATAAAACAAAAAAACATGATTTTGTGAAAAGAAATGCATCTTCTTTCCGGCGTCATACATACATGCCCATCAGTGTAGTTTGCTTTGTTTACAATCTTTTGCGCAGTGGGCCAGCCCGTTTCTGAAGGCATCTAGCTCTGAACGATGACAGCAAGTTACCGCCACAAATCAACAATTCACAACGTGTTTCACAAATCCCTATTTTCAATTTCTATTCTTCTCTATTCCTAAGGCTGGTAGAAAACTCAACACAAAATGAGGAATCTGTACCGTATGTCTCAGTCCAAAGAGCGTATCAAGTATCACAAGTTCAATCGCGTCGCCTGTAGCACCGTCGATCAAACGACTGGTTGCCGGTTATATTTCTGTACCCAGGATGGTGTGTTCAGTACGTGCATCGAAAAGGAAGAGGAACCGCAGCAAGGCGGCAACTTTGTACCGGTCGGAAAATGTGAACAGTTGCTTTCGGCTGATGACGACTTCGAGTACATGGAAATCGAGGACTTTATCGCCATCGAGCATCTGGTGCTGAATAACGAGCTGGTCTTTGCATCGTCCAATGGCAAGGTGTTCAGTTATCAGCTTGCGACCGGTGATTTGGAAGAGGTAACACACTGCCAGAATGGCATACGGGCTATGGGCTGGAGCCCTGACCAGGAACTGGTAGTGTTCGTCGATGGTTCCCTGAACGTGGTCACCATGATCGGCAGTGCGTATGAAGCGATCGGGGAGGTTCAGCTGACGGAGGACACGTTCGGCGATCGACAGTTCATGAGCGTGGGCTGGGGCAAGAAGGAAACCCAGTTTCATGGTTCGGAGGGTAAGGCGGCTGCCAAAAAGCCGCGCCACGAAGACGACGATTACGGAACACCGGGCGATGGTGGCGGCGGCGGCAGTAACGATACGCCCGGTAGGGTCGCGATAAGTTGGCGGGCCGATGGTGAACTGTTTGCCGTGAGTTTTACCGCTCCTTTCGGTCAGCAGGCGTTTAAGGTATTCAACAAAGAGGGTGCCCTCCAGTTCACCTCAGAACGGTGCAGTGGCCTCGGAAGTCTCATTGCCTGGCGTCCGTCCGGTAACTGGATTGCTATACCGCAGCTGCAGCAGCGCGGGGAACGTTACACGATCGGGTTGTTCGAAAAGAATGGTCTGCGGCATCAGGAAATTCCTCTCTCAATCGATGCCTGTGAAGGTGTGGCCTGGCTGGACTGGAGCCCCGATTCGGACGTGCTGGCGGTGCAGTGGGCTGGTGAGGCCGGTACCTTCATCGACCTATACGTGATGGGTAATTACCACTGGTACCTGAAGCAATCGTTGGCGTACGAGACGAAGAAAATTTGTTCCGTACAGTGGGACCAGAGGTTTTCCGCTGGCAAAACTTTGCACATTCTAACCAACGAGGACGACGAATATTTCGAGTACGAACAGGTGCGGTTCGATTTTCGTATTGATCGTTCGGCAGGCGACGACGGAGCGATGGTTGCTGTGATCGACGGAAAGCGGCTACTGTTGACTAACTTTGCGCACGCCGTCATTCCACCGCCGATGTGCGCTTACACCGTGGAACAGGAGCATCCGATCAATGCGGTCGGATACATTCGCAGCCCGGGTCGTTGGATCGTCAATCGGACAGACATTAGCTGCAATGCATTCTTCACTGTCGATTCCCGCAACGTGATGAGCCTTTATGATGTCGATTTCGGCGACCCACAAAGTATTGGCCCTTCGAATGGCATGACCCCCTTAAAGGGCGCTAAGCTGCTAATGAAGATGGATATTTGCAAAAGGCTACTTGACCCGGGTCAAAGTACCCAGTCCCACTGGTTGTGGCTGAATCCGGATCATATGCTTTTGGCCGATGGTTCCGTGTGCTGCGTGTTACGCATCGTTCCTGGAGAAAAGTGTCGCTTTTCAGCGATTGATTCTTGCGTCTGTTTCAAGGAGGCCACATTGGCAGGATGGAATTCAACAGAACCGTTGGATGACATTGTGTGCATCGAAGCATTCTCTCCACACGTGGCACTGGTGGCATACGCTTCGGGCCAGGTGGGGGAAATCGCTGAACTTCGGGCTGAGCAACCAGTGCTACGCCCTCATAGCATTCTTCCCGAACCATGCCAACAGTTGTTAGTTGCGCGAGAAGGCGAAGGACGAGCGGAGCTTTTTGCGTTCTCACCCAATCGACGCACTCTCTATCGGAACGGAAAACTGCTGGCGAATGAGGTGACTTCAGCTTTGCTGACCACGTCGTACCTTCTACTTACTACCATCTCGGAACTCAAGTTTGTGCCGCTGGCCTTAGACACGATAGTCGGAGAAAGACGCATCGAACGTGGCTCGAAGCTTGTTACCGTTGTGCCGGGATCTTCACGCACCGTGTTCCAGTTGCCTCGGGGAAACCTGGAAGCAATCTACCCGCGTGTCCTGTCGCTTAACCTAATCGCTCAGCATTTGGAGATGAGCGAATATTGTAAAGCGTTCGACATTATGCGTAAGGAGCGCATCAACCTGAACCTGTTGGTTGATCACGATGCCGGACTGTTTGTGCAACTTTTGCGAACACACTTCTTGCCACAGATCAGCAACGTTCACTGGTTGAACCTGTTCATCACCGATCTGGCACCGCAGGACGTTTGCCGCACGATGTACGAGAGTAATTATCCGAACCGCAAGGATGGCGCGCTGACGCTTCCGGATGGGTACTCCGTCGACGGGAAGGTTTCGTTTATCTGCGATCGTTTGCTGGAGGCAATGGATCCGGCTCCGACAGTTCTGACGCTGCCGAAGATCACTTGCTACGTGAAGCAAGGCCAGCTGGAGCAAGCCCTGGCTCTCATTTGGACTCTAAAACACGAGCAAAGGTTGGATGAAGCGGCCGACGAAGCACTTCGCTATCTACTGTATCTCGTCGAGGTGAACACCCTGTACGATGTAGCGCTCGGAATGTACGATTTTGGACTAGTTCTGTTTGTGGCCACCAAGTCGCAGAAGGATCCGAAAGAGTATCTTCCCTTTCTGAACGAGCTGAAGCGCATGGAGGAAGACTATCGCAAGTATCGCATCGATTGTCACCTGAAGCGGTACGACCGGGCTCTGGGACACATCGCACGCTACGAAGCCGATGACGAGCGGTTTAAAGAAGCGCTCGATCTTACCATCAGCCACGAGCTGTACCCGACCGCCGTCGATTGCTACCGTAACCGTAATGAAGGGTACTATCGGACCGTTTGCGAGCATTACGGTGATCACCTGCGCAAGGCGGGAAAGCAAGCGGAAGCGAGCCTGATGTACGAACGGGCACACAATTTCCAACAAGCGATCGCATCGGCCCGCCACGCTCTCGATTGGCGTAGGTGCGCTCGTCTGACCGCACGCCACACACCCGACGATGCGGCACGGGTACTGCGATCCCTCGTCCCGGCACTCGTAGAGGCAGGAGATCACGAGGCAGCGGCCACTATTGCCGCCGATCACCTGCGAGACTCTCGGCTGGCGGTGGACTGTCTGCTCAAGGATCACCGCTACGAACGTGCCATGCAGGTGGTCAGTGGATCTGATGATGTGCCGCTACAGGACCTGGTACGGAGCGCACTACATCAGTATCTGGCGACGTTCGTGGTGGCGATCGTCGCGGAGAGAGAACAATTTTTGCGCCACAAAAATCGTCTCTTGGTGGTGCGCGAAGAGCGATCGAAAGCCTCCCAAAGGCAGTCGAACGGGCAGGATGATGGTGATGTGGAAATGGACTGCGGTGATTGTGATCTGTTTTCCGATAGCTCCACCATTGCCTCGTCGCGTCATACCAGTAGCTCTGGACGATCGGGGTAAGCTGGGGAAAGTGATCGCTGCATACAGAATACATTCGTTTAACTAAAGATTGCCACCGTTTCGATTACAGAAAATCGCATCGTTCGAGCAAAAATCGTCGCAAACACGAGCGTAAGTTGCAGAACCTGAAGGAGGGCAACCCGTTCGAGGACATTGCGCTTGTTGATGCGCTGCACACGCTTGTTCAGCGTGTCTGCAGCGTTGATCGCCAGCGACACATAAGAAGCACCTGTCAGGTGGCCGTGGAATTGTCCTACGACGAGGAGGCTCGCATCTTGCAGCGGGAATATGGTGCCCTGTTTCAGCTGGTGCGCTACTCGCTCGATGCCATCTGGATACCGGAGATGATTGTACCAGGATTGCCTCCCAGCACCAGCGGTGGTCAGCAGGATGAGCAAACCGGCTCCGAGGCTCAGGCTACCCTCAGTACGGCTCTTTCTCCGGCAGATCTGGTGCAAGCACAGAACACCCAGCGTTACGCTCTGATCAGTAAGTAGCGGAAGGTGCCGACTTGTTCGAAATGGTGATGAAATTTGTTTTGTTTTTTTTTTCTGTAGAACCCCATCAACGCTACAAGCCGGACATTCAGATGATTCCGTGGCAGTGGGACATTCTGAAGTAGTCCAAGTGAGATGGCTGATAGTTGAATTGCACCTGTATGTTGAACTTTGTTATATACGCCAGAAATAAGAGAAATAAATTTCCATTGAAATTACCAATCATTCAAACAAATTAGAAATATTAGATTGCTGTGCAAATAAATTTTAATTAGAGCCCCGTCCTTCGAAGCCACCAAAAACGGAGAAAACCACGCTGGTCAATGTTGCATTCACCGATCGCGTGGCGGAAACTGCTGAGGGCGTTCGTGGAAAATCGATTACCTACGCCGTTCATTCATTAGCAGCTCGCCAGCGGTAAATCGCGAAACGGCCACCGTTTGGTTGGGTGAGCTTGAAAAAATTATCATCAAATTTTCGATTGCATCACCGCGAAGTGTGCCTTAATTAGAACTTAAAGTGTCTGCGCCCCAATGCGCCATCCCTCGGAATGCGGATACCGTCGGTTTTGGTGCACGATCAGATTGGTGCGTGTTCGTTCTTCGTGTGCCCGTTCAGGCTTATATCACGTCGCGCACTGTTCCGTGTGTGCCGGCGTGGTTTTGGTGGATTTTTATTGCTTCTTCATGCTGTTCCGTGTACATTGGAAAGTAGATCACCACAAGCGACCGAAAACACACGTACGGTCTCTCTGGCGCACAAACTTCATAATCATCGTCGAGCATCGGCTGGGAAAATTCACTTCGCTACCGCACAACGCCACTCTGCGTTAATGGCGAACGAGGCCTCTTCTACTGCCCGCACATCTTCCTTTAGAGTAATAAGAACAAAATGAGGTGATCCATCGCCGATCGATAGAGAGTGTTTCAGCTGTTTCTAATTATTGGTTCAATCGAAATTAAGTAACATTTCGCAACACAACGCGTGCGCGTCAGTGAGCGATTTTCTGTTTGTTTAGCACAATTTTGTGTGTGCTAATTATGGGATCATTTAATAGGGTGCTGTTGAGAAGGACAACGCTGTAATTGGTCAAATCATGGCGGCCAGCTTGTGTTGAGAACCATCAGCACAATTTGCGATTCACTGTTGATTGAATGTTATATGCTCCAAAATAACTAGAGGCTTGGAGTTGATGGCGCAATCAGCGCCGAACGAGTCGTAGCTTATCGAAAAAAGGGGTGGATTTAAAATGGCACTGGTGGAGCCAGGGCGTACAGTAATTCCGGCTTGAGCCGCAACTTGCTAGATAGTAACAGAACTGGCGCCGATTACGGCATAATTTACGTGCTTTGTTCCAACGACGGTTCAGTCAGTTTAACTGGGGCCACAATGGATGATCGTCTTTTTCGCGGCCCATCACAAGGGTCGGCAACAATTTTACTAATGTTTGCCAACGTTTTACGCCATTGTTTCTTTTGCCGGCGGCACAATTTGCCACGTCATGGCACAAGCGCACCTAATCGGATTGGAAATCATCGTGTTCAACTGATCGTTTCGAATCTTCAGCATAAATTATTCTCCACGGATTCTCCCAGGGCGGTGGGCTTGGTCGGTGGGCCATCATTTCCGCCATTTTCATAGCCCGTCAATCGTCGATTTGACATTGAATTGTCTCAGACCCGTTGATTGGTCGCTTCCTTTCCAGTGACTGCACGTGTTGGATTGTTTTTGTGCAGACTGAAATGAACGTAGGTTTTTTGAGTTTGCTGCGTAGATCGGCCACAACACCTCATTTAACGAATGGTAGTAATTAGTTTCGTTGATTTACTTAAGATATCCTCCGGTTGCTATCTTGCGTCTAGTGAATAAATTGGCAAGGAAATAAAATGTAAGCGGATTGTACAGCGGTCGATTGTTGATAAAGAATGCTCTTAATACCGTGATCACTTAGCAGGTTTGGTGGATGTGTGGCACTTATAAAACTCTTGTGGCAAAATATATTAAGCAAAAATAGTTAAAAACTAATCTTTTCCCATACCGGGAATCGAACCCGGGCCTTCCGGGTGAGAGCCGGATATCCTAACCACTAGACAATATGGGATCTGTATTGGCTCAGCGTTTGTTGGCGTCCGGGTTGCCCGGGCTCTAGAATTTCCCAAAATAAGTGTCTATATTTTCCGATTTCGCCAACCCACACGAAAGTGGCGGGCGAAAGCGAGTGAGAAAGCGACAGAAATTCGTGTGCATTCGTGTGCATCCGCGATCAGCATACGTGCGGAGCATGCGCAGTACATTTCGCGCAAACAACGCGATCGTTACGCGATCGCCTCGCAGGCTCCGCACCGCAGTGGAAGTGAAACAAACATGTGTCTTGGAACATGGGCAGAAAGAAGATCTTTCCATTTGTGCATCAATCTTAAGCATCACTGCGGCGCGCTCCATCTGCTTCGGAATCTGATTTTTTTCGCCAATCGCCCATCCGCGCGAGCTATGCTCATTTGGCAGGCTTTCATCTAATGCTTCGCGGAGCGTTAAGCAAGAAGAAATGAAACGAAATTGTACAAAAAGTGGGTGAAAATTACGTGGCTGGATTGGTGGGTGGGCTGCATTAGGTGCTCGTTGCATAGGCGCATTAATTATTTGCAATGGATGTTTGATGTTACGGATGCTTTCGCACTGGCACACACTTTTCTTATCTGTGTGTTTCGTTTGTAGATTTTTGTTGCTGTTTTCTTGTTCAACAACTCTCCCCTGGTTCGCCTCTCCTTGCGCAAACTTATCAGCGCTATAGTTACGATAATCGTCATATCGATGATTGAGCCGAGAGTGTGCGAAGACGTCCACACACAGCCGGCTGGCCACCTGTGCCTGTGGCAAACGCGCCAATATTCAAAGGAAATCACCAAACCAATGCTAGCTTACAACCTAGCCATCTATTGTGTGTTATATAAAATTAGCTGTGCGATTTGTGTTGCGGCAGGGCTCTTAAGATGTCTATTATAATAATGTAATTTCGTGAGAAGGTTTTTACCACGTTCTGGGGCGTTATCATGGTTTAACACTTTTAGCAGTAATTTCCAAAATTTGTACCGTTTAATGTACTTAACTCGCTGCCAAAATATGCCGATAGGTTTTTTTGTTGAGGAAATATAAAATAAAATGAACCAATGAATTAAAATAATGCCCCTGGTGTGTTAACGGTAGCCGTGCCCTGTTTACTTCCCAGCGCGGACCATAAGCTCCCTTTGGGCGGATTCCGCCGGATGGGTGCGAACTGAAAATTTGGCAACATTTTTGGCAATTTTCCCCACTTCGTAACACGATTCACCTGTTGGCGGAATGGACGGTTAATTGAACTCAAAAAGCCAGCCATTAGCTTCGTTTAACTAGAGTGCCGGCGACCCGTTGTTTTGCAGCAAGGTGCAAAAGCATCTGCTAACGTGCGAGTTGTTGGTTACTATATTCGGTACGAGGCACTGAAAGCTTGAGTAAAGCTGTTCAAGCAGCTGCCATATGGAGAATTTAGTTGTAACTTGGATATTACACAAAAAAGCATATTTAAAGTTAACATTTGTTGTGACCTCCTTATCGTTGTCCATTTGGACTGACGTTCGTAACCGTTTGTAACCAACTTTTACACACTTTCACCGCTTTGTCTGTGCCACTATTTCTCTCAACATCCGTTGGACGATGGCGATCTACTGATTGATTCGCGATCGATTGATTTCGTATGTTTTTGCATGGCTTTTCAGATACTGCAACCTGCACTAGAAAGTGCGAGAGCGATTGAGATGTTTTGTCCGCTTTGACCATTGTACTTTGGTTCGCATGTGAAAAAGAGCAAATGCAAACAGAAACGCCATACGCCATACGTCCACAAGCCAGGGAAGCACGCCTCTTGCGGGGCGATTCGCAACTTAACATTTGCCACACTTCCGCCGATTGATTTGGATTTCAATCGCTTTTTTTTGACAACTATGCAAGGTCTAACAGCACCTGACACAACGCAATCCGGTGCTGAATTTGTTTTTCTAATGGCCATTGAATGTGGTAGTATTTTTAAATGCGATTTACTATATCGTGAAAGTCAAAAAATGTCTAAAAACGAGTTGATCGTCTGAAAGTTCATACGTCTGAAAGTTCTTTAATGAGCAATTATGTCAAAAAGACGAAATAATGTTACCAAATGTGGCGAAATGCTAAAGAATAATTCCATAGGTTGATGTCCATCTTTAGGCTTAAGGTTGAATATGATTAATCTAACGGGGCCCTTTGTGCAGAGAAGCTATTGGATTCTTTAACTAAACTCTAAGTTGCATTAAATTGTAACTGTGCTTCTCAATGTGTGAAAGTTTGATTATTTTGAAGAATCACACTACTACGAAGCATCCGCTAGGAAATAATATCCCAAAACAGTTTCCTTTTCTGTCTTTCCCATAGCGCAACCATATGGGGGTCTTTTCAGGCCTGGCCCCAGCAAGCCTTCGAATTCCTCATGCCACGGATAGCAACGGCAACATGCATCAACATCATTCATCTTCTCGTTTGATAAACAAGCCAAGTGTTGGTGTTTCTCGCGGTCGGCTAGGTCTTATGCTCAAGCATTAGAATGTGTGTTTCTTTCTCTTCACTTACGCGTTATCGCGTTATAATGCTGCTTCACTGGGAGCTATCCATCACACTCACTCGCTCCTTATGTGGAGATGCGTCGGGTTTTTTATTATACCCAAAAATTGTTGTTTGGCGTTGTACAGTTATAATTGCTGTTGGTGCTCACGGCCGCGTTATTAGCCGGTGGTTTTGGTGGCTGGTATTTAGGTGAACAATCGTTAATCTATCGTGGCCCCCAAAATCCGCACAAAATCTCTCCGGCCCTCCCGACAACGACGATGGCCGTGCCGTACCGGGTGCAAGAGAGAAAGCAGGAGTGTGGAACGAGGGAGAGCACTCACCGATATCCGAACTCGGTTTCCCGGGGGGACCGTCCCGATATCCCGAACCGCACGCCAACTCTAGTAAAAAAAAGTGTGGCTTAGGCCGCTCCGGAAAAAATGGAAGCCAAAACGACCACATAGGAAAACTCGGCCCCAGCTCAACAACAAAACGCCAAATCAACCTTTTCCCGCCCGTAACCCAATTCCGGGCCGCGAGGTGCGAGTGATGCGCACATTGTGTGTGGCGTGCGTGCCGCGCGAAAACCGCCGAACAGCAACAACAACAGCACCGAGAGTAACAAAACATAAAACATTAGCAGGTGCCCGGGCCTGCCCCCCCCCCCCCATTCTTAAAGCCGATCCCGCTGGCCCATATTTTCCCATGGCCTCGATCGGGCTCCCCTCGAGATTTTCGATTCGGTTTTCTTCGCAGATCGGCCCACCGTCAGCAGTCGGCGAGCCGATCGATCGGGCGCGAAGTGCGAAGTTCAAGCGCCATGTTTGGATGCTGTTCTTTTGGGCAGACCACAACCCCCCGGCAACCTTTCGCGCTGGTGGCCGGAGTCGAAAACTTTCCCCACAGGGGTGTTTGAAGTGGAAATCAAATTAACGTCAAACCGACAAAGGGAAACGGAACCTACCGGAGGGCCCTACAACGTGCACGTGGGTCAAGGTGGAAAGGTTCAATTGCGTGTAACGAAGCCTGTGAACCAGATTGTTTATTTTGGGGCCTTTATTGGACCTATCTACGTATGTTTACGCCTTTATCATCCGCATCGGTGTTGGTTTTTTGGCTCTGCATAGGTCTTTTAGTGTTTCATTTTTAATTACTACCATTTGAAGGGTGATGTGATAATTGTGCGGTAAAAATTAAATTCTGCACAATATTTCTTTAATGATGACCAGAAAGTAGACCACGAGAAGCCACGGCTTGAGTAAGAGGTTCGATTTCGAGAAAAGGGCATGGATTGTAATGTACTTTCGGAAGATAAAAGAACAAAGCCCGTGATAATTTTACTGCATTTGTTTGGTATGATGAGTTGTATCGTGTTTCTGTCCTTTCATATTGTTAATTGTCGTACAATGTTTAAAGACGCATTAACATTCTTCCGATTTCTTTCACTTTGCCCCACTTCTGTCGATCGCAAGAGGTTTCATTTTGCAGCTTTCTGGATCAGTTTGTTTTATCGACATTAGTAGGTGCTATCGTTCCTCAGAATCGTTGGACCGTGCGGTGGGATTTATTAATTGATTGACGTTCAATTGAAGTCAGATACGGTGCGGTGAAACGATCACGCAAACATTAAATGCTTCAAGTGATGCTAAAGTAGTCGAAAGTTGTACTCGGATTGCTGGCCTCTCAATCTTTCGCCGGATCAATTAGTTGCGGTTCCACTCAAACGATGTGCTTCACATTCCACGAGATCCAGTGATATTTGTTTGCTCGGAAGAAGAGCTGAACAATGACCTCAAATCGGGCTCTAGAGCCAATTCGAACGCAGAACAAAAATGTATCCAAGGGTACAGCATTCCCTTAAAAAATGTTTCTACTTGAAGTGAAACAATTATTGCAACTACGGAATGTAATTTGTACAACTGTTTTCCCCCCTTATACTCCACTGTGGAACAAGGAGCTCAAGCCCAAGCAGCGTAGAATGCAACGGCGAACCGGTGAACGATCGACACGAATTTCCCGACCGGAGACCCACATTTGATAAGATGAGCTGCTCGCCGGAAGCCAAACCACCGCTGCTTGTTCAATTTATTATTTTTGCCCCGTGTTTTTTTTGCTTTCGCACACCAGCGGCCGCGGCTAAATTAAATAAAACATTGCAGCCATCAGTGGCAGAGGTAACATGCAAAGTACCCGTGCCACGCCACGACCGCCGCTGGGAGCCATATTAATCATAATAACGGTCCTCGCCTTGTCTTCGTTTCGAGGCTTCGTTTTCGGTAAACAAATTGGCAAACCATCGGCATCGGCACGCCAAAGAATTGAGGTCTTCTCCGCAGCATCCCAGAGAGAGAGAGTGAGAGAGAGAGACCGAGAGGAAAGCGGCAAAGTTTAATTCCAGCAACTCGGACGGCGGGCAACACTCCTTGAGGGCCCCTGGACTCCGCCGGCGCTTGCTTGCTGGGAAATACGTGTTTAAAGTAGGTCCTGTCCTAGGCCAAACCTCCACATGGGGTTGAGCAAATTTCTCCCCTTAATTATCGCTAAAAGTCGGTCCCTTCAGGCACGGTTCGGCCATGCCCCGGAAGAATGATTCAAGCTAATGAAAACGTAGAGTCCCGCGATTAAAGAGCCGTTCGGGTCGTTGGTTGGGACATCATTTGAAAACCGAATTGCCGAATTACTCGAGTTTATATAATGGTTATAGAAAATAAATCTTGCACAGTTTCACAATTCATAAAAAAGATGCATGCGGGCCATTGTTCAATAAAAAAATGGTGGCATTTTCTCTTCAACTTTGCATAAGATGTGCGATAATGACGAGGGCCTCGAGCCGTTGTAAAACAGCAAGTGTATCACGGACCCCGGCCGCTGCAATCTGTTTTGGGCTAGTTTTCGGGAGGCTGTTTCATCACCTCTCAGCGCCACTGAGTAACGGTTTTCCGTGTGCTCCGTGCATTTTCTCATGCGCAAGACGCCGTGTGTGAGGGGCCTTAATGGGGAAAACCAAGCAAATAGCAAAAAAAAGGTTATTATTGAATTATGGTACCCATGGAACGCAAATAAGCAGCGAAGAGTATCTGTGAAACATGAATTCGAGTTGAATTGGAAGAGTGGAGCCTCAGGGCACTTTGGGCACGAGGGCTTTGGCTTTGGCGGGGAATGCTCGAAAAGCCAAATGAGGTTTCAGTGGCGCCAACGAGAAGAATGTTGTTACAATTTTCCGTCCTTACACAAGTGTTAAAGTGTGATGATCGCGTTCTTTGGCTGTGTTTTGTTTACACCGATGGTTCAAAACTACACTAAACTATGACGAAACTGTGTTTGAATCAATCGGGCTCATTATTTATTTCGAAAAGGGTTTTTCCAATTGCCCAAAATTTAGCGTGAAGCCACGTGCGTTCTATTATCTACTCGATCAGTGGCTCATCTCCATAGCACATCGTATTTACACTGAATCTGTAGAAATGATCTTGAACTGAATTTTAATTAATAATTCAACAATTTAAAAATCTTGCCTAGCACGTGAGTGCCAATAACTTCAGTTTCAAATACCCATACTTTTTGAGCTCGACAGTAAAGAACATGATTGCAAAGAACTGTAAAGAGAATAATTCGGAAATATTCTTGCCACCGAATTCGATCCGAAAGCACCAGCCGGGCGGCTAAACATGATTGAAAAACACATTTTCACTTCATTACCCTCACGTTGCCGGCCAGCCGGTTAGCCGTGGTTGGTGGCCCGATCCAATCGGTTGTTAGCTTCTACCATCCATCTCGTTCATTACCATCGTATTTCGCCTTTAAATCATTTTCGCGATTTCTTCTGCCCGACTTGCGATCGCTCGGCATCTTGAGCTCGAGCTCCTTCGTTCCTCTTCTATACGGCGCCAACGGATATGTGCGCGGATTTTCACTTGTAACGGGTTTTAAGCCCCCGTTGGAACGCTTGGAGAGTCTATGCGTAGCCGGATGCTACGCAAAATTTTGTTTTCCTTCTGCGCTGCGGCAGGTACTTTAGGAGATACAATTTTCTCCAACACAACAAGAAGGATTCATCGGTGAAGATTTTAAGGTTTTTGAAAATATGGAAGCAAACCAAAGCGATCGTCCTCACCTTCTTTAACGCCATTCTTGTGAGCCAACCAACGTTTTGTTACCTTTCCCTCTGTGTTGAGCAAGGAATGTTTGAGTTTTCGAAACAAACGCACCAATGCGGATCGGTTGATCGGATTCGTTAATCTGTCGAAAACGCGCGTAAAACGCTTTCGTTCGCTGTCCACATGTGCTGGCAAATGTTGGCGTTGCTCGTGGCGCTCTCTAAGCGCAGCGCGCGTCCGGGTGAGGAGATAAAAAAGAAACTGCATTAGGAAAGCGTCGAGCGGATGGGTAGCGTTCCTCCTCGTGGAAATCCGCGGACCCAAGCAGCTGGCCGGGCCGGAAATAAATAGAGCGTTAAGGAATCGATTGGGCGTCTGAAAAATAACACCAAAAGCAACACGGCAGGCATCCGAAGGGAGCCATCCTCCGTAAAATAAAACAAAAAAAAAATTGTAAGCTTTCAGTTTTTCACTTCGAAAGCCGGCTGGTTGGTGCGTTCATTTCAATGTCCTTTCGTGAGATACCTTTAATTGGCTGTTTTGTAGTTATGAAATTGTGTTAGGTGTCAGGTGTTTCGCATTATTGCTCCACTTAATTATCTTTCGGGTCCATCTCGGCCAGCACATGCCTTTGGTGCGCTTTGTCCTCAAAATGGACAACTTGAATATCATGGTTCTTACTGCTTCGGACTTGTAAATCCGTTCGTTCAACAGCATAATTAGCATGTTTTATGTGATACCAATTAATGTCGGCGGCACGTTTCGATTCCCTTGAAATCTAATAAAGAAGAAAGTGATCGATCTGAATTTGATCGAAGGTTGCCCAAATCGATTAGCATCGAGCCAGACGTGTGCTGGATCGAAAGTTTCCCCCCCACCAATCCAGTGCCACGTGGTCCCGTGTGGAGCGTTTGTGTGTGCTTACGCTTTAATTTAAAGCAGCCAGAGCCGGACTCGAAGCTCAACGGTGCAGATCAATTTTATGGTACATCTTCTGGAAATATGTTGAAAAATATCACTTCCCCGTGCGACCGGCGACGAACGGAGACAATTAAGGTTTACACTCTTACAGTAACCCTCGGATGGGTGTGGCGATGGTGAGCTACGAACGACAAGCTTTCCACTGGCCCCAGGATTTATTGGAGCGGGCTTGCTTTTCCGGTTATATGGGTGCAGCTTTTAGTTTTAAGTTTTGTGATAATTCGTACTTTTACTCGCCCGTGTCATGAATGAAACATGCTTAGAGGGTTTGCCTGTTCCTTTTCACCGTATGTGATTTTTTTGGGTCTTCCTCGGCTTCCGCTGGCTGGCCGATAGGCCTTTGGGCATATGGGTTTCCTTTTTCACACTCATTTTCCTTAATCATTCGACAAATGCTTAAACGAACGAGTAACGAGCTCAGTGCGTTAGGCTGGGCTTTCGGGTCGAATCCGGGATCCGGGTCAGATGCGAAGATGAACCGAATCGTCAGCCAGGGTGGGTGGTGCAAGAAAAAGTGAAACGAATTTTGGAGCCTCCAGCTTGGAGCTTCCAAAAAAACGAGATGAAATCATCGATTGAAACCGTGCAACGAACTAAGAAGTGTGTGAGACTAGAGAATGAGATTCGCGGCCTTTGTTGATAAAATGAGTCCGAGTCCTGTGACCCAAAAAAGTCCTGTGTGGGATTGAATCCCAGGTCCTGTTGTCGGTTTCGCTGCCGGCCATGGTTTCGTTTTTTTAAGGAGGGCGTGACGGGTGGGGGCGCAATGGGTAAGGCTACTCGATCATTTAATATCCTTTCTTACACTCACGAGGCATTAGATTTTTATCAGAAATTCAATATTTGCATTTACGATTGTGTATTTAAACATTTTAGTGTCCTGCAGATTGCATAGCTTAGGCGTTTGAATACCTTAAAATATCGAAAAAAGGTTATTTATCATACTTGAACGCGTTTATTGCACATAAAATGTTGAATTTAATCAAAACACATGCAAAGAAAAAAAACCGTCCGTAGATTCTGCCTAAAACTGCCTACAATATGTCCGCCCATCCAATACAAATTCCTCACTGTGCGGCGGCCGCTTTCGGTTTGTGGCGCTCGCGTTTGTTGCTCGCTCGCTCGCGCTCCGTACGTCCGTGGCTCGCCAGCGGACGGCCAAATCTATTCGAGCTGCCGCCGGAGACGGACGTGCTAAAGGGGTACGTGTGTTGATTCGGTAAATGCGCGTACAAGTTACGCGGGAGTTGCCGCAGCCGTTGCCTAGCAAAGTGGACCGTCACGGAAACCCAAACGAATAGAGTCGCGTAAAATTCTGCGGTATTTGCGAAACTTCGAAGGACAGTACCCTTTGCGTCGCAAAGACAGTGCTTAAAGATTGCTTCACTTAAGTAGTGACACCAGTGATGGTTTGAATGACGACGACGTGCTGTGTAATCAATCCGAAACGGAAAGACCGTTCATCGAGTAGCTGTGGACTGCGTCGAAGTGCGTCGGAGATGGAAATTCCAGTTGCCCATCGAAAGCCCCAACTCGCCACAGTTTGGAGCGGCCGTGGAGCTGTTGTTGCGTAGCTCTGGAAGCTTTTAGAAGTGTGCGTTGCCCGAGCGCGTGTTGTTGTGATGATGATACTGTGCGGACCATTCATGACATTCCTGCTTTGGGCTGACGACGATCCGCGGGCCGCGATCTGCCTGCGATCCGTTTGCGGACTGACTAAAAAAAGAAAGACGCATCAACCACGCTTGTTGTCATCGGTATTGTGTGTGTGTTTAATGTCGATGGACCAGCAGCAGCAGCTGTTGCGCATGATTCATCTCCGTCCGGATGTCTGGCATTTCGGGGGGAAGCTTCGGCCGTGACGCGATCGTGCGGTGGTGTGCTGGTCTCCATTGTGTACACAAATTGTAACTCTTTACCAATACATGACACGGGGCTCCGCGGGGGCTCCGCGAATCGCGAAAACATTGCTCGGATCTCTGGTGACTCCAGAGGAATTCGAGTGGCGTGTGTGCGTGTGTGTTTGTGTGCGTGTAACAGAGCCACAATAGTTGTGCTCTCTGTGTGTGCAACACCTGCAGCATATTCTGGTGTGCGTAAACGGAGACACGGAAAGGTTATCCTGCGATCGCTGTTTGAGTGTAGCCCGAGAGAGAGAGGAGCTTTTTTCTTGCCGTAGCTTCATTCCGTTCCCGTTCACTTACGCGATCACGTCGCCCCTTCTCATCCAGCTATCTCTCTCTCTTACGTGCGCCTCTCGTGTTTTGGTGCGCTTTGCCGCGTGAAACTAACTTCACAGGTGACAGAAACGGTGAACCGCCATAAAGTATCTACACGATCGCGCTGTGGTGGTGTTTGTTGATCTTATCCCACAGCGAACAGCGAGCGAGTGTTGTGTTTTGATTGCTAAATAAGAGGAACCCGAAACAGTTCGAGCATGTCGGATGGAGGTTGTGTTAATGTTCTTTTTTTAATAATTCCACATTTGTGTGCTTTTCAGTGTGCTTAGGATAAAACCGTCGGTGTGAAACGGACCATAAATGGTGACAGTGTAGGAAACGGTTCCGGTACAAGCAAACAAACTGTCAAAGGAACGGGGCTGCCGAGTGCAGAGTGAAGAAGTGCTGACCGATCGAAAGACTTCGACGAGCGAACGGGCGCTGCATGAAACGAACCCCATCGCCGAGCGCCGGAATTGCCGTGCGAACGGAGCTTGCGGACTTGAGGTAGGTTTTTAGCATAAGCCAACCACTCGTGTTCGTCCGTTCGTCCGTCCGTTCGTCCGTGCGCAAACATTTAACTTCGGACCGGACCGGACCGGACCGGATGCGGTAAACCGCCGGATGATGATGGCTCTCGTACGGCTAGTTTCGTTTCGTTTACTTTCCAACCCGGGCTGGCTTGATGCTGCGGGCTGCGATTCGTTCGGTCCCCGAATTTGCGGCCCGGTTATAAGCTTCAATTGGCTCGATGAAAATGCTTGATTGCCCTTGACGAGCGCGGTTGTCTTAATATGAGGTTTCGGCCCAAAGGAGAACGATGCCAGGCCAGGAAGGTTGATGGAAGGTTCGTGATGCCTTTTTCGGTTCGCTTGGGAACCTCGGGTTCGTTTTGAAATGCCTACACCGTCAGTGGCTCGTACTTTATTGCACCGATGGATAGTGATACGTTGTATTATTGTTTAATAATGGCGAATGGCTTTTATAGGGGAAGACGAACGGTATTTAGCATATGAATGTGGCACAACATTTATTGTTTGATTGAACAGGATTAAGTTTGGTGGAACAACAGAGGAACTTTCATTGTTGCCTTGTTGCCTTTTGCAATAAATCCGCATTCAAATACACGTAAAAATGTGTACATTTGAATTACAAATGCTTCCGAAGAAAATGTAGCTGCGAAACATCGTTCAAAGGGACGTCCGACTTTCCATCGACGATCCTTCTAGGAAGGATGAAGGTTTTCAATGGCTATTCGTCAGGGATGTGTCCTTTTTTTACTTAATTCCCCAGTCAAATTTTTCTCACGCTTCACAACATTCATATAGCAAGATATAAAAGCTACAAGGCAAGCTAACGAGTTTTGGGTAAAATGTCGCCCACAGTTTGATCGTAGTATTAGAATGTTTTAACGCAATAGTTCTAAAATTGTTTGCAAGTGCGCCAACCTTGGCAGTCTATTGGCAGTAAGTCGTCTGTCTGACATCGGTGTTAACAACGTCTGTCGAACAAAGAAAAAGGTCTTTGCCGGAAAGTTTCTTGGCTCCTCTTCACTTTATGCGAAACCTTCGCCTTTTTTTAGTTACGCGCCGAAGCATAAAACCATTCGTTTTTTCTTCAAGTCTGTGGTTCTGGAGTAATCATCTTCGTTTCTTGTGCCGCGAGCTACCCAAGAGAGCGAAAGCAATTGTTTTAATGTCGGTGCTTCATTTTCCGTTTGCTTCGAGATTTAATTTCGCACCACGAAGTTCAGCTGCTGACAGACAAAACCATAAGAAAGGAACTCGTACGTGACCGTGGGCGGATGAGCCATTCGCACGGTGACGGACGTTTGGCGGAACCGGAAGGCGGAAGTCTGTACCTGCACAGACCGCAAGACCGCAGAAACGGTAGAACAGAAAACGATGTCTCTCAGTTGGGCTCAGTTTTATCGCCCGCGATGGTTGCGTCGTTGCTGCAACATAATAAGCCTCTGCTCTCGACGGCGATGGGGCAAAGGCAGCAAACACTTGAGAACAGCACGCGGGGCTGCGACTTCGGGTTTTTCACTTAGTCACATTCGATAACGACAGATAAACCCCGTGGCCCGGCAGCGGGAAGCGAGGGAAACGGTTTTGTTTTTGCGGAAGCGGCATCGATCCACCGGGGGTTCTGTTTTTATTTTGTTATTTTCACTTCCCATCGAGCTGATAACACGAGCGAGCGTCGGTACCTTCGCCTTGCCGATGATATCTTCCTCGTAAAATCCACCGCCAAGCAATTAGCAAGTCTACCGGTCGGTCGGTCAGTCGTTAACGTTATCCGAGCGTGGTGCTCTGTGGAATTGGTAAATATGCCTAAGAGCATTCCGGCAGGTCCCGGAAGCCCAACCACTTCCTGTATGCAGGGCTCCAGAACGTAATCCCGGAGCCCGGTGTGAGCATTATTTATGACTTGTGCCATTGCCCCGGAAGGGGCGTATTTCCGTCGGTTCCGGTTCTGGTTCGGTCACACGACGGGTAACTGAAACCGGAACATCTCACTTCTGTCTCACCCTTGGGATTAGTGTCCACTACAAAATGGATTGGTGGCGAAAATGTCTTCCATTCATTGATAAAATTTGGGCATTTTATTGTAATTGCTACCGAGCGAAAACGCTTCCCTTTCTCTTCACCGCCGACATGGGGGTATTCAAATAGGTTTTAACCCCATTTTCACTTTCTTGATCGTTTGTCCCGATCGTTTGCGGCGATCGTTGAAAGCTGACGGTGTGCGAAGTGTGCTCCAAAAAAGCCCACCACGAGTGTTGAATGGGTGAGAATGATCTCCGCCGTAACGTCGGAACGTAAAAGTAGATCGAAATCTTCAAATCTACGGCGACCCCAAACCCCGCATAAAGTTACGCACCGTCCGATCTACCGCGGTCGATCCTCTGGTACCCCGGTGCCGTATTTCCGCAATCTTCCGTTTTCTATTTCGTTCCTCCGAGTTCCCCCGGAGTGGCCGGACTGAATGGCCCCGCGGGGTGCTGGGTGTGTGCTTTCTTTGGTACTTCGAAAGGGAAAATGCGCTCGTCCGAGAGGGCATAACGTCCGCCCCGAAACATCCACCGGGAACCGGACCGGCACCGGGAAACCGGGAAGGAACGGGGCAGATAATTGAAAGAGAAATTTGCATTTCCGTTTTCGGGCACGGGGACTGGCCCGATTCTTCCGGCCGGCCGCACCCCGAAAATCGAGCCGCTCGTTACGGTCGGCCGGCCAGTTGGCGTGCCGAAGATGGTCCCGAAGAAAGTGGGCTGCTCGGGGCTCCGCGCCTTCGCCCGACCCCGTTCGGATCGATCGCTTTCGCACTCCGGTCTCAGGTGTCCCAGTCACTTATTTATTGTTTCAAACGCCCCTACAATGGCCTCCCGCGGGGGAACGGGACGTAAAAGCGAAAACAATGCCACAGTTCATGCGGATGTGCCACTCCTTCTCCTAGCTGTTCGCGTCACCGTAGTCCAGTGCGTCCATCACCCAGTGGAGGGCCGGGTAGAGGATGTCGAATGAGATGATGTCGGTCGGTAGGCAGACCGAGCCGGGGGTCCACTGGCGGCTGGCGCGGGATACGGTAAACCCGAGTAGGGCCCAGGTGCCCCGGTGCTTGAAGTAGAGTGCCGTCCCCCGGTCGTTGCTGGGCAGGTTGAGATCTGTAAGTAAGCGACGGGCGAGTCCTGCGGTTGAAACGCTGAGGTGTCTGAGAGGCTGGGAAGCGAAGGTTCTTCGGAAGGTTCCCCCGGAGGGTCTGACCTACCTTTGATGGTGAACGACACGGTGGTGCTGTTAATTGACCGGGACTTTAGCGCGAGCGTCGAGCCCGAGCAGAGCAGAAACTCGTCCAGGACAAGCCGGACCGGCTCGTAGCCTCCGAGCCGTTTGCGCTGGCTCTGGTTCAGGATGTACATCTCGGTGCCGTAGAGGGTCGTCAGGTCGAGCGCGTCGACCAGACAGACCGGCATCGGCTGCCATCGGTTACCGGCCGGCACCGGCACCGGCGCTGGCACAGGATCCACCGCCGGGCCACCTCCACTGCTGTCGTCCGAGTCGGAGTCGAGACCGAGACCATCGACTAGTTTCGGTGGCGCCACCACCACCACCAGCTCGATCAGCGCCAGGTCGGACTCGTCCTCGACGGTGACGTTACGCACCTGGAACCGGCGCGAGTGTTCGTTGTCCTGCTGCACCGAGACGGCCCCGACGTGCACGACGAGCTGCTCGATCGGCAGGAGCTCCCGACCTGCCCGCGTCAGACAGTGGGCCGCGGCCAGCACGAACCGCTCGTTGAGCAGGGCCCCCTCGCAGATGCGGGCCGGCGGATCGAGCCGCGATCCGGTCCAGTAGTAGATGAGCGTATGCCAGGGCCACTCACCCGGCTCGATCGCTACGCCCGGGTAGATGGTCGAGTTCTGCGCACTCCGGATCCCGCACGTACAACCGCCACTAGCGGCCCGGCTGGGCGGAACTGCTGCTGCTACCAGGAGTGTCGTCACCGCCACGATCGTCGGCAGGATCGCCGCCACGGAGACCCGTCCGGTGTGCGTGGACATCTTGGCGCTAGTAACCGCGACCGGTTACCGGGCGGCAGGCTTTTATACCGAGGACCTCGGGATCCCTCGGCGGCCGACGATTGACGATAATTCTAGCCAATTTAGCCAACGATCAGTTGGTGCCAGAGTGGTCGCCTTCCGCTTTGGTCTCGGGCCCCCGGCTGGTGTCTTCTTCCCCGGGCGGGAATTTCTGTCTCAGGAGTGCCGCATCCGCATCATCGCGCCCAGTCGGCGGCCTAATGAAGTAATGCGACATGCGGGATGCTGTCCTCGAGCGGGAAGTTTGCACAAATTTACGATTGCGCAACCTCTCAGAACTAACCCGTGCCCTCGCCGCCGGGATTGGCGTAATGTGCGTCCCACCCGACCTTCGCTTGGCCTTCGCTGGCCGCGGGTACGGTCAATTGGTCAACGGCCGGCCGACGGAGGTAGTAGATTGCGCAAAGCCCGAAGGGGTGAAGAATGTTTTAGAACTCTCTCCGAGGTTCCGCGCGGAGTTCAAAAAAGTCCACCGCGGGCACGTGTCGTGAGCGCGCGGAACCTATCAGCAACCCCAGGCAAGGTTGGGCCAGGTTCCTGGCCGCGAGCGTAGGAATTCGGTCGAAGCGCGCGGAGCGATGTGATTTGTTTTTAGTCGCCCCAGGTTCGAAAGGTTCCTCACTTTCGCGAGGTAGAATCAAGCGGTCGCGGTCGCCAAGTGGTGGAGCACATTTCGTGATCCTCATCTTGATACCACCCGTAACCACCGGGAACACGGTACGTGTTTGGTGTGCTGCCTGCCTGCCTGGGTCTGATAAAAGGTGTGTGTGGTTGGTTGTGAAAGTCTTGGTGCACGTTGGAGAATGCGTTTGTGGAGCGCTGCCGGCAACAATGAAGCTGCTCGTTGGTGGTTTGCTGAAAACATTATGCTTCTTCCAACCGGCGCTTTTGTGCCTTACTTTGTGCAGGTCCTTATGGTAAGCCGTAAATCATAATCGAAGGACATCTCAGGCCTCAGAGGAGGAACGGTTAACGACCGACCGGCGAAGGGTTTGGTTTTACCGCAACATTCGCGCACACGAGCGTTAGGAAACAGACTGCTGCGGCGCGACCTTCGTGCAAATCGTGCTCGTGCGCAAAGCAGCGGCCCACCTGCGCCAACTCAGGGTTGTAGTACAATTTTTGTGTAACATCCTCCCGCGCAGAAGACGCAATAACAGGCCTGTGTTGCACTAGGCCTTTCGTAGCGGTCTTTTTTTGGGGGGAATTGTTGCTCACAGCGCAAAGCGAGACAGGGCCTAGCTACGAGCTGACGAAACAGTCACAGACCTTCCCAGATACAGCACCCCCTAAAAAGTGGTCCACTAGCCCCGCGCTCTGACGTCGCGCATCGCGTTTATCGCAATTTGCGTGTTGCATTCGAATTACGGTTAGTAGTCTCGTACGGACGGTACGGTGGGCGTCGAGTTCGTACGTCAGCCTAGTTTATCGTCGGACGACAAACAACTGGCGCCCGGGGGGGGGGGGGCAACACACAGTCAGACCCAACGGCCCTAGTTTCGTTGTGTTTCTGGCTAGAAAGAGAAGTCCTGGAACCGGGGAAAACTGAAAGTGTACCCGTTGTGTTGGTTGAACGGGACATGCCATCCTTGCAGCGAGGACATGTTGACTTCGCACGGACGGAGTGACCCCGATTGCGCGAACGCCAGTGCGCTAGATACATGCATTTGAGGAAGGATATCGATTGCCCGGTTTGTTTGTGCTTCTAGGGGCCTTCCAGTGGCCTAGTGTCGGGCTCCCAATCATTTGTGATTGTTAGCTGAACCGGTTGACCAGTAATGCGGTCTTAGTAGGCATCAGAGCTACGACTCATGTACGACGCATAATCCAACATTACCGAGCATCATAAAGAAAAGCAAGCCTTGCCAACGTCGAAGCAATTGGTCGAAAGTAAATCGGCCTCGTTTTCCACCATCAGCCGACGTACTGACGGCGGCACGTCCCTCAAAGGCACGCAAGAGATTAACCAAGATCCCCCCGCCGCCGTCGGCCAGTAAAAGGCCGCCCAGTGCACCAGCGCGGACCAGGTGAGGTAGGTCTTTGAGCAAATTGAATCGCATAGAAACGTTTATGGTGTACGGGCGGCCGGTTTTTAGAACGGCCAAGTGTTGTGCCGAAGCCGAATAATGAAACGGGCAGCAACTGGGCCCCTTAACAAAGCGCACCGCAACTAACGGTCACTGGAATAAATATACATAAGTAGAGTAGCAAAAACTAATTACAACCCAAACTGCGCACTCAACTAAGAACTCCGGGGTGGCATAGAAAGATACCCGGACCCTTTCGCTGGTGGGTACGTGAGGACGAAGCCAACAACAACGCGCCCAATCTATGATGGGTTGTTGCAAAAAAGTCATGTTGACCACACAAGTCTCCGACTCCGACCTGACACTTTTGTTGGGGTTGTTGGATAAGCGAATTGGGAGGCTAGTGCTGTCTGCTAGTGTTGCCATGTTACCTTGAGCTGTTTGCCAAACAACCACGATCTGATAGCCGCCGCGACATTTGGAACGATATTTTAAACATTCTCCACATATTTTCATAAAACCCTTTGTCACACCGGCATTTTTGGGGTCTATCTCCGGGTTGTCTTGGGTCTTTGTATAAGAGTCAGGCGAACCTCTCTTGTGGGCTGCCGGTGATCAAGTAATCGCCGCTCAATGCTGGTTACATTGTGTGTTGTCTGTCGGTTGGCTGATGAGACGAAACCTGCCTACTGCTCACGTGCAAAGGTGATGTTAAGCCCGCACTCGAGTAGAAAGGTATGTCGGAAACTATTGTCACGAACAACGCCATGTTTCTGTTCTCTCCCCTGCGCGATTGTGGCATAACTATGCATTTCGGTGGTTGTTTTTTGGAACCCCTGTCATCATCGTCATGTGTGTGAATGCCCCATCATTGTCGCTGTGACAAACTCTTGTTGCTTTGATGGCGTACGAGTTCCTTCTTTTCTCTTTTCGCATACTTTTTCCCGCATTTTTGCCCGCGCTGACTGACAATCGGTGACCGCCCAACAAAAATGGCACACACGCGGAAACCGAAAGTGCGCTGAGTGATGTGACTTTCTTTCCGGTGGTACTTTTTAATGACCCTTTTGGGGGGGTCCCCACAGGCGGGCTGACAGGCGAAAACTATTGGATAATCAATGGATATCGCCGAATTTTTGGGACAACATAACCGAATTTTCCCGGCTCTCTTCTGTTGGGCGTCATTATGCCTAGCCAACGCGATTTAGGAGCAGCAATATTTTTTTAAAACTTGGAACTTTATTTGATATAAATGCTTGAGTACATAAGAGTACAGAGATATTCCACATTGGGATTGCAGCTATTTACTAAGCCTAAGGTATCAAAATGATTGAAATGAAAATGTTTCGAATTAAATCTATTTAAGTTATATGTTATGCCACGTGGCGTTGAGTCATTTTATCCTACTTATGTCTAATAACAAATAACATCTGACAACTAGTTAACTTGAAAATCTTCAGATAATTAGCCTTCGAATTGTTGTGTGGATAGAATTATTGCATCTATTGATTAGGACTTCTTTTAGTTTGATAATTTCGAACGATAGTCTTTGCGTACCAGCAAGGCTTAGGAAAAGATTCATTGGCGTTCTCCAGTGTAAATTAAGGATCATTTTTAGAATTTTATTCAGTCTGATTTATATTAACTGGAATTTAGTTTTGGAGCATTACGACCACAAAGAAGAGGCATAGGTTAAGAGAGGGAATTTTCTTCCCTCTATATATGAGAAGTATATTTGAAAAGATTAGTTTTGATTTTCTGTTGATTAATGGGTAAAGCAGTTTGATGAGTATGTCTAGTTTTGTATGTAACATATTTGTTGTGTATGTTTTGAGTGTGAACGGTAGTTAAGTTTGTTTCTAGTATCAGCGCTAGGTACTTGATGTGAGAAGACTGCGATATACTTTTATTTAGGAGCCGCAATGGATCGGAGAAAGGTAGCCGGTAAACATGAAGCGTAGCGATTTATTAACCCAAAACATTTCTCCCATCCCTGACGCTCATCTGACGTTTCGTGGCGACGCGGCGAATAAATTACATTCGACTAGCGCGCAAAAATGAGGCCCCGTGCTAATGCACATAATTACACGCACCCCACAAGCGGCGATGCACCGGAAAAGGCAAGTTTGCCATTAGCTTTTTTATGTCCATGTTTGTTGCTGTAAACCGGCCAGATAGAGCTAGAGCCCCAGAGAGTTGAATTTTTAATGCTCATCGCACAGCAAAGACGTACGAACGTCGTGAGCTGGAAATGAATTCACGGCCGACGGCACGGCTTTCTTCGTTTTATTTGGCCGGCCTCCGAGGGGTTTTTGGGTGGGAAATCGGTCCCGGCCCCTACCGGGTGCCGGGTGTGACCCATTTTGCGGTTGCGGTGTTGCGCAAGATGTGTCTGTCGGTTGGAATGTGGCCGTCGGAAGCTCCAAGGAGGTGTCACCCCGGGTTGGGACACATAATATTGGGGGGGATGCATGTTTAACTGCGCCCCACCAGCAACCGGTAGCTGATGTTGCGTGCGTGCCTACCCGTCGTAGACCCAGGCTCTCTCACGAAGATCGCGCGTTGCGAGTGGAGCAATAGAAATGGGTGTGTGAAGAGGCTTCCGTTGCTTTCTTCGTTGCCGCCCAGCCCTGCGTTATGGTTATCAGTGTGTGGTGTCTTCTTTTCCTAGCTGCTGCGTCTAACGGCTCGCGGAAAGAACGGTAGCTCGCTGAGCGCTGAACGGTATTTAATCTTGCCTTCACGCGCACGGCGGCGCAGATTAGAAACCGAAAAAAGCTATTAAATTCCAATTTGCAGCCCACCCGGGAGGAAGTCCCCTAAATGAGGCTTCGTGTTGGTCGTAATTAGATGGAACGATTTTATGAAGCGCAAAGCAGCGATCTGAGGCTCCGGAGCCGCTCACAAATGAATCTTGCTTCTTGGGGTGGACACCACTTGATGGAGTTACCGAAGAAGACATCAGCGTCCGAGTCGGGCACTGAACCGATTACGCTCCAATTTTCACACGTAGCTGAGGCCAAGATGAGGCCAACGTGGAGCGAGAGAGAGAGAGAGAGTAACTACCAAAGACTTACTTAAGTATCATAAATTGATAACTAGACAAGAATAGTAAAATTATAAATCCCCCGATCGAAGAATGGGAATAGAGTATCCGTAAGTTGGTATTTAGTGTCGAGGCCGTAAGTAGCCCATCGGAAGCAACGGTCCACGCGGGCTCGAAGGTTTCCCACCAGATCAGACCTCGGGTGCCAGATCTTCGAACCGGTTTCACTTCGCCTGGCCTGCACAGGACGTCGGCGACCCCGGGCCGGGAAAAACTGATCCACATTTTCTCCGTGTGTTCTGCCCGTGCGCCCGTCGTGGCAGTGGTGTGGCAAACGGAATTGGGTCACATTGGGGAGCACTATCATTCGCAACCGTCGTTAAAGCGGATCGTAACCGGGGATCAGGGAAAAACGAGAACGGTGGGGTAGGGTCGCGACTCTCCGGTGCCCGGTTGGTTGACATTCCTGGTCCTCTTAGCACGGACCTAGAGCAGAACAACGCACCGGCTCACCGGCTTAAGCTGAGGCCACTCCACCCGGGGGCGGAGGGTGTTTCGTAAGTTGCGCGCGCCGTAATCATAATGCCATCGGGAGGCCGACACGATTTCCCAACATACCCACGGGGCGGCCAGGCCAGGCGGGGTATTTTGGGTGGCCGCCTTGTTGCCGCGGCCTTTCATATTCCCACCCACCACCCCGGCAGCCCTTGTGCTACGTGGGGACCCCTTCTTGGGTTCTAGTGGGCCTTTCGCCTAGCGGCTTTGGTTTTGGTGCCAGGAAGCCAAACACAAAGGTGTCCACCAGCTGTTAGAACAAACATTTCGGTCCGACTTGGGAATAATCCCCCTCGTGGAACTCCGTGTCGAGTGGCTCAAGAGCGTGGGAGCTGCATACAATTATGCTGCTAGACGGCGCCTTGTTCGTTCTTGGCAAGAATCGGTGCGCCTCTAGCCTTTTTGGTGGGGCCCTATAAAAGTTTCAAGCCACCAGTCAGCTGGACAACTTCTCGACCGACTCACCGAGAAGATTTATGCTGTGTGGTCATAACCCGCTCGAGGGGTGCCTTCCGTTATTCCGGGCCCAAAGGAACTTCCGTGTTGGATGCCGGACAGAAGGTTTCCGTCTTAGTCTACTAGTACCGAAGCCCAAAATTAATAAAAAACAAGACGACCAAATTATGGGCACTGAACCCATTAAAGGCCAGTCGCTGGTTTATGGATGTTGTTTAAAACATTCTCCACATTCCGGTAGTTCCGGAAGCAGCATTCCGTCGGCGAACGATGATGATGGATGGTGCCCCGGTCCTGGAGCGCCAGTCTGGGTCTGGAGCGCCAGTTTCTTAGCAAAAAAGACGGTCACCCGGTAGCAGCCCACGCTGCCGCCCGGAAGCGCACGCAGCGCAAAAGAGTTGTTGCGCGTTATAAATTTCTCACCCACTAAAAAACAATATTATTCACCCGCAAGCCGGCCGGTATGTGTGTAGGCGTTGACTGGGGGCCCCCACCCTGGGTCAAGATTAATCATTTAATGAATTAATCATTGCTGGATCCCGGGCTCTCGAAAGTGGATTGCAGATTTCGGTGCCGCTGTTTTCGGGGCGCCTGTGGCGTTTTGTCCACTGGATTGGCCGTCCGACCCGGTTAACGATGGCGACTTGACGGTCACGTCCAGTGCGTCCAGCTCAGGTCGCCGGGAAGCAGGTTAAGGTGTCGAATGCATAAAGAAGCAGATCTGCCGTCGACTGCCAGATTTGGGGTCAAGTTGTGCGCCAGTCTCTGCGGCCAGTCCAGTGTGCAAATTGACCGATTTGCGTGATGAGGCTGCTTTGAGGCTGTCAGACTGCAGGGTTGGCGCTTAGGTACCAGCGCCACTTGCGTCACACACAGCCATCGACAGCTGTTTGCGTGGCCAGTGCGAGGTTGGTGCACTTGAGAAGTTATCTCACTGATAACGGGCGTGCGCGTGTTGACCGTCTGAAGGCTGCCTAAGCACCCTATCGGTTCGCTCTCATCGACACCATCTAGTCGTCGGACGAGATAAGGCCACCCCGAAAAACACGACGAGGCCGCCGGTCTTGGCTTACTCATAGCCAGGTTTCCAGGGAGTACCCTAGAGTCCAGCCGGGGTGGAATGGAGAATAGGGTGGTTCATCTAGTGTTTGGATTCTGTAGATGGGGCGAGCAAAATATCCATTGTGGCTGTCGCCTGGTATGACACGTAGCGCCGTCCTGTCAGCCAATTCTTCATTTTTGAAGAAAACTGGGCCGATGATGCCGCCAGACCAAAATCTACACCAACCAGCCCCAAAGACGACAATTCTGCTTATGAGCATCGCGCAACCAACGAGGTGGAAATGAGCTTATCAAGTTTCGTACAGTTTGAGTTGAAGACTCACCACTGGTTTTGGAATTTCCAGAATGAAGTTTGGCGTTTTAAAAGTCAAGTATTCGGTACCTCAAAACCCAAATACTTGATGGATCACCCTATACAATCGTACCGCTATCAAGTGACACGGCGATGTGTCACATCTTCACTTTGTGTGCCAACGCCAACATTTTGTAACGGGACGCCCGACCAATCACCCACCACCAGTCAGTCGGTCAATGTTATTCGGTGGTCCAAGTCCGGTCACGGAGATTCGGTACGATAGGGTGACCGTGAATCGGCTGATAACTCGACGACTGGGGGACCCCACTGTGATACTGGGGAAGGTATTCAGACGCTTGACAAGTGACAGCGCGGCGAGATGAATGTTACGAAACCTCTTTGGAGCAGTAGGCCGTGGACTGCTTCGAATGCTTTTCGAATCATTTCACACGAAACGCTTCCTGCCTAGTGGCTAGGCTTCATTCCATCGTAACGAGCGGAGGGCGTTTAAATTAGAGTCACCAGACGGTTTCGAAACCGCCGCGGGCCCCAAACCTGGCTGACCGCTTCATTAAGCCAAGCCACCTGCGCGGGAAAGGCCCAACCGACCGACTGCCACTCTCTCTATGTGTGTGTGACTAATGGGCTCGAACACACAGAAGGGTTCCTGGCTAGAAATTCTTCCGCCATTCACCACCGTGGCCAAAACTACCAGAAGTGTTGTGGCGGTCGCGCTTCGAAGTTCAGTTCATCGAACCGTTCGAGGTTTCCTGTTTATTTTCCACGCCCGAGCGAAGAACTCTACTCCTGCTGCTCCGATCGATCGCGCAACCAGAGGCCCGGACCGATCGACTCCGGGCTTGGCTCGCACGGAGCAGGCTGCAGGCCGAGCATTTGCACACCGAGAGCCGCGGACGTCACTGCTCCGGTTTTAGTGCGGCTCCGGTGAGTGAGCGGCGTAAACCGTAACGGGGACCGTGTAGGAGTGAAGCAATCGTCGTGTGGTTGGAAGTGGTTCAATTGAAATCGGAATCCAAACACACACACAGCCAGAGCCACCAGAGAGTAAACACAGAGTGATATAGGGGCACGTGTCTAACGGTGGTCTGGACGGAGTGAAAGTTTGCCGTGGCCGGGCCCAGCGAGGGAGAACGGCGCTCCGGCGGACCCGGTACCGTTGCGCCAGTATGCTCCAGACTGAGGAGAAACGTCCTCCAGTGCAGTGCAGTGGTCCCTCGCTTGGTTCTCCCTCAACCATTGCTGGTGGCCTCGCAGACCTGAAGAACTTTCATCCATCTGTAATCGATTGGCCAATGCGTAAGGTGAGGTGTATCTTAAATCTTCAGTTCCTCAGTAATTCAGGGGCGGGTGCAGCATCAAGCGGTGACAGACGGAGGTCTGGCCTGGTCTCGAAAGTGTTGGCTGCTGATCGAGCGTGAGAAGCATCTCAAGAAGCTCCGAGTCAATCCCCGAACACCCGGGAAGTTGCGTTATGAGTTCGTTGGGGTGGAAATCATTTTTTTGCGCCCGTCTCTGTTCCTATCCATCTTCCCACGCCGAATCTGCTCACAAACCCAGGTGAAGGGTTTTGTGCCGTCTTCGGGGCCGGCGTCTGACAGTCACCGACTGGCGCTGCTACGTTTTACCGTTTTTTTTCTCCATTTATTTTGAAGTTAGTAATGAAGAGATACGATGATGCGGATGACTTTTATCTAATCGCGGAGGCAGCAGGTTTGAATGATGGGGCTCGCACCTTACGACGCACCCGGTCAGAACGGTGGGGAAGCATTACGTGATTGATGGGGCGTTTTCTAGTCACTTCAGGTTATCAGAAACATATCTCATTCCCGTCCAGCGTGAGGAGCCAGCGTGAAGATCGTACCTCGGAAGCCCTTGGAGGGTGTTGGCACCAGACACAGCCGGATCCCTAAGTGTCTCACTTGGCGGCTTGATTGGAGGCCCAAGTGCACGGAAGCGATGGGAGATCCGCGCCAACAATCCCGTCTTGGTGCGTGTAGTGCCCGATTGTGCTCGTTACCTAATTCTGTCTAATCAAACGTGATGTTCGGACAACGCTGACGCTCACAACGGATGATATCCCGGAGACGCTGTTCTCGATTTGTTTATCTTCTCCAATTTACTTCAATGACAACGGCACCAAGAGGGCTGAAGGCATCGCCCGTCTGTCCGTGCTTTATTTTTAGAGTTTCCATTTCCGGTTTCTAATCCGGTCCCCGGGCCGGGGGTGACATTCCGACCAAAAGTGGTGCGAACAACACGTCGGCAATGATCCTCTGATCGGCGTGCGATGCGGAATGTGCCACAATGTAGCCGATGCCACACACAGGCCACAACAAGCATGTCGGTGTCCGTTACCGTTAGGTCGAATGTTTCCACTTCGTTCGATGCCAAGCTGTTGATTGAGTAGTATCGCTAGCTGCAGGATGCACTTAATTCGCATTCCGAGATGCATCCCCAAACCGGGTCCGTGTAATGAGTTTCTGTCGAACCTCGTGTCTCTTCAACGTCTGATCGGGACAACTAATCCAATTGGACACTAGAGCTTTAGCACGTTCCGGTTTTGCAGAGGCTTTCCCCTATTCCAACCAAGAGACGCCTTTCTATTCGGCCTATGGTCGTAGAAAACCCCCATCAAGTGTTGGAGTTTATTGTGATGCTCTTCTGCTGGTGAAAATGACGCAAAATGCGCAATAAACACGCAGTTATGGTTAATTATTTCTAAAGTTATGATCAATTTATTGCAACATTAATGGCACCACATTGGATGATATAATATGATATAATCGGGTGGATTATTATAATCACCATAACTAATATCGGATTGCATCGGTTTCTTTCCAGGTATGTTCCGACCCGTTTCGACCCCAGTGAAACACGAAGCAGTACAATTGATGTACTGCTTGGGTAAGACTCACCCCTAGCTTACGGCAGCATTCCGCGAACCGATCGCTACGATCGCGAAGTCAGCAAAACACCACAGAACGCTGCCGAACACCGTGTACCGAGTGACGCAGTGGCCACTTGGTGTTCTATAGGCCATTTCAGCTAACTGGCCCATATCGGCTGGTATTGTGTTGGTTCCGAAGGAAAAAGGCGATTGAATTACGGGCGTTCGTGCGTTCCGGAAACATCCAATACACGATTAACGTTCCGTGCCCTAAGCTAACAGATTAAGCGAACGTGCCCCACGTCAGTGTCATTTGAAAAAGGGCTTTCAATTCGTGTCCATCGCATCCATCAATCCATCAAACGACCGCGGAATCGATCGGAAACGGAAGCGCAAAAAATAGGAACGGAATTGGCGCGAAAATAAACGCACACAACGAGTGCCCGATGACGACGACGATGATGGCCGATTGGTGGTCCGTCGCGCGATGACATTTACGGCGCGGTGATTCATTACGGCGGCAAGGTCCCGTGAAGACCCGATCGACGGAACTGTCATTAGCCCCCGCTCCGACAGAGTTTGTGCAGAGTGCGTCCGAATGGAATGCGGGTGCCCATTACGGTTCCGGTTCCGTTGGCCGATTGTGTCCGTGGCCGATAGTAATTGTGCTCCACATGCGCCGGCCATTTGCCAACATTACAGGGCGCCGTTGAAGGTTGGTGGATGACATTGTGGCCCTTTTTTGGGACACTGTTGAGAGTGTTTCGATATCCGATTCGCGGCTATTCCCGCGCACCCTGGCCGTTTGCCGTGAACGATGAATAAGGTGCACAACTTCTCTGGCTAGGTCTGGAATCCGATTAGAGACCGCTCGAGTGAAATTTGGTCATCCTGCCCTCCGCCGGTCGACTGCCGAAACGTTGTCAAGCGTATCTATGAGACTAACCTATGTTCCGGGCAGACCCCGGTAAGAGTGTGGACTTCTCCGACTTCCACTGCCGTTGAGGTGTTTTCTCTCGCCAAAACGGCGTGTGAGGCCCCAAAAGCGCGTTCCGGTTGTGCGCTGACCTCGAAATTAAGTGATTTGAAAACATCGACCCACAGACCTCCAAACGCGCCCCAAAACCAAAACCCCCACGCACGCACGCACGAAGGCCCCTATTTTCGGAAATGAAGTAACAACGACAGCTTCCGATCTCCCTTTCTCGTAACGGATGAGAGTCTCTCACCTTCACCCGCGCCTGTATAATCTTTACTAATCAGCCGCTTATACCCGGAGCGACACCACCGGGGCGGGGGTTGTAACCTCTTAGGGGTGCATCGCGGCAACGCGGTTAAGAGCCAACAAAACAGCGCCTCTTGCCGGTGGCCAATTAATGCTGCGCCAACAAACGGGTGGCGAGAAACAAGCAAAAAAAAACCACGTACCTACTACACGCCATCGGAGGCCCATTAACACTGCCTCCCGGCCCGTAGTCGGCGGGAAGGCCAGTGTATGCTATTTTGCAAGTCCCACCCCGGTCGCCGGCCGGTTAACAATTGAGCGTGAACCTCCCAAAACGGTACGGGTTCGATGGGCTTCGGTGGGGTCGCAAGGAATGCAATCTGCGGCCGCCGAAGGTCAGCCGTGGCCCCGGTGGGCGTAGAGCACACATCTCCGGTCACATCTCCGGCGCACTCAGCACTAATCAGGGTCACCCGGGGTTGGGGGGGGCGTTGTAATTGTGCGTGCGCGATTGAGTGCTTGCGCACTGCGCGGCTTGATGGATGCGCCCGGTTTAGGCATCGGCATCGCTGGCATCGCTGGATAATTAACTGCGGGTGTTGTTTGATCGCATAATTGCGCCGTGGGTTTGCTGGCAGCGGCGCTACAAATAGTGCCGCAGCATCGCAGCAAGGTCTTGCAAATGGTTTAATTAGATTTTTCTTTCATTTTCAGAGACAGAATCTAAGTCTCTAACGATTGCCGCAGATAGTCATCATTAACAATGTTCCAATCGTAGGGCTTTCTGGTTATGGAGCGAATGAGAGTCCCTAACCTAGTGGTGATCATTAATCAGCAAGCAAGTGTAAGTCTGTCAATATTTGCTAATGCGCCGTTACGCCCGTTACCTAAGCGTACCTAAGCGAGTGCATTCTCGTCTAGCGTCTTCGAAGCGTGGTCGACGTGCTAATGAATTCCACCAACCAGCTCATTCCGATTATTATTCACAAACCCCGGGCCCATTCGCAGGCGCAACAGGAGGCGTATCTTGGGTCTATTTTTATTGCGGACTTCTAGCGACCGGTCACGTTCGGTGCCGTTCGCCGGGCTCGAAGCCAGAGCTGATTTAAGGGCAATAAACATAAGTTGATCGCATCGAACGGGGGGCGCACGTGCGCTGCTGAAGCGAAGCGGTCCGGGGAAGGAATTCGGCGAATAGGTTCTAGGCGCGCTTAGTACATTTCAATTACTTTTGCTACCCGTTAGTGTTCTTTGTCTCACTACTATGTAATACAAGAGCTTGTACGAGCCTACTATGAGTCAATCGCGCCTTGTGCGCATCATACCGAAATCATGCGCCTCCGTTAGTTTCGCGGACGGAAATGATGTGTCACCCTGTAGCCTACCCAAAAATTCGCAAACCCACGGAGTCCGATCCCACGGAGCGTTCAATTTTGCAACCAGAATTCCTTTCGCTTATTCCCAGCGAGTTACAGCGTCAAGCCCAGCCCAAGCGCCAGCATTCGTTAGTTGTGTTCCGTGGCGCCATTCGCAGCTACGAGGGAGAATCGTCACCATCGTCGTTAACACTGTGAAGGTCGTTTCCATGGCGACACACTTGAAACGCGAAAAAACACAACACCACCAACTCGCGGCAACTATCGACTAAACAGCTGCGCCTACTATTCGGTTGGGGAATGTAACGTTAAATGTTGGGAGAGGCCTGACGTTCGCCGAATGGTGGCATAAAACAGCCCCGCGGGTGTCCAATATGACACCGTACGCCACAAATTATTATACTTCTGGACTTAGTGCTGGACACGGACTCGTTTCGGAGCCGAAGAACCAGGTTCACCTCAAACTCGTTAGTCTTTTGTTTTGATTCAGGATCATGGTGGTGGACCCCCCCATCCATAGTGATGAATCGATGCACAAAATACGCTTTATCCTTTGCAAAAAGTTGAGAAAGTTTTTTCGAATTCGAATGCGTTTCCATTGCCCAATGAGACGTCTAGGGCTTCTACTAAATTTCTTTCAGTCACTCGACGATTTTCCAATACGATATGCTGTGTTTTTCCTACGATTTCGGGTGTTGCTACTGTTTTTGGACGTCCTTGACGTGGATCGTCTTCAAGGTCTTCAACGACCACATTTCAATTCAGTAACACATCTTTCTATTGAAGCAACACACATTCACAATTGAAGGCGAAAAGTCATTTTTTTTCATTGTAAAAAATACTGTGACACGTCGATACTAAATGGCTTGTAAACAAAGAATGAATTGACAGAATGAAATGAAACTAAAAGTATTTAAGCTAGTAGCAGCGCCCTCTTTTTTTGAACCTCAAAACATATTGAACAGCCTGGTATTTTAAAGGAAGCGCTCAAGGTTCGCTCCAACCACATCACACAAGCCACAACTGGACGGTATGTAACCGAACACTCCGTCACGTCGCTCCACGTGGTATCGATTGGGGCAGGCGAATAATCGCCCGCAACCATTTCTCTTTCGCGCCATGTGTCCACTCGATTGTCAACGTGCTACACACAACGTGCCCCGGCCATAGACGGTGCATTATTAATAATTGAGAGCTACTTTCACTGGCACGCGCCTCCGACAGGGACAGTGATGCCAGGTCAGGTTTCGCGATGGATATGGTGCACCACGTTCGCAACACGTTCCACCGTCAAGGCAGGGCCTGCCGCGACCTTTTTTTGGCCGTCGTGGCCCCACCATATGTGGAGCAGCAGCATCATATGTGTTGTCATTGAACGGCCCTGTGCCATCGCGAGAGAGCCGCGGTTGCGGTTCAAGGCACGCGCGGCGCACGCTGCCTGCTTCAATTTTGACCAGTGTCAACGACGAGAGGCGAGAGGTGTTTTCAGTGTCCACTGACTAAACCTGACCTGACGCGGCAGCGAAGATGGAGTGCCCGCCTTGTCGGATAACTCGTTCGAACGTTCGCGGTTGATATCCTCGATCGCGAAGGCTTCAGCCAGGGTCCTTCCGACCAGTCAATGTCAATGTCGGTGGCCCCAGTTCGTTGACGCGGTTTCTCTCTCTCTCTCTCTCTTGCTCACACTTTCGAAAAAGGACGGAACCGGGTGGCTCAGTTGATGACCTGCCGCGACGCGAGGTGATCAGCTGCTGCCTTGGCGGCAAGACCTGTTCGGACTAGGATAAGAGGCTCGAACGTGCCGCTCGGAGTTGTTTTCTTCCTCGCTAATCACTCATTCGGACGGATCGGCCATCGGCTTGTGAGGTACCGCACAGTTACAGTTACACCGGATATCGATCTGTGCGTGGAGATCTTCGCGCGACAAGGGCTTTCCCTGTTTGCGATGGCATTGAGCAGCGGAGCGGTTAGTGGCCAGCGTTATTCAGGACGCGTACCGCGACGGTCGGTACGCGTGCGCGCATAAGTTGACTAAGTTCAAGGCTGCCTATTTCAAGCTGGACCGGGCGCCGGAATATTTATGTGCCTTTGCTCCGATATCGATTCGCATAACCGAGAAGGGGTCAGGTGAAGGTGCATACACACAAACAGTCACTCAGTAGCATTAAAGCATGCTTAAACAATTTCGGTTTCGGTCACTTGGCTAGCTGAAGCATGGATTTGGGCCCTGAGCGAACTTTCAAACACATTTCCCGGCACCAGAGTTTATGAAATATGGAAGAAAGACTGAACCGGGCTAGGTAGCTGGCTAGTTCCGTTCCAATTTGTTAGCATTTTAAATTGACAACTGTTGTGGTTGTAGCGTAAAAGTATATTGATGGGCTCGCTCTCTTATTAGTAAACTTTTAATATTCAATCCGATTTCTAGCTCATTAATTTCGCTACCAGAAACCGTCACCATCTGCTTTATGCTGCATCCGGTCCCGGGGGTTTTAGTACACCGAAAGACCGGCCTATGTTGTCGCTCATGTTTAAAATTCAATCCGATTTGTTGTGTCCCATTGGCGGACCTTCTCAGCCGACGCCGGTTTATGAGCCGCACGAGACCGTTCATTACGCTGCATAAAGTCTTTAGCATTTAGTAGACGTTGCCGTCCACACGAATGGACGTTGACGCAGGCTCCCCCCCCCCCCTCCCGCCGGGTTTCAATGGCCATTGCACTGTGTAATTTTCGCATTTGTCGGTACTGACAAATCTTCGACGGGGAGGGAATGCGCGTCAATCACCGCACCAACCCAGCGATGGGGCGGTGACGCCTTCAGACTTCAGACTGGCAGTTGATGGGTGCAAAAACCGCCGCCGGAGAAACGGACTGGGTGTGTGTGTGTGCTGCATGCTGCTTGCACATCTGTTTTTTATCGGTCGACGGTCGGACCGCTAATGGGCGTTGCTCCCGTTAGTCGGCGGCGGCGGCGACGGCGACAGTGGCCACGTCAGCAGAACAAATAGCAGACAAAGATTAACAGAACAGACCTTGGAAGCGTGTCTCATTTAGGTGGCCCCGCAGAGCAGTGCAGTGTAATCCACGCCAGCCCCGACATCAGCCCAGGCCCACCGTAATCGACTCTAATTGTCCTGATGGCTGTTGGCATCGAATGCCAGATGGGGCGTCGATTACAAAATCAGTAATACAATCCGTTGAAATATGCAGCAGAGGTCAACGGTGCTATGCACCGGGACACTTGGCCTATTGGCGCGATGATATTACAAACCTCGCGCGTTGCACAATACGAACATCACGATCAAGATGGATGCTCTGTCTGCCGGCGGCCTTTCCGAATTGATTTAGATCTTCCCGTTGGTGATGATCCTTTTTGATGATGGACGGATCAGTTTCAGTTCATTGATAATTAGTCGACTTAAAGCTGGTCATTAAGATACACATTGTTTCGTTATTATATTTTTCGGGGCAAGCCATCATCAGGCCTATTATATTGTTCGTGTTCGTGTCGAAAGGTTAATCAATAACACTTGCTACGAAAATGACCACGCCAAGGAAAGAAACGTACAAAGAACGCGTCACGGACTTTTTTCGATGCGTCTCCTCTTTCAGACGGTGGCCACCGACCGTGTCCTTCGAGAAAACTCCACTCCTTCGCCGGCCGTTTCGCGTGCTGACTCATTATTAAAACACAACACCGTCGATCGATCGCCTTCGTAATCCGCTTCGAGGCCATAACCGTCTGGGTTCTTGCTAGGCGAACAATGACCTTCGGCCTTCTCGAGACCCTCCCCGCCCCGTCGACGATCAATCACAATTTATTTCGGCCCGATCCGGCCACGAGATGCGATGGCTGAAAATTAGGCTGAAAATTTCCATATCCATCATCATCTTGGGGCCAGCCAGCCAGTCGACCTTTAGGGGGGCAATTAAAATTCCTTTTCCATAATTTCCCAATTCAAATTTTCACTTTCGGCCGCTGTTTTTTGGGCATCGCACACGGCCATTGCATCGCCGACCGCGGGGGACCGCGAAATGTGACCACCATTAGCGGGAAAATTGGAAGGTGGCTTGAATGTGGCCGTGTGAAAATTTCCTACGATTTTCTAATATCGGCGCCATCTGCGACGCTTCCGATAGACGACACCGGCCACTGGCCGTGTGTGTCGCTGCGAGGTGTGAAAATTGAACTGAAAATTGCAATCGCTTGGCGCGACCGGAGAAATCGCCCGAAGTGGTAAGTGGCGAAATGTAAAACATTAAACGGCGACACCCGAGGCGCGCTCACATCGATGGGCTGATGGGCTTGGGCGGTTGGGGTGTTGCCATAAAAGGTTGCCGAAAAGCTACTCCAAATAAATTAAATTTCACGCCGCCGCGTCCATCCGCGCCATTTTAATGGCCACACTCCATTTGGAAGCGAACCCGATAATTGAACACGACTTCCGCGACCGGAAAAGCAAACTCACGTGACGGCGTGTGAAAATAAATCACTTTTTGGCGCACACAGAGTGGCGTGATGCGCAGACAGAGAGAGAGATCGAGAGACATACATTATTTACCTGCGTAATGCGTTTAAAAGCAGCGTCAACCAAACGCACTCCATTCCGAGATGATGATGATGATGCTTGCAAATGATTGCCAAACCCAAAGATCTGGTACATCTGTGTTACAACAGGCGGAGAGCAGAACCAAACGTCAACCACTGGCAAGCAAAAGTACCGTCGAAAGAGACCGACTTCCGACTCATGCATTATTGCCCTTCACGTTCCAGATGCAGAGCTCGTTTGTCACGGTTTTTGACGCCGATCTTTGTCGTCGCGTGTGGAGACTTTCAAAGTTCCACGACGCGTACCCGGAATCCTCAGCGGATCCTCTAACGCTCAGCTGTGTGACAGTCCTCATAAAGATGATATGCCCTATTTCCGGTGCCAGGCCAGAATGTGAAGTGCTGAAATTGGTGTCGGAGATTTCACTGTCACCCGAAAGAGATCAACCGAAATTCCCAACCCACCCTGTTGCAGAGTGCCCCTGTTCTGCGCGTTACGCCAATCTGCCCCCCAAAAAGCCGGAGAGAAAAACACGATGAAAAATGCGCCGATTCATTAATGGCTTCGCGAGTAGGTCCCGCAATTTTCCGCCGCCGATGTGTGCTGTGGCTCGTTGGTCGGCTGAGTCATCGTTTGTCGTCGGCCGTTCCGTGACTAGAGAGCGGAACGGCGGGGATCACGATCACGAACGAGTGCGCGCCTCTCGAGGCAGTGTTCCCAAAATCGCGGTGCCCTGGGGTCAGATTGCTACCGAATGGTCCGGTCCGGTTACGCTACGCTTTAAGAAATGAAAATGAAGTTGTCGAGGTTCGGTCGGCCGCGACATCCGGCTTCGACACCGGAGAGACATCACGAGACGAGACGACGAACCCGATGGGCGGCCGACCCCTCAACAAGCCGGCTTGGAACCGGTTTGCAAACCCGCTGACCATCGGTCTGGCACCGACCCTGGGAACGTCCCGCACGTCGGCTTGGCCGATCGATCCGTTTTCCAACAGATTGCAAACAGTAAACAAGTAATTCATCTGGAACCCGTGTGGCTGTGGTTAAGGTCTGGTTCATCACTCTTAGGCCACACCCGGTCCCAGGCGACAGTGAAAGTGTTACCGGACACCCGGGCATACCTCACATTACCATCTCGTGTCCACCATCGGAGTCGATCGTACAAGGGCGTCGACATTGGGGCGTCCGCAGAAAGTGATCATCTCCATCGCCTCGCCGGTGAGCTAACGTCAACCGCACATCGACCGCAGATTGGTCCCACCCAGCGAGACCCGGTCCCTGGATGGGATTGGGTACCGCGAGGTGGCGTAATGCTTGGCGGGGTTTCACTTTCGCACGTGAATGTTACGCGACATTGATGAGGGCAGACTCGACACTCCGTGAAGTGAAAATTGCCTATCGTTCGCCACGATTCGAATCATTGAACCTGCGGCGTTCGTTGCCGCCCATCCCGCGCACACCGTGATTGAGGAGAGATTGGAGAGAGCAAGTTACTTGTCGCCCACTAAATTGGTTTCATTTTGTATCTTTTTAGATTTGAGCTCCCCACTAAACGACCGATCAGCGTGGAAACCCCGTTCGGTGAAGGCGTAGAAGAAGAATGACCATCGCTGCACCGGTTGCCACGGAAACAGACTCTAGAATAGTGGCGCTGTAAACGCGGGGCAGGCCAACCACTTTTTTAACGTGCCGCAAGAACCAAAAATATCTCCATTCCGATCGAACCGGAACGGCCCACAAAAATGGCGCACAGTCTCGCGATCGTGACGCTGATGCTGGCCTTCCTAAGCCTATCATCGTCCGCGGAAGGGCGTGTGATAGTGCGACGCCAGGCAGAGGATTCTCTGGTGCCCGGCGCTCAAAACAACATCACGGCCAGTCTGGGGCCTGAAGCCGTGAATGGGACGTCACCACCGCGACCGAACGATCGTTTCGAGCAGTTTCCCGTGATGGGCGAAGCGGAAGAAGTGGAAGGACTACGGGAACGGCTGGGTAGCTCAGGAGACGAGGTCGCTTCCCTTGGTTCGGGATCATTCGCCAGCGCGGACCTGGAGACGGACGAACTGACATCGTCCGCGGCGGATACAGCCTCCGACGACGACCAGGAATCGAGTCGGGATGAAGATGATGGAAGCCTGTCAATCATGACGACGACGACGGGGCCGGTCCTGTCGGACGAAACCCGCGAGGAACTAAACTCCGGCTCCGGGTCGCTGGATGATGAGTCGGTCCCCGGCTCCAACTCCGGCTCCCTGTCGGCCAACAGTCAGCTATCGAACGAATCGCTGACCTCGTCGGTCGGTAGCGCCGGTTCCGACAGCAATCAGCAATCGGAGTCCGACGACGACGACGAAGAGCGCCCGTCCCGTGAAGACTCGACGGAAGCCCCCATCACGGCGGCCGCAATTAGCGAAATTACTACCTCGACCACCACCACCACCACCGTTGCGGGGCCTTCGGAGCAGCCAACTAGCGCCACCTCGACGGCCAGCACGGGAACAGCAACGGGAAATGGCAGCCGATCGGTGGAGTTGCCAACAACATCTGGCGAATCGAGCGCACAGCTGGAGGAGCGATCGGACGATCGAACTGCCGATGCGCTGATGCTGCCACGAATGGACGACGGATTGACGGGAACGGTGACCGCCGGAACGGAACAGCCGGATGGCGTGGCTCACGAGGAGCCTACCAGCGCACCGCAGCCGCAGCGGGCCATAGTTGATGAGGTCGAGCCGGCCACTACCACGGTCAGTTCGGGCGAGAGTGAAGCCGTGGAGGCGGAGACCCTAAGCCCCAGCACCGGATCCGAGGACGATCTTCCGGCACCGGGTGTCGAGCGGTTCGAGCTCAGCAGGTAAGTGCCAACCCGCAGCTACTCCGACAGATGGCTCTATTTTGGCCCCGGCCAGGCCCACCACGGCTGGCGGCCTCGTTACTGCTAGATGAAGAGGGAAAGCTCTGGCAGGCCGGCTGGCCAGTTGGCTGGCCGTGCCGATGATTACACTGGCCCCGTTATTAGCGCTCGGCTTGCAGCAACAGCAGCCCGCTCATAATGAAGCGCCAGATCGCACACATTCTCGCTGCGGCCGCCGAAGGCTGGCCGGCGCAACAACAATGAGCGTCTAATTTCATTTCCTATCGAACGCGGCTCGGACCGCGGTCTCGTTTCTAACCTCATTTCGCGCCACAACGACGAGGCCTATCGCGGACCCCCTATCTTTTGGGGCCTTCTTCTGACGGCCCTCCCGGAATTTTTCTCCAACTTCAAAATGGCAGCACACAGACACCTGACGGACTGATATTTCGGAATCAGGAACATCATCGTCCGGCGATCGAGCAGCGATCCGGATCGGCGCCTTCTTTTTCGTCGTCGTGCCCCTTGAGTGCTTTTTGATCGCCCGGCCCGGCCTAATTGGTGCTTCTGGTGGGGGAATGTGACGTGCGGGGGGTCCGACTCCACCCCGAAGCCCACCCGATTTCTCAATCACACCTGATTTTCGGACCAATTTTCCCCGATCGCACGCCCCGGGCGCGCTCTCAAGCTCAACGGTGGTGAGCTCAATTTTCTCACCTCACTCACTTCTCACGTCACGAAATTGGGACTCGCACGTCACTAGCCCCGCGGCCTGCTTCGGTTAATTTCTCCTTTTCTTGGGCAGCTTTTGGGCCGCTTTTCCTCCGGCACGCGGACCATGCCAGGGGTGCGTGTGGCGATCGGGGAAGAAAGATCGGATCGCATCGGATGTGCGAGTGGCCGGTCTGGCCGGTGAGGGTTGTTCGCCCGGAACACCGTCGGCGGTGTGGCCGGCGGGGTTGATTGAATTGAAATTATGATAAAATTTAGCGCATCGCAGCGGAGCGCATTTTGGTCATCCCCATTTCGGGTGGTAGTGGTGCTCTTCTTCCTCTGTTTTTTCCGGCCCACACTCCGGATCCATTAGTGGCATAGTTTTTTTTATGCTGCCAGTTGCCAGTACATTAACGCGCAACGCACGAGCGCACGTGAAATGCGCGAAGTGAGAAGTGGCAGCCGAATAAATAGAAACACGAACCGAATTAAATAAAACAAAATCCGCTGAAGCCGAAGAAAAAAAGGGTTTTTTTCGCCGGTGGGGGTGGTTTTTCGTTCGGCCGCTTTTTGTATGGGGAAAGTTGGACACAGTTTCCGACAAAGTATTCGGATCGGTGCTGATCAATCGCGCGTGTGGGATTGCATTAGTTTTTTTTCTCTCTCTCTCTCGCTGACTGCTGCCTTCTCATTGTGAACTCATTGTGTTGGGTGTTGTTGGGTTGCCGATGGTGTGTGGTACCTTCGCGCTTGCTGAAATCGCGGTCCATTCATCCGGGCCGCAATGTTTCCCTCCTTGGTACTATTATTATTTGGAAACTATTAATTGAAAAGCGTGCCACCTGATTCGCGTTGGCCCTGATTCGAAAATTGGTAATTTTTGGCGGCACGTATGTGTGTTTTTAGCGCCTTGTCCAATTGGGGGGCCCGAAATTGGGCACACCAACACAATTTTATCGTTTGCGGTATCGCGAGCCAGCGTTGATGAATGGCCGGCTCCGGCTGATACGAAAGCATGAGCTTGGTCAATTGTAAGTATGCCTAAAGTGCCCTCAATTTTGTCCATTACCTGAAGGCAACGCAAAGCCTTACTCTTCCGAAGATACACAGAGTATGAGACGGTTGATACGAGTAAGGTCCGTAGAGTAAGGAACTTTGCTTTCTTCACGGATATTCCAGTGAAGAATCCCAAATATATATCAGATCACTAGAACTTTTACAGAGCTAATTTGACACTAAATTCAGTGTCTCAGCACGGCGAGTAAGTGCCTGCTACTTCCGTACTCTATTTGAGTGCCTCATAGACCCGGGTGTACCATGAAAGTCAGTACAAGATTTCCTCAAATTATCCCACTACCATACGGAGGTCGGTTGAATTTGAAAGTATATAATTTAGTCTCAATTTTAAGAAGACTACATAATTTCCCTCGGGCCATTGGAAAATCCTCTCCCTTTGCTCTATCATTATGAAAGTGTAGTGATTAAAATGAGAAACATCTTTTCTAAAAGTAATTCATTTTAATGCCCTTGCAACATGGGAATCAGTACCGAACCTGATTGCACCTTCCGCCGATTAATGGTAGCTCCAGTTCGATTACTCGTAAAACTGAACGATAACACAACGATGACCTTCTTTCTTCTTTATCGCGCCCGCCCACAGATACACCTCGCCGTCCAACTTCTCCGACGGCGGTGGAATCGCGCTGAACGACAACGAACGCAGCTCGTTCGATTTCGACGGCGAAGATACGTCCGCCACCGGAAGTTCCGCGGCGGGTGACGAAGAGTCCGTCACGGAAGAGCCTACCGCGACAACTACCCCCGCCGATGAAACCCCCGTACTCGATACAATCCGCGCCAATGAGTCCACCGAGCGGAACAGCTCCCGGACGGTCGAACGGGCGCAGCTCGAAACGAGCAGCTACGAGATCGTCTCGAACGAGGTGACACGCAACGCGTCCCAACCCCCGATGGCACCGCGCACCAAGAAGGGCAAGTTCCTCGATCAGTTCAACGAGGAAACGACCGAGGACAACGACATCAACGTGCCGAATGGGGCCGCCTGGGCACTGGCCGGTATGCGCATGGTGGACCGGAAGCAGTCCGATACGCCCGCTCCGGAGCGGAGCGAAAGTACTGAGGTGGCACGAGATGCCACCGAGAACATGGTGGCCAATAACACGCTGAAGCAGCTCATGGACTGGGCCATCATCATGCAGCAGGCGGACTTTGCGAACAGCTCCTTCGTGCGGTCGACGGTCGCATCGGACGAGGCCGGATCGGAAAGTAAGGATCGGCGAACGTACGCCAACAAGGTTCCGAATGTGGACGGTGTTGGCGATGTACTGAGCGAGGAGAACCGACTGACGGCGGTCGTGACGGAGTCAGCGCCGGGCCCTGACGCAGAAGGGGAAGAATTGAACGGGATCGACACCACATTTGCTCCCTCGACGGAGCGCCCGGTCAGGCAGGGAATATTCGACCTGGATGCTCCCGTGTTTGGCTTTAAGGAGCGTGCCTCGAGTACGACAACGGTGGCGAACGAGATCGCAAGTAGCTCGGACGGTGGTCCGATCCTGCCGACCACCACCCGACGTAGTTACGAGGTGAGCGAAATGGTGGATGAAAGCGATGTGCCGCGGGTCCGCATAACACCCGAGGCCACGACCACGATCAACGAGCGGATGGACACGAGCACACTCGGGGCGATGGAGGACATGCCGGTGACGACCTACTCCCCTTCGGTGTCCATTCTGCGGCGTATCGAACAGACGACCACCACGGTGCCACTGACCACGATAATCTCCAGGATGCCAACGACCGTACCGTCAAGACGCACCGTAACGACGCAGGAGTACGTCACAACGACGGATGCAGCGATCAGAGAAACTACCACCGGTCCGAGTTCCCCGGTCACCACCACGCTACTGCCGGTCCGAGCCCCAGGCAGCGAACCGCCGGCTAAACCATTCGACCAGGACTCGACGGACTCGACGGAGGTTAACCTGAACCAGTTGAACCGAACCGATGAGCGAATGGTCACCGCTACTGTCAGTGTGACCGCAACGGCTCAACCGACCATCTCCAGCGTTACGCTCACGAACAACGTAGAGCTGGATGACACATCCGCCGCCGGAGAGAGCCTCCTGAGCCAGGTTGGTTTCACGACGGAACGTACCGACCTTAGCCAGTTCACCACCGAAGAAGTTGCGGAGGACGGTGGCAAGGTACCGATCGTGGTGGAAGAGAAGCATCTGTACGATACGATCACCACGACGACGAACGTGCCAGCCCTCACAACGACGACGACGACGACGACGGTTCCTTCAACGACTTCCGGATCCTTGAACGAGCGCTACACCACACGGCGAACGATCGATCGCTCCATGACCACGACCGAGCTGTCCGGAGAGGAGTCGGTCACGGAGGAAGACTACATCGAGCTGACGAACCCATCGAACGGTGCGCCGGCCGATGCGAAGACCGGAACGGTGGGAGTAACCGGTGTGCCGAAGCAAGCCGTCGATGGTGCTACGGAACAGTCCCAGGGTGAACCGGCCGCCGAGGAGGACAACAGTGTGGTGGTCGCCGTGGTGGCCAGCATCGTGAGCGTGATCGTGGTGCTGCTCTTGATTGCGGCCTTTGTAAGTAATCTTTGTCCGTGGTCCGTAGGAACCGTTTTATTCCCCGATTTGCGTTTGAGGGCGCAGAAGTATGAATGTGTCGAGAATGAGAGAATGTTTCCTTTTCCCGGTTTATTGTTTGGGGTTTTCTTTATCCATGCAAAGATATGATCTTTTGGGAACAGGATAATATTATACACGATCGCATGTAAAGACTCACGTAAAACGTTGCAGGCGAGGCAACTATAGCCATGAATCTTCCAGATCGTGGTCTGGAACCGATGCGTGCAACTCAACAGGTTGTTGGTGTTAAATTGTCCCACAATTTAATATCTATTCTATCGTTTTACAATACTAACCCCGGACCTTCTGTACAAAGCGAGTTCCTAACAAAGAATTGGAATATGGTACTCCAAGATTGACAAGAAGTGAATTACTTTTTGGGAATGTTTTATTGTTTTCTATCCCTCGATCTTTACTCTCCTCGAGTCTATGAGTGTGGTGTGAACGAGTGCACATAGTGTAAATACTGGTTCCTAACCCTGCCGACCCGTGGGCAGACCGGTGCACGCTTGCGCTGATCTAGATGTACTATCCGCCATTGCAGATCGTGTTCCGCAAGCGCCAGAATCAGGTTTCGTACGGCCAGCGGTGCCGGCCGGTGGGGCTGGACGCGTACAGTCTGGACAACGTGTCCGTCTACAACAGCGTGCGCCGGAAGGGTAATGCGGCGCGCATGTCCAAACGATCGTACGGTAACTCGGCGTTTGAGGATCCGAACTTCAAAACGAACCCGCTGACGGTGGCCGAGCTGGCGAACATCATCCAGAACAAGACGGCCATCTACGACGAGTTCAAGGAGATCCCGAATGTGACGGCCCGTGCCGACGAGGTCCCGGAAGGCTGTGAAGATAAGAATCGGTAAGAGTCACCCGTTGCTAATTCGAATCCCCGTTGTAATTCTTCCCGTTCCGCCCGGTTCCGAAGGTACGCCAACGTGGTTCCACTGCCGGAGACCCGCGTGAATCTGAAGCGTCTCAATGATGACGAAAAGACGGAGTACATCAACGCCAACTTTGTGAAGGTAGGTGCCGGGAGTCACTCTTTGAGAACGTTGCCGTTCTAAGTCACTTGCCTTACCATTCAGGGTCCGAAGGATGGGGTCAACTATTACATTGCCTGCCAGGCGCCGATGGAGAACACGATCAACGACTTCTGGCGGATGGTCTGGGAGCAGAACTCGAAGGTGATCATCATGGCGACCGATCTGAGTGAGAACGGTGTCGAGAAGTGTGCCGAATATCTGCCACCGTCGGTCGTGCTGGACAACAGCCGTACTTTTGGTGACTTCCAGGTGAGTCCCTTCGTCGATCGGCGGGTAACGTGGTGCTGAATCTTAAAATCTACATCCACACGTTTGCAGCTAACGTTGAAAAATCGGGAGAACAAGGAAAAGTACACCATCTCGACGGTGCACATGCGCCACACGCCGTCCAACAATCTGCGCGAGATTATGCACTTCTGGTACCAGTGGCCGGACACTGGGGTGCCGATCGATGAGTCGTCCATCATCGGGATGCTGCTGGAGGCACGCACCTTCCTGAAGCTATCGCCGTCGGAGCTGGCCGAGTTTGCTACGATCGTGGAGGAGAATGAATCGCCCGAAGCGGAGCCACAGCCGCCGGTGGTCGCGAACGGAACCGATAGTACGCACAACAACAACAATAATAACAACAACGCGGCAAGCAACGGAACGCCGGCCAAGGAACCGGCCAGCATTGTGAGCAATGGCGGCACAATGGACAAGCACAAATCGTTGCAGCGAACTCAGGGGTAGGTTCCGGACCCGGTTAGTGGTATTACTTGTGGCAATAACCTTGTTGTATCTATTTTCCGGAAGACCACTCACCGTCCATTGCTCACCGGGAACCGGACGCACCGGAACGTTGGTGGCGTGCGATGTGGCGCTACGGCTGCTGGAGATTCCCCCGCGGACGGTGGACGTGCCTCAAATTGTGTACTACGTGCGACGGGGACGTGCCAGCGCCGTTAGAACTCGGGAGCAGTATGATCTGATCTATAGGGTAGGTGGTAGTGCATTGTCGCGCACTAATGACTTCGAGTCCAACTAACATCTACTTTTTTGCACTTCCCCGTTGCAGGTTGCCAACGTGTACGCGACAAAGTTGACGGGACCGACCATAGAAACATAGGAAAGACTCATTTAAAATCAAGTATTGTGAGTAAGTTTGACACACACGCGCGCGCCCCGTACACACGCCCTAGGCGGAGTGTGAGTTTCGTCCCGGAGGACAGGATTTCGGTACCAAACGGCAAACAATCTGTTACCCTGTAGACTGTATCTAAACTTAGATCTTTAACTACGAGCGGGACGTACGAACTCGAAAGACTTTTCCCTGTCCCCGACCACGGTGAGTCCCGGTGTGGTCTCTGAAACCCTCCCTGCCGACTGTCGAGCAGCCCGATACCAGGTGGTCCTCGGGAGACTCGGGCGCAGTGTCGGGAGTACTCATAATGCTTGATTTTAATCTCCAGCAGGGACTGGAGAGACCCATTTGCACCACCACCACCCTCTTCCCGTATCGTTCCAATGGCACGAACTGTTTCGATGGACCGCTATCTTATCTGAGTTGGGTTGAGTTGGGGTTGCCGATTCGTTTTTTCGTAATTAAAATCTCAGCCTTTCCTCCACTTCCTTGGCCTCGCTATGGGTTGTTGTACATTTGCGACTCCGGTGTATTGTTATCCTGTTGTATGGTATACATTATTATCGTTATTATAGTTTTTTTTTCGGATTTTGAGTTCTTATGGTAGTGACGTGCAGCTCAACTAGTGGCCACCCCCCTCCGGGTGGATGGATGCGCGAAAGCGGACACGAGAGTTGCCCTCTGAAAGAGGGGTTTGTGGTGTCCGTTTTCCCGGTTTCCTTGGCCGCGATAGATAGGGTTAGTAGCTAGTGTGGTATAGCGCAAAGATGACGTAGCATGTAACGGTTACTAGGTAGTAGTCGAGATCGTTAAACGATACGTAACCGGGAAGCGGCACCGGCAGAGCAGCCGCACACCAGACACCATCCAGGAGAAGCCCACCAGCCGGACAGCGGTGCGGTGGTCACCTTTTTCCGGGTTTACGGTGCGACGAACCGGTGGGGGGACTTTGTTTTGTTGCAATATCTAGAAGCCCTAGGGAATATGTCAGTTACAACTCATCCATCTATCATCTGCTACTCTTAGATAGGCTTAAGTTTAGGTTTAATGGAAGTCCCCCACCGGGGGTATCGCAACCCTCCCCTGATGGACGAAGGCGATCTTGATGGTTAGATTTCATGCCTCTGACTACCGTTGGACCCGCCCTATCTATCGATCTTACCGTCTCTGCGCACCTCGGAGCATCACGCGGGGATAGAGATGAATTTACTACGAACGAAAGATTTGATGAGAAATGTGATACTTTAGCTACGGACTATTTACTCCGCAACAGAGAGAAAGAGAGACACACTTACCCTACTATATACACACGCACGGACGCGACTAGTTATAAAAAGGTTATGTTACAAATTGGCGGTTATATGGAGGAGAGTGGCAAGTAGGGTCCTTTCGCCACACATGTGGATGGACTGCAACAGCTCTACTACGATATGCTGGCCCATCCGGCTCACGGGTCAACGTGTATATTATCGCCACCGCGTGTTACGTATTTACACCTGATATACCTGATATTTTGGTTTGCCCCATTCGGTTGATCGTCGGTAGCAGATCTCGCTACCTGTTGGTTGACCGTTTCGAGTGTTAAGAAAAAACGTGACCGATAACCGAAGCGGTGGACACGCTGCAATCTCAATAAAGTGGTCGGTTTAACGCTATCGCTCTATTATCCCGGTTGAGGGTTGTATATGAATAAAAAACGGAGCAGGCGTGTTTGAGTGTGTTTCTATCCCTATGGCAAAGTGTCAGTAAAAAAACGTTAGCACTAAAGTTTGCAGGTCAAAGCAAACAGAGAGAGAGATTTCGCGTACCGTTCAAATGGCAGGGATTCACGGAATCTGTGGCCGGTGTTGAAAGAGACCTCCAAAAATGTTGTAGTAAAAATTAAATGCGTAAAAGTCGTCGGCTCCTCTTTCGGCGGCACCAAGAAGCACAGGGCCAAGCGCCTCCTAGCTATAGGGAACAGGGATCGATATTATGATAAATTGGGTGCTATTTGGGACAGAAGAGGACCGCAACGAAAGGATGCGCCCTCCTTTCGGCCCGGTTGCGTACCTATGTCTTAGAGTTTATTCCAACGTTAAATTAAGCGAGAGCTGATGGTAGGGAAAACGAAGTGGTGAAGCAATACTAGAAAAAGAAATATTACTCCAAACGAACGCTGTCTTTCTTTCATTAAACACGCTACAGTGCATCCGATTGGAGGTAAAATGTAAATACTTTGTATCTGTGGCACTCAAACTTGATGTAAAATGTAACACTTATTTATCTCTAGCCTCAGTGCTACTTCGCACGACATAATGCACGGCGAGCAGCGCAACGGCGGCCACCGCAACGTACGCCAGTATGCGCGCGTTCGCTCGTCCCGTGCCTTGGACCGTCCGAATAATGGTGTTATTTAGCTCGAACACTTTACGGCTCTCCTCGAGCATTCGGAGGCGCGTTTCATCGTCGATCCGCGCCCCAAAGTCGTCCACCACCTTGCGCAGCTGCTGCTTCAGCTCGTAGATGGAATGATCCGCGAATGTGGTCAGTGCGGCACCCTGTGCTACCTCCGTCGAAGTGCGTCGGAAAGGATTTATCCGTTGCGTAACGGCACGTCGTTTCTGTAAAATCTGTCCACCCGACAGAAGGCCCATATACAAGTGATACACGTACGCCAGCAGCAGGTTCGGGTTTTCTCGTTCGATTTCCAGCAAATGCTTCAAATACGCACGCACTTCTGGCTTCGGGGTGTGCTTCCGTTCCCAGCCGTCGCCAAGATAGTGCCGCAGGTCCTGTTCGAACTCGGCCGTACGGTGCAGTTCCGGTGAAAGAAAGTCGTGAGGCACACGCCGTTCGAGGTGCTTGAAAATGTCGTAGAAAATTAACAGTCCTTCGGCCCACACCCGGTTGTCGTAGAGAGCTGCAATGGCGTGAAGATAAAGAGGAAGGCTTGATTCTAGTTCAGTGGCAAACCCCGTTTATGCATCTTACCGAAGGCCAGCTTTGCGTTTACGAGTGCATCGCTTACGCTGTGAATGTCCCGTGTGGCGATGCGCAGTTGCTTCGAGAAAGGTACGGACGGGGTTTCGGCCATCGTTTTTGATCACTTCACTGTTTGCAGATGAATCGACGATGAGTTCGCAAGTAGACTCTGTTGATAGAATCAGCTGTTTGCATCCCAAAACAAAGCATTCTCTGCAGCGCAGTTTGGAGCCGGAACCCTGGAATAAAACATAAACAAAGAAACCTCACAATGACAGCTGCCCGTTGCGTCTTGTGTACTAAAAAAGCAGCGAACATTAGAGCACTGCGATTTTGTGCTGTTTTCATTTGCAGTTTATTGTAATTTGGTAAATGTTGTGTCTGCATTAATCAATTTAATCAGCGCAAGGGTGTTTTACATTTTCTATACACAGTTTTGCAGTTGTCGGTGCCGGTATTGTGTGAAACATTTCACAGTCTCGTTCGTAGTAAAATTTTAGTACTTACTGTTAGCTGTCAAACTTGCTGGCGCTTCAATTTTCAATTCAACGTTGCGCCGGATGTTACCGGGTTGTCCTTGACCCGGCAACTATCTGGCGGTCTCTTTTATCTTTTAGGTTGATCCCGAAAAGGAATACAAACAGTAGAAGGTGATACAGAAGCCACTGGCTTCGGATCTGTAGCGGATGAAGACGATCTCCCTGAAATGCACTGTAATCATCAAGGTGGAACCGGCAAGGAAGAGAACCATATGAAACCATCTTTACCGTTGATTAATCGGTATGATGGGTGCGGCAAATTTCACTCACCCAAACGGCGGACATTCTCGCGAATGGAGGATTAGCTTGGTGTTCGGATTATCAGATACAGCTTGCCGCTGATTTACACGCACCGCGTAGCTTTCGGATCGAACCGATTGCTGCTATCAGATGCCAAAGACCATTAGTGCCCACCGCCCATCGGTTCCGTCTAATGGACAACGTGTCCATTCGTGAAAGCCCACCACTTACGTACGCATGACCGATGGAACCGATTGATACTATGATGGCAGATTACGAATGTAACGACCGGCCCCTGGCTGCCATTTAATGGCCGGCATGTTCTTGGTTGTTTAGTGTTTAATTGCACACTTTATTTCTCGCCCATTTACATACATTTCGCATTACCGCATCGTCAGCTCAATGGGACGTACTGGCATTTGCATAATTGCGGAAGGGGCCCCGGAAGCACTTCTGGCGGGCGCAATGCTCAACTGGTGTCCACATGCTCGGTTTCATATTATAGTCGTCACCCATCACAGCATAGTTTACTTACTTTATTCGGCATCACAACCGACGAGCGGTCTTAGTCAGCAATAGGGCATCTCTATTATCCCGAGCACCATCTCAAAAGGGACCGACGATGTCCTTTCTGTTCATCTGAAGGCCTAAGAAGACTTTGCGGGTTGGTTCGACGTCTGCCATTCTCATGACATGCCCTGCCTACCGGAGCCTAGCCAGGACGGCCTAGTGACGTTACGGATGGACATTCTCACAGCCGTCACAGCGTAATGTACATTTGGTTAGTCCCCGACGCCTGCTTACCGAATCATCGGAAGTCCTTAAGTGCGACGCACTAGGTAACTATCGTTTCCGTGATTTCGTTTCCAAACTCATTAGTATTCCGAACGGAAGACATTCTCTCTTTAATAGGTGGCACGATGTTGTAATTGGAAAAATTAACGTAATAAAAGCCGCTCAGAACAAAACATTGTGGCCCTTTTTCATTTGACGCAGAGAGAAATGGGAAAAATAATGTTTTGCGACCGACAATTTTCATCTCTATTTTGGCTACGGTAATAGGAAATCAGCGAGCGCAACAGGTAGCGCAAATGTCAGCTTTAGTACATTGGATCGGGTACTAAAAATTTAGCACACTCTCCGGAGCGAAATATTTCTTGAAATAAGTCACTAGAAAACCGCGTCAGGTTTGCGACTTGGCTTTTTTAGAGTAGGCTGCGACAGTGTACGTCGGTTTATTATTCTGTTTGATTTTCGGGCTTTTTAACAACAAATATTCGGTGGATTCATTTCTTTCAACGTAGTTTCAGAGGAGTTTGAAACAAGCAAAACAAAAAGGAATTTCTTTCATTATTTTGAAAACGATTTATTTCCTTCGGTTTTATTACGCCAACCGGGCGACTAGGGCGCGATCACTAAACGCACCTGGCTCGCCAATGGAACTGCGGTCACCAACAGAAAAGTGCCTGTGATTGCCGTTACTTTATTGAAATCACCTGAAAAATACACACAAACAACGATTCCATCGATTCTGAAAGTAAATCGTCCTGAAACAGCGCAGCGATTAATAAAGCGCAACGCACATTACCATTCGACCGGCACCAAGCAAGTTCCATTTTTAGCCGAAAGCGATTTGTGTAATTTCTGAAAGAGAGATCCTTGATGCTGATGATGGCAGCAACCTGCCTGCTGGGGGCTGATGGCGTGGGCATATTTTTAATGTTACTTCACTACGCGCCGTGGTCATATAAAGTTCGTCATTTAATTGATACGATGCATCCGAGAGCGAAGCTTGTGTTTCAGGTCGCTGTCGGATACTTTATCATATTTGTTAAAAACGGGCCAAATGGCCGATGAGTAATGTAACGGCACCGCGTGCACTGACGGAGCCGCATGCCGTTCCCATTGTTGCCCCCACAATCTGTTGTGCAAGAAATCGACACTGGCTTTCGGATCATTATAATGGTAACGATAAAATAACCAATTAACACCTGTAAAACATGACAGTCCAGTTGTTCCGTCCCGTCCGTGAGCGGCGGACGCACGCCCAAAGTGCCATAAGTGCCGCGGCGCGTTGTCTCACGCGGTGCGTGGTGCGTCGGTTTGTTTATTTTTCCGTGTCCCGTTTAACAACCCAAAGCCCAAGAATCCTTTTTATGTGGCACGGCGGGCACGGGATTCATGCGTCCCAGCATCATGTGTCCCCGGCGCGGCGTGTCCCAGCAGGTGTCGCCGACCGGTGGTGCACCGGGGACACCGGGGATAATAAAGGTAAACCAAAATAAAATCAGCATGAGGCCGGCGAACCGGTTCGCGGGGCCGGAGAATTCAATTGCACGCGGAAAGGCAAACAGCAAACTAACCGGAAACGCCATACCGATCCATACCCCGGCAGGGGTGCGGCAGGTCTCGTGTTTCTTCTCGATTGCACACCGCACGCACAACGACGACGACGACGACGACGACGCTGAGGAAAGCATCAAACGGATCGATACGATGGGAGAGGATAACAAAAAAGGATCAATTATCGTTAATGGACGAGCGGCCATAAAACCCGCGCGCGCTGCGAAGGATTCAATTTAAATAAATATTTTTGCTTTATGAATTGCTGCGGACAACGGTGAGCGGTTTTACGATCCGCTACAGGTTGTCTCGTTGTTGAGCCGTTTGTTTTCCACAGGCCCGCAAGGTTGTCGCCTCACGATCGAATCACGATCGACGGATTTCACCGGTGGTCTATCACACACAGCGCCGATCTAGGCATTTAGATTATCTGCTCCATGCTCCAGGACGGGGACTTTGTGTTGCTCCGTGTCGTCGGGTGCACACGACGTCGTCCTGCGTCCGGGCTGTAGGGGGACTGGTTTTGTTTTTTTCAATTCAGCAGCACTATCGCCCATCAAAGCGAATCAACTCGATTGGATAAAATAGTGCAATGGCGAATAAAAAAAAACCTTCGAGCCGTTATCGGGAATGGCATCCATCAGGGATAATTAAAATGAATGTTATTGGTTTATACGCCTACGGCTGTGCCGCCGCCGGCAATATGTGGCCGGCAGCTATTCAATATGTGTACATGTGATGCAAATAATTCGGTACCATATCCGATTTCTAGCGACGAGTTCCGTGCCCGTGACAATTGAAACGGTTCTGAACCGGGACAGCGAATCGGTTCGATTGCACTTGCATCGCAGCAGCCAGGGCTTGGTACAAGAATTTCCGATTATAAGCCGCCGTCGCCGCTACAAAATAGGAATATTTATCAATAAATAAATACATACATAATGCCGGGTGCGGTGTTTTATTAAAGGATCGGAGCTCCCGGTGCCCATCCGTTCCCGCGCGCCGAGGTTACACGATCAATCATTCAGTCGTATGCAGCAGCCGGTTGTCCACCGAAAACCCGGATTCTCGGCGTTTTTGTTTCTTTTAGGGGGCCAGCCACAGCGTGCCGGGGTTTTGCGCGTTTGCGCTTTGCATATGTCCTTCGCGTTCCGTTGCGCGACCTTCCGCCACCGACGGGGATTCCGCATCCGCCTGGGTCCTGTGGCTGTGTCCGCCTCGGTGTGTTGATGAACTTCAACCGTCACATTTTTGGCATCACCCCGTTGTTTTTTTCTCCTCTCACCGCGGCCCAGCGTCGGACGGCTGGTGCTAATTACCCCCAACAGAAGTTCATTAGGCCGCCCGCGTGGCCACGGTCCACGGGAAGACGAACTTCAGGACCTGCGTCTGCTACGATCTACGCGCACACACTGCAAGCCGGTGCCGGACCGCCGGAAAGGCGGTCACGGTTGGCGAACGGACCGAGAACCGAGCAAAACGAAACTGTGGACTATGGAGACGGTTGGCTCGGGAGAGTCGAATGCCCGTCTCTCAGGCAGCCCATCGCCGTCGTCGTCGTCGTGAAAGCTTGAGAATCTTTTGCTTATCTAGATTACATCCTTGGCCAAAAGTGGAATAAACATAAAAGCGAGCAGTTTGGAATTCACGAAACCCCGGAACACCCATTCCGGGCCCCTTTCGGACCCCCCCGGGGGGGAGAGTGTGGGGCTGGGGCTTACTATCTCTCTGTGGCACGCATTATTATTATTCGTTTTCCGAGCCATATTCCAGCTTCGCTCACTGTCTTTCGCGCCGTCGCCGCTGCCGTTTGGCAGCGTCCATCAGCGGGGGCCCCCCCTGTCCGGGGGCCTTGGCTTGGCGGTTTTGCTTGCTCTGCTGTCCCCTTGGTTTCCTTAGATTTGCTTTAAAAGCTTTTTGTCATTTTGTCGCGTCGCTGTTCGGTTGGTTGATGGTTGATTTTCTAATTGGTTTGCACTTCATGCACGTGTGACACACACACGCACACGGTCATGGCCACTCTGCCACTCTGCTGTCGCTGGCATCCACTAAATCTGCCTGCGTTGTTTGGGGAACGCCGGTTTTGGGGAAGAGGTTATTGGACGATGTTGGAGCGCTTGTTGGAGTGATGTCATCGGAGCAGGAAGATTCGGAACGCGGGTTTCCGGCGAAAAACGGGAAGCAAGAGGTCAGTTTGGGCGGTAGACTTTCTCAGCGATAGAAAGGAGCACGAAAAAAAATGGAAGCAACCGCCCCCGTTTGGGACAGCGTTTAATTGCATACCTTCAGGCGCCTTTCGCGTTCGCGCTAATTGCCTAACTGTAGGCGCCCGTTCGTGGTCTCCTGGTTCGCCTGTTATGTTCTCGTGTTATGCTTGGCAGTTCAGCATCTTTAAAGCCCTGTTCATCCGCATAATCTGGAATTCGATTGAACCGGCATTCTCGGATGAAATCGATACACTCCATGCCGAGATTTGGAAAGCCAACCAACCGTACCAACCCTACCAACATGTAGGGCCTGCATATCGCAATTGAATCGCTGCTTCATAAATTCGCTGCCCTCGGTGCTGAGGCGGCCCCGGGCTAATGGCAACCCAGCGGGGCAGCTGTGAGCGTAACAGATCGCAAGGAGGATGATCTCCGCGGATGATGTCGTTCGTCCTGCTTCCGACCTTCCTTCCGACCGCCGCTGTCGGGACACAGACCGGAGTTCATTGTGCCGCCATGGGTGCCGGGAAGACCGGGAAAAGAGAAAGAGCGGCGGGGGGGGAACAGACAGATAAAAAGACGAAAACTGTCATTCGAGTCGCTCCGTGCAACCCAAAACCCACCGAAACAAGGAGAGAAGGGGAGAGAGAGAGAGCGAAGAGAGTGATTGCGAAAGTAAAACAAAGCAAGCGGCGAAACGAAGGAAGACAGAAAGAAAGCAAAACACAGCGCCCAGTACAAAGCAAGAAATTACTGCACTCACTCTAATGACCACTGATAGTTCACTCCGGGCGGGCCCGGGACCCCTCCGGCTCCGGGGGCCCGGGCTAATGGCACGTTCGGGCCGGCCGCCTGCAACCCCTGGCCGCCACACGCATCGCATCGGGCTCTCTCGTCTCGCCCGTCGTCGATCGACGAAGAATGCACGTCCGTCCCGGGTGGATGCACTCCCTCCCCCTGAGGGGATGCATTTGCAAACTCCCGGCCGCCGCCACCGCCACCACCGCGCCCATTAGCATTAGGCCTCGCCGCATCTCCCCCGCTCCTCCTCTCTCTTCGCAGGGGGTCTCTCCAAAAACGGGATTTGCAAAAGCGCGCACCCGAGAGAAAGAGAGAAAGAGAGTCGATCGAGCGAAAGATGATTGAAAGGGGTACCATGGGACGCGCCCCGAGAACCGGTTCTGGGTGGGAGGAGGGTGTCAGGCGGTGGCCGCCAGCCACCCAACACACACACGGGCGCGCGGTGGCTCCAGGGTTTAGCACACATTAGTGCACGCACACCGCGACGGCTTAAATCGGCTTACGATCTCGGGGCGCTGATCTTGATTTTTCATACCAGGATTATCGGGCGCGGAACGGGACACACACACACACGAATGTGACGACATATTGAGTCTTCAACAGCAGCCGGCCCGTGGGGGGATCAATGGGTTCACCGGGACGCCCCGGGTGGGGATTACTACGATCTCAATGAATCCGGCGGGCGAATGATGAAAACATCCTTCAAAAAACGAACAAAACAAATGGCGATTTAAATTCGGCGCTTTTTTGGCTCAAAAGCCATTACCTGGCTGGCTGGCTGGTGCTGGTGATCGGATTTCCGCTGCTGCTGCTGATGCTGGTGCGGCCCAGCATTTCTTATCTGGTTCGGTGGTGGTGCGATGAAATATGAAACAATATCCGCCAGATATTCCGCGGACGGCGGCAGAAACGCAGAACCCACGGCAACGGCAACAAAAAAGCAGAAAGAGAAACACAAATCAATAAAAGAAAGAAAGCGTAACAGAAAATTGATCAGCCAAAGAGGGCAGATTACCGATTGTTGACACACAAACACATACACACACAGCCAGAGATGACACTTCAATGGCGCGGATTTTGCTTTTATTCCTTATTTGAGCCTTAAAATCATTTTTATTTAACAAGTATTGTGTGTGTTTTTTTATCACCTTTAGGTGGTATCCATTACTGTTCACATTGATTCTTGTTTGTTTTTGGTTTTTTCGTCCTTATTTTATGCCCACCGGGGTTCGATTCTGCTTCCCTCGGTTTTTTTTTTTGGGTTTGTGTTTTCCACTTCTGCTTTTCCGTTTTGTTGCGAAAGTGCCACTTGACTTGACCGCCCGGTGGCCGCTGTTTCGCATTGCGGTCGCTAGCGCATTGCGTAGCGGATTTAGTTTCTAGGATGCATTTCTAACGATTGTTTTCCGTTTCGAATTTGTTTCGATCAATTGCTTATTGCGTCGGCGATACAAACGACACAAACACTTTTCGCCGTTCCTTATTTACACTCACTACACGGGGTGGCCTTTTACTACTAAAGGCGTACCACATCTGTATGCTCATTTGCGTTTTAACTACTCTAAAAAACATGATATTTGTCGTGAATCTCTTATCCCTTTTCCTTGCTTGCGTTCCGTGTGTGCGAATTATTGTTGAAATACACAGTTTTTTTTTGTAACAACAATCGATCATCACTCCGCCCAGTTCCGGCCGCATGTTTACAGACATATTATCGGTCGGCCGGGGTTTCGGGGTGGTTAATAATGTTTTCGCCCACGACGGGCCGACGTCAATCATCGCGAGCGCGCTCTCGTTATGTATTCTAGCCTTTTTTTTATTCCTGATGTTTGACAATCGTTCAATTAATTTTCGTGTGCTTCTGGCACACGCATTGTTTTACTTCCCTGTGACCCTCGGTCTCCCGGTCGTCCTGCTTGGGGCTTTTATTTTATATTTTAATGATTTAATTTTCGACCTCGGCCCTCACCGGTTTGATTGCCCCTGCGTTCGTTCGTTCGCTTGACATCAGTGGCCATCGGCTGAGGGCACCACTGTCAGGTGCAGGTGCAACAGCAGCAGCATCGGCAATTGATACGCAACGCACTGCGGTGCGTTGCGAGTGGATTGTTTGTTAATTTTTTAAATTCATTTCCTAGGCCTACGACGGGTGCACGGCGCTTCGTTAGGGAACACAGCCACGGACAAACACACACAGCCACGCGCGAACGGACACATATTTAAAAAATTTACATACCACACGGCGGCCCGCCCGGGTGCAGACATCTTCAGTCATCGATCCGTTCGACGGAGACGACGAATGGGTCAAAAATGTGCTCGCAGTTTTATGACTTAATTCTCCGTGGTGGGCCGTTACGATGATCGCCGGGCCGGGAATCGATACCCTCTCGATTATGTTCCGGACATTTCGGATCGTATTCATGCCTGACCCGTGCCGAACAAACTTTTACTAACCCTGGATAGTGTTTCCGGGGGCTATTATTTTGATCTGAAACGCGAGGTAGCGGAAAAACTCAGACGTACGGGACGTTATTGTGGCTGCACCACAATAAAGCCATTACACGGGATGGGTACAAAGTTTTCTGGCAGGGTTCTGGGATGGGGTTTCGTCGAATGAAATGCGCTCAACTTGCGCTCCGGCGAACGATTCTACTGTTTTCAAGGTGGGCGAAAAACTATCGGGAAAAACTATTGGGGTCGAGTTGCGCGGCGAGTGGATTGAGTGAAAAGTTCGGGTTTTTCCTCGGGCAGTTCGGGAACTTTTTACCTTCCCAATGCGGTACCGGACGTTGAGTTTGAATATTTTACGATGCCGATATGTGTCACGGGTCGGGTAAGGGCCGTCGTGTCGTGTGACCTGTTGAATGCGGCTTAATCAGGCGTCGCGCGAAAGTGGATTATCGGCAGCAGAGCGAGCCGGCGGAACAATTTGAAACAATTTCCAACCCAAAACAACTATCGAACTCAGCCAAGCCAGGCGCGGTGAGCGAATTGGACCGAACGAAAGGCTTTGGCAGCTTTATGGTGAGTTAGTGGCGGGTGAGTTTGGTGTCATTATCGATTTTATTGTCTACCACCGGGCAGTGGTTGTGGGGTGTTCGATTGCACACTAAATTATCCCAGAAACCAAGGCGTAGCTCATCACGCATGAGTGCCGTCGAATTGCACACAATAAATGGGAAATTATTGGGCGCCTGAATGTAAACCGAGTGCGCCTGTAAGTATGCAATGGACATTGCGGCAAATGCTTCTGCTGTTAACCTTAGAACAAGAGGGCCACGTAACTTCAGCATGCACGATGCACGTTACATAACGCGATGTTTTCACATATAAACTAATTTTCCAACAAACTCTGTGCGTTAATCTTCGGCTACGGAACGATCGTAAAAGTTGTATTTTGAATATATTTTAAGCCCGCCCACAAACGCTCAAAAGTCACCGTCTTCCATTTGACCCACGACGGTGCGCCCAAGTGTGCTCTGGGTGCGCGGCAACCTAATTATTTCTCCACAATGGCATGTAAATTAAAGCTGCTTAATTAAAAGCTCGCAAACTACCATCCAAACTTCTCCAGGGCCAGGTCGGGCCAGAAAATGCGCTGCCGGGGATGAACCGTTTCAAGGGCTTCCCTTGTTCGTGATGAGTTGAGAGTTTAACAGGGGATCCTTTTGGGGCGGGCGAAGAAAAACCTCTCAACCGCTCTCTCGACATTGCCGCTACCAAACAGAGAACGGTGGCAGACGAGCAAACAAATGAACGGACGAACGACATACAAAAAAATCCACAGAGACAACGAAACTCGGAGAAACTTCCACGGATCCGCACGGTTCCAACGCTGCCACTCCTGTTGTGTAATTCGAAGTTTCTCTGTCACTTCCGTCGCACGCCGTGAAGCTGATCCTGGACGATGATGGCGACGGCGATGATGGCGATACAATAATTTCATGAGCCGCGCAAGAAAGAGGATCGCGCGCGCTCGAAGCCAATGTATCCTAATTCGCCGCCGTATCGTATTTTCTCTCATTTTCCCAGCGAGCCGCGGCCAAATAAGGAATAACGATAGCCGGCCCCCGGGGGCCATCGGGAACCATAACTTGAATCGTATTTCGTTTCAATTTCCCAGACTCGGGGCCCTGCAATGCGATGCAATCGGCAGACGGAGCCCGGGACATAGCTTTCCGGGACTAGGTGCCCGAGGCAAGGTTTGGCGACACCAGAAATTGGGTCGGTTGCCTTGGTTTCGGGCCGTCCGCCCGAATCGGCCAGTCGACCCGTTCGGTGGAACACGCCGGATGTTAACTCATAGAGCTGGGACCTTGCTCTCATCTCAAGGACACACCGTCGTTCCTTCGGGGCTGCTCTCTGTGCCTCTTCTTCTTCTTCTTTGATTGCCGTTCCGAGGCTACAAACAAAAAGTCAGTGGTCCAGTGAAGGACCGGCATCGCGCGCGGGGAGAGATTGAAGACGAACAAATGGCGGACTCTTCAGAAATGCATTTCCCGCTTTTCCTGTGCGATTTGCGCGATAATTTCGCAATCTCTCACCGCGATGCATTTTTCACTTCATTGCGGCGCGGCACAGAAAATGGCACAAGCCTCCCCGCCGGTGGTGGTGGTCGTGATTCTCTGTGGTCATGGCACAGGCAGGCACAGGATTTTGTCCTTCGCGTTTTTTTTCAGTCCCGCTACCCCTCGGATTTGATGCAAACATCCCTCTCGTTCGCAGCCGTTGAAATCGAATCGAAATAAGGCCCGCAGGAAGAAGCAGGATTGCCGGGTTGGCGGATGCGGGAAACTAGGCCAAACCCATCGTAAACCACACGAGGGAATTTTATTTTACAATGCAGAAAATAGAGAGTGCTGCGAGGGCTGCTTCAAGAGAGAACGAGGGACGAAAAAGGAACCCTTCGGCAAGGACTTACATGCCTTAAGTACAGCAGCGCCATGCTCCTGGCCGTGCATTTCATCACCACAAATTCCACCGACCGACCGACGTCATCACGGATCGGTGATGCAACCTGTCAACGCGTCCGGGTGAAGCTTGCACCTGGGCCGCTCGAAAGTATTCGAACGGGCTCGACAGGGATTCTTTGCAAAACCTCAGATATGTGAAATTAAATTAGAAAAAAATCCTCGTCAGAATCCAATGTCCTCTGGGTCTCGGACCCATCCCGGATTCCCGATACGATTCCCAACAGCTACAAAACCCATTCCAGGCAGAGGGCGGAATTTATTGACCGTTGCTGTAGGAATGCCCACCATCAATTAGATGATCAAAAGGGCCAACTCATCATCTTCAGAGAGTGGCCCTCTCGGTTTCTTCGCTCAACCCAGCAATAAGTTTCCAGTCGTTGTTCTGTTGCTGCTGCAGCGGACGGGAAAACAATCGATAAACTGCAGACCCAATCGGCTGTGGCTCCTGGGAGCCTTCAACTTCACTTTCCGACTGATGAAAGCAAAGTGCGGCAAAGTTTTCTAACCCATTTGGAAAACGAGAAGATTATTGCGAAAGCAAACGCTCGCTTCGGAATCACCCCCTTTGGGCCACGGACTGGCTGATGGGATTGTTTCTCGGAATTAGAATTTGTAGTTTGCCTTCGACTTAGTTCAAGTGGTACCGCCAATATGGAACTCCGATATCGAAAGCTTCCCCAACGAAGGGCGCGGTCTGTCTACTTCCTAACCAGGCGACCAAAGGATCGAAGAATTCTAAGTTCCACATCCCTACTAACAGAGCTCTAACAGCCAACAGGTCATTCATTCTCGGAACCGGAATTTGGGAACTTCGGTGGCGTGGCCGACGGACGCACCTGACGGCACCTGTCCGAATACATCTGACCGGTGGTGTGCCTTCGCGAATAAATCCCCTTCGGTTTCTTGGTCGCTTTACTATGATTATCCCATGACCACGCGCCCGTGTGTGTGTGTGCGCTGGAAAATTCCGGACAACAGTTTAAAAAGAGGAAAAACGCACGCTCATCGTGTCCCGGAGTGTCCCGAGCGAGGCGCGATGGCGCGCTGATGATGACAGCGACATTATTGGATCACTTTCGATGCGAGGGAAACTCCGCTCCGTTCCGGGAAAACTTACAGACCACCACCAGCCCCAGCACCGGCACCGGCACCAGTACCGTCCGTCCGCCGATGAGTGGCAGCAATAAAACATTCCCCAGCAGAAGAGGCCCTCTGGGCGATAAGAAAGAAAGAGGAGGAAGAAAAAGGAAATAGGGGACAACACAGGAAGCTGGTGCCGGTGCTGGTTTCGAGCCCGGGATCCGGGCGTAATCCTATCACATGCATGCAGAACCAACCCCAACACTGCATCGCCCGAGGAGAGAGAGAGAGAGACAGAGGCCCTCGTGGACGCGTTGAAGCGTGTGCTCGTTAGTGTTCCGCGCACGGGGCCCGCGCGAAGGACACCGGGCTGCTGCTGTTGTTGTTGTGGTGGTGGTGGTTCTGTTGTGCCCGATTGCGCTATCCGGACTTTGAAGCGCCTGATAAAGATGGAACCTTGTCCTCCATTAAAAAGCGCAGAAACGGGAGAACCGTGCCCTGTTCAAACTATCCGCTTTCCGCTTCCGGTGATCCGCTGGGGTGGTGGTGATAAGGACGGACGGACGGAAGCCCGCATCAGGCGACAAGCTTTATTGGAATTTATTGTTGTGCGTTTGCTGTCGTCCTCGTCGTCGCCGCCGAAGGAAGGCGAATCAGGGCAAATCTGGAGGCAAAGTGCTTCCGTTCCGCGTAAGGGGCGCGTTGCACTTGGGTTGCTTGGGCCGTCGCGCGAAGCGGAATTTGAGTGAGATCACAGCGCAAGGCTGTGCAAAAATGTGGGGGAAATAAAATGTCGACATTTAAATCAGGCGCAATGTTTATGCATAGCTGAGGTGCTCCAGGCGAATGGGGGACCGACATTTTGCCGCTCGACACTGGCACGGCACCATCGCGGGTTTATGAGTCATCATCTCCCGATTGCCGTTCGGTCGTTGCCACGGCAACCGTTGGCACCGCAACAATGGCAAACACACACATCGCCACCGTATGAATGTTTCAGCAGCCATCGGCTCACTTTACAGCACCGCCCGTGTCTATATTTTATGTCCCAATTTTAATCCTTCAATTCCGAGGCTACGAGTCGGGTTTGGAAAAAGTGCTCCAGGTATGGGCGACTCGGATGTAATCATCATGCAGCAGCATCAACATTTTAACGTCAATGCGTGTCTGGCGCGTGCCTGCAGCTGACAGGCGGCTCCCGCACCACGCCCGTTCACTGTTTATGGCGGCGTAAATGCTTTAAGACCGCGGCCGGTGGAAGAAAAGCCGTCGGCATCATTTTCCAGTCGTTTAATGGGTCGTTGATCGGGTGTGGGCTGGGAACTATCGGAAAATCTGACTGCATTAGGGGGGGCGCTAAAGGACATAAAACACACACACACGCACGCGTTTTGCACAGATGAAGAGATTATTAACTTTTAACACGGAAAACATCGTGCAATATCACTGAAAGCGGGTGTCATTGGAGAGATAATTTCATGGCAATCTGTGGCCAGATTGCCAGTGGCTCAATTGTTGCACGGTCTGTTTGTTGTTGTACATGCCCCCCACTTTACGTATCTTAATAGAAAAAAAATGCCAGCAACTTCTTATCGCTCGGAGCCATTGGTCTAATCGCCTCTTTTAATGTGCCGTCGCTCTCGTGGAATCACTTCGTTTAGCAATAGGCTATCGAGATACTGAAATAGTTATTGTCACACCGTGTAAGTATTGTCCTTGGAAGCCGGATGCTCAAGGTCTTATCCAAAAAGTTATCGTTCCCATTTTACAGATAGAATTTCAGTCTGTTTGATTAAATTTAAAGTTCTCGAGAAGATTGAATGTTTCACACGAAACTTACATCATATTTAGATGTCGGTTAAACGTGAAGGAATAACATTGAACATTGAGTAGGTATTCCTAAAACATATTTACGAAAATTCCACTTTACTTGACGCTGCAACGGAAAGTCCTAGAAAGAAAATCCTGGCCTTCTTTAGACTCGTTTAGGTGGAAAATTCGTTCAAAAATTTAATCAAAACTTGCATCCAAATGTGCAATTGAGAATTCACATCAGGAGAGTCAGAATTAAACTTAAAAAAAAAGTATACTAATAGTTATTTTAGAAACAATTTAGTTTAAAGTATTTACCAATCCCAAAAAACGGTGGCTGCGAGTGATTGAAAGTGAGCGTTTTGAAAGTCGCTTAACGATGGACGAACTGGGACATGTCAGAGGAACTGGAGCTTTATTTAAATAACCTTGACTGAGGCGAGTTATTAGAATAAACAGATGGCGTACATAATGGCCAAAATTAGAAAGATAGGACGACACAATGTTGTGTGTTCCCCAGTGTCCATTGTCATGGAAATCCAACTACCCCATTTAATAAACTTCAAGTTTCGGATGCACACAACCGCAGCATACATACCCGCGTTTTCGCCCATTTCTCATTAATTTTCGCGAAACAATCAAAACTAACATCGCGAACCCAAGGGGTTGGGTTGAAATAACAGCTCTCACTTGGCCGGATTTAAACTCCAGTTGCCCACTTTCGCCAAGGACACTGGACTGGACGGACCCCACCCGACCTGACATAACATAAGCCTTGTCAGAAACAGAGCGCGGTCATAGATGGCCAAGATCGGCGGCGGGCGGACCGCGGACACACCACCACCGCCGCCGCCACCGCGTGTTTCATTTTAATTGCATTTCTGGTTATTATCTCCCTAATAATTCCAACCTATTCTACACACACACACACACACAGGCAGGGAGGCGGCAGCGCGCACACGGACCATGCAATGATGGACACATAGATAACACCGACATTGGCGCAATAATGCCCTGGCCCGACCCGGAGCGCAGGAATGGTACACAGTAGTGCTAATCCATGTCTAGAGCCTCCCGGTCTACCCCGAGGCTGCGCGGGGAACCTGGGGGCGGAGTTAACTGATTTGTAGGTGCATGTGTCAGCAGTCGAGAACGCGAAGACGCGAAGATCCCCTCGCGAGAGATCCCCACCCGGATGGCCAGAATCAATGTAGCTCAATCATGCACTGCTCATAAACACGCCGCCAAACGGCCCACATCCCTTCCACGGTCCCCAAGTGTGTGTCAGTGTGGAGCCTTCTTCCGGTTCTGGCCAATCCACGAGGGAAAAATCTATCTTCCCCCGCCCGACCGGCCGGAGCCTCTCCATTCGTCCGCGTCCATTTTCCAATTATGAGCCTGTTCTTCGGTTGGGCTAAGGCCGGGGCCGGAAGTCCGGGAAGTCACGACTGCAGGTTGTCCGTGGAGCGAGTGCTCGTGGCACAGACGGCTTAGTCCTAGCGATTAGTGGTGGAGGTGAAAAATTGAATGCACATAATTCCCGCCGTTCAGCGGCCCGTGGACCTGGGACCCGGAACCCTAGACCCAATATTCTGTGGCTCACAAAACCGGGCTTAACCCGGGCATGGTGCCACCGTTGTAGTCCTTTCGCACGAAAGCTGTCCACTTTTCTCACGCCCGGCACGGCTCGGCCCGGACGAAAGGTAAGGGGCACGGCAGAAAATGAATGGATTCTTTCTCCGGCCCAGACGATGATTGGAGTCCTTGCTGTTGGGTTGAACTGAGAACAACAACAAAAAGCGAAGGAAACACAGACACACACACACATGAACGAGGGTTTAATAACCGTGTTCTCTCGGTCCACGAACGCGCTGAATGATAATCTTCCTTCCGACTAGGTCCAGGACTTCCGCCGAAGCGAACCTGATCCTCTTCGAGATCCGCCTGTCGGCCGGTCGCGGCCTGTCGATCTGCCACGACAAGATGGGATCTGTTTACAACGTCTCGGCTACGTCTCGATATATTTTAGCGGCCCCATTTCCTCTTCCGATGATTATGGAGGCCCCGGTTGGGCCGGGTTGCGAACGGGTTGACTGGTAAGTGACTGGCACGGGCGCCCGGGTTTACCACACAGAATCTCAACCAACAACGAAAAAAAAACAGGACTCACTTTCCCGCATCCAGGAGACACCTTTCTTTGGCCACGTCTGAGGTTTGAGGCACGCACCGGAGTCATGCCCATCATGCTTATGCTAATAAAATTATGTTCCGCGCACTTTTCTATGGTTGTGCGCCTGCAAAAGCCGTGGTGGTCCAAGAGATGGTGTGGCCCCGCGCAAAAGAGGCGACCGAAGAAATCGAATTTGTTCGTTTCTTGTTTGCCTGTCCCGCGCACACACACACACATGCACACACCGGAAGCGCTCGATTTTCCAATCCGCGCACCCCGAGGACACAACAACATGCGGGCGACCGACCGCAGATGGTGGAGTTCCAATTCCCACCGGAGATATTAAAGCGAAATTGAAATCGGCATCCCGGGGAGCTCGTCCGGGGACACGACACACACACACACACATGCGGCCGGGTGGGCGCGATGTGATGATTGCGCGGCCGGGAGGTCTTCCTGTCTGTCGTCTGTCGCCGGCAGAGCTCGCGCCGTGGACTCCTCCGGACGCGACAGACGACATCGGGCTGACAGCGCCAGCCACCAGCCACGGTCACGGGACATCATGTGTTCCGTTTTCCCCGTCGCCCCCATTTTCCCAACCCCCAAACGGCGCCACCGCCAGTGAAGGAGAAAAATGGTCCCCGATTAGCGGAAGGCTTCCCCAGGTTCGCTCGCTGGCTGGGGGGCGCGGTGTCGTCCCAGGGCTGGTTTTATTTTGGCAATCATTTCGAAAGGAAGGAAAGGACACGGCCGGGGCCAGGGTCCTTGTGTGGTGCCGGGTGCCGGCTATTTATCGCTCGCGCGGTGCGCTCGCCCTGTGATCTTATGCCGCCGTTTTTTGTGTCGGCGTGGCGTCAGCCGTGCGTGACGCACGCACTCGTTCCGAGGGTCGGGCGGCTCCATTTGTTTAGGACGAAAGATTTCTTGCGCGCGTGTGTTCGGTGTTGCTTTTGTGCTCACTTGGTGCACCGTAGGGGCCATGATGGGCCAATCACGGAGAGCCCGGGACCCGGCCGGGCCGGGTTGGGCAAACTTTCTTCACCGCCATCTTGGATTCTCGTGGTGGTGGGCTCCTGCTTGGATGGTTCTATCACCGGACCGGACGGACGGACGGGCGTTTCGGTTTGCGAGTCGCTCTTGATTACTCATCGTGAGGGTCGGGAACCGGAACCGGCCGGTTGATTGTTTCTGATTAGCTCGCTCGCTTTCGTTTCGCTGAAACTCATAGTTTCACAATAACCCCGAACCAAAAGGCGGCCGAAAATGGGCGAAAATGGAAAAGTTTCGTCAGTCAGGGTAGCCCAGCGACAAAGTTGCGCCAGCTAGGGGTCGCCAGCCAGCCAGCCAGCTTTCTGACAGTTGGCCAAAGTGTCGATGACAGGTGGTGGTGGCGCACCGGGTGACTCATCACCGTCCGCTTCACGTGGCCTCGTGACTTCTGCACGCGGAATTTCCATTCGCGGGAAATTTCCAATTAAAAAATTCAGTTACTCTACCCGCACGCAATCGGAACGGAGGACACACGTTTTGACACAAACGCAGCGACGGCTTCAAATTGAATATTATTGGCCACACAGCCGACTGTGGAGAGTGGAGTTTATTTATGTAGTAGTTCGCGCCGCCAGGTGGCAGTGGGCATGTTTTTGTACCTTCCCGGCTCCTGGTTTATTCCCGGAGATCGGATCGGGCGACTGTTTGGTTCAGCGTAGCCAATGCGCCGCCCGAGGAATGCGGCTTTTCCAAAGGGATATTTGACGACCGACGCGCCGATCGGGCCGATATCGGAAAAAATCGCCAACAAACCGGTGGCGAAAAGCTTTTTGGCATTATTATTTTTTGCGACGGGTCGGCGGGACTTTTTTTGTTGAGATTCGGGTTCTCTAAGCCGGGCGGGGCCGCTGCTAGGAGGGCCAGTTTCAGCTTCCACCCAAAAAACCACTGCATCGTTGGGGCGCGTGGTCACGTGTGGTCCAGTCGGTTGGCGAGTTTCTCATTGAGATTTCCACCGGAGCAGCGTTTGGAGCAACGCGGAACGGAATGTCACGGACTTTTTCGACGAAGTCTCCCGGCTTCGCGGCGCGCGATTTGCGATCCACCGTCGTCGGAATGTTATTTTCCCCGAATCGGAATCGGGTCCGTCGGCCGGTGCTTCATTAGGCCGCGGCCGCGGGGAAGAATGTTCACTTGGTGAATTTCGTGTTCCGTTCCGTAGTCCGGGCCCTCGGGTCCCTTGTCGGGACGTGAAATTGACCTACACACACACACACACACACACACACACACCGCGCACACCTTGACGGGCGCGCGCGGTCCAATGAAATTAAATGCGAGCTGGGCCGGGAAAAAAGAAGTAACATCCGAACCGATCGAAGAATGCGCCACGGATTATCGGTGGAATGGGAAAATTCGGCCGCCGGCCAGCTGATTGACCTCCCCGGGTGTACCGGGCTGGGCCCGAGCCTGGGCCCGGGCCCGGCCGGGACTGCATTCCATCGCTCGTGCTGCGCTCGGTGCATCGCCGTGCATTCCACGGTGCATAATGAAGGCGCACACGGGCGAGGCGAAAATGAAACGAAACCAACGCCGAATCCTCCACGGACGTTCGTCCCGGTTTCTGTCGCCCGGTTCTACCGGTTCTAGCAGGTGGGCCAATAAGTGCTGAAGCTAGCATATGAGATGGGCCCAGGCAGCATTTGTTATGGCAGCCCACGGCGTTTGATAAAAATCGCGATAAGAAGGAGAACAAGATTCCCAATTTCGTACGTATATTTTTGGATAAATAAAAGGAGATCGAGTTCGACGATTGATTGTGGATTCATAACGAAAGCTCCTTACAAAGTCCAATTGTTTAGTGACTTTAACGACGTTAGAATTGGCTATTGAAATGCCACGAGACAAAGATTAGAATATGCGGCTAGAATATGCGAAAAAACGTAGAACTGGTCGCCAACTTTAGTGCCATATTAATTATGCCTGGTCTCTAGTTATTCTTCAAATCTTAAACTCTGATCAGATATCGAACAAAAGTTCCCTAAAATAAAATGACGTGTCTCTGAATGGTCTTGTAGACAGGATAGCATTTAACGTATTGCTTTACTAGTTATTGACCGACCTGTTACTGTTGAGGGATGTTTCCTCGAAAGAAAAAAATGGTTCATCGAAAAAAATGACCGCACGCGGAGGTCCCGCCAGAGATGAAAAATAAACCAGGCCAGACTACGAACGCAGTTCCTGCAGGCGACATTCACCTTGCTGCAGCATTTTTGGGACCAGTGACAATACGAAAAAACCACCAACGAAAAAAAACGGTTCCACGAAACATCATCGACTTCGGGACGGGACTTCAGTTTGTCATAGGAATTATGAGCGGAATTTGCGTTAGCCGGCACACGAGCAAACCTCGCGAAAACTAAAAGCCAAACCGACGGTCATCGGAAAAAGGGTTGTCGTTTTGGGGCAGCCGATACAGCTGGTAAAGAGGCGACCACCAAAGCTCCCCGAAAGCCAGGTTCATCGACGAAGAGCGAGACGGATAGGGAGAGAGAGAGAGAGAGAGGGAGAAGAGCGCGCAAATAAAAGAGGAAACTGTAGCCGGCGCTTGTGGACGGCAATAAAAAGCAATATACAAATTAAATTAACTGCAATCCACGGACCACGGATCGTCGCGGGTATCGCGCGATAGCCGTGGGAGATCGTCGTCGGAGAAGCCCGCGAATGGTTTACCGCCCGCTGGGCTGGCCTGGGTTGGCCTGGCCTGGGACTCGGTCCTTCGTGTTCTGCTGCTGATCTGCCCTTCTTGGCAGGAAGAGGAACAACAGCACGCGGGGCACACGTACGACGGCGTCCAACGGAGCGACAGACCCTTCGCCGAATTGAAACGTGAAAAGATCCAACCAAAGCGGATGGCCGCGCCGCGGACGGACAACGTGAACCCGAAACACGGCGACGGAATTTGGGCGAAAAGTTCGCAACGCAACGCAAAGAGAAAGAGAGAGATTAACAACCGAGAACTCCGTAAGAACCGTGGGGAGCCGGAGTCGGAACTGCAAAGCACGGCACTGGCAAGAGATAAAGCAAAACTCGGAAGACCCCGTGGGGCTCTGGCAAGAGGGCAGTAAAAGAAATGAGTCAAAAGCATAACTTACGGCCGAGACGAGCAAAGGAGTAGTGGGAAAGCAAAGGAGTAGTGGGAAAGCAAAAGAAAGACAAGAACCGGAGCGGAGCGGTAAAACAAAAGCAACGGTGAAAAAAACCGAACACGGAAAACGGACAAAGTTTTGAGCGACATCCAGGGCGAAGAAATGGGCACTGCGAAAGTGCAGAAGAAATGGCGTACACGAAACGGAGCACGAGCAAGGAGAAGGAAACGCAAACGGACCAAAGCAGCAGAAAGAAGGGCGGAGAAAAAAGGTAGAAAGGTAAAACGACGGAAAAGAACTGACCACCCTCCCGGCCCAAAACGGGGGGGGAGGCCCAAAAGGGACGGCGCGACACTTTCAGATTGCGGATCGTCGTGAGTGGTTCGGCGACAAAGAGAAGAAAAAAAGCACACGGGAACCCGGGAAGAACCGGGAACCAGAACCGGCCAAAAGCGAGAAGATCCGTCGAAGAAGGAGATCGGCAGATAGGAGAGTAAGCGAGCGAGCGAGCGAGCGAAGGAACGGGCCCAAAACGGAGGCAATCGCGGAAGACACCCTGGCCCCGAAGGCCACGGAGTTCAAGAAGTAACCCGAAACCCGGAACCGGTCCGTGTGGCGTGCGAGGCGCGATGTCGCTTTTCTCGGGATTCACTCCGGACCGAGGGCGGGCGGCGGACTGCGACTGGGAGTGTCCCCACCGCGAGGGATCACTATCGCACGTCTGGGAGTCCCGCTTCAGGGCCTCCCGTTTTTCTAGTTCCACCGGTGGCCTGGTGGTGTCCACAGAAATGGTGGCTGGCTGGCTGGCTGGCTGGCTGGGTGGCTTGGGCCGGAAAAAGAAAGAAAAGTGCAACGAGTCCGGCCGAGGTCCGGCAAAAGTTTTCCTGTCGCCACAAAGCATTTCTGGAATCGACGAGGTAGCCGGTAGAGAGAGAGCGAGGGATTCCGACACTATCATCGGTCACCGAGAGAGCATCGAACGGCGAGGCAAGACAAAGAAAGACCTGAACGGCGAGTACCGCACCGGCGCGGATCGCTGGGAGTCTTCGCTGGCTGTACGGCCGTTGGAATGTGTGCCGCCTGGAAAGCTCCGGAGGGGCCGGCAACGCGAAAAGCTGAAGTTATTCATCGGTCAAATGTTTCCGAGTTGGGCGAGGCGATGGGCAAGTTTGGCATGGCAAGAAACCAGAGCAGAACCGGAGGACCACTTCCAAGAGTTTTCCAGCCAAGTCCAACGGGGGGCGGCCACGTTCGCAGCGTCCGGAAACGCAATCAGAAGAATCTCCACGCCCGGTGAAGCAGGCGGAAAAAGGCCAAACTTACAAACTCTCGCAACGATCGCGCGGACTGCGCGAAGTTCTGTCGATAGCGGTGCGAACCAGCGAACAGAGAAGACAGAGAGAGCGGGAGAGAGAGAGAGAGAGGTTGCATCATTGCACCACAAAGATGCTGACCCAGTTGAAGAACTCTTTCTTCTGAAGAGTGGCCTCCTCCGCAGGCAAGAAGGAGCACTGTGTTCAATCGATCGAACGGCGCGACCGAGAGAACTTTTGTCGAGAGCCCGACAGAAGAAGATCTGCCATTTTTTCCCTGTCGATTCTTGGAATTCTGTTCCGTGGACCTGGGGATCCGGTATCCGGCCAACATTCCGCGCCGCTGGGTTTGTCGCACCGCGCCGCGGTTTGGTGCATTTCTTTGACGGTTCCACGGCCACGATGAATTCCCGGTGGACCAAGGAGCCCGCGATGGCTGGCCAAGGTCCTGGCCAGTTTGCAGCCATCCAACTTCTTCATAAGCATCGCGTAATTGATCCGATGATGGATCACCAGCGCACAGAACCGGTGGGGATTTGAAGTTCTCATTCGAAGTTCTTTCACACTAAAGACGTTCTTTTATCTATCGCTTCCGGACGGTTCTGTAGGGACAATGAGGATGCTAGTATGCTGAGCAATTCGACAACGAATTGAAGTGAATTGAATGAACTGAAAGCTCAATTGTTCTGGATTGTTCTGGCTTGACCTGGTTGGCTGTTTCTCTGTTCGATAGGTTAACACTTTATCAATGGTGCAACAGTAGATGACTTGTCCCGATGCAGCGATTATTCGGTTTCCATGCGAAAGACGCCAGTTTGATCCCTGACACAGTGCATCGACTTTAAGCTGGTGCTGGGCAGCTAGTGAGCTCTCACTGACGGAAGCTCAGATCACCTTCACCAGCTCACCAGCAAACCTTTGATCAGTGCCTCCTTTGACACGCATTCGAAACTCAATGGATACATGCGAGACTCCATTAGAGATTCCTTTAGGCAACGCATTTTAGTTGAAATCAAATCTAAATCTCTTATAAAAAGTCAATCAGATCTACTACTGTAGCAAAAAATATCAGGAATTAATAATATCGCAAAATAATATTAATATTAATTAATATCGCAAAATCTTTGTTTAATCTTCCAAGCTTGTCCACTTCAGAGCAGCAATGGATCATTCATTAGATCTTTGGTTGCCAGGCAACATTCATCCATCGACAACAGCTGACGGCTCAATGCCAATCTACTCCAACCATCGGAGACCATCGTCCTTGGCCGTGGTACAAGATGCGACGCCAGCTTTTGAGTGCAGGAAGATTCCGCTTTGCCTTGTTAATAGACAATTTAGGCCAGACCACATTACTCACCGTCGGAATAGTTTCATGAATAATGGATGTTTATTAATAACTCCGAATCCCGGTTGATCCGCGCTCCGCGATCCACGACGGTTCTCAGGACTTCCTTACCCCGAATGCAGCAAAAATAAGCGCAGCGAGTCCGAAGCCGCTTTCGACCACCCAAAGACAATCGGCGGCAGGACGGGACCGGCCGAAGAACTGGCGGCAAGACAGATGGAATAATTTCGGGCCGTGAATTAAATTTGGCCCATTTCGGAAAACTTTGGCCCCGAGACAACGGAACCGAGGCTTGCGGGGTGGTGCGGCTGGGAGCAGCTGATGTTAATTGGCCTCGACGGTGCTTTTTGACCCGATTATTTCGGACCTCCTCCTCGCGCGCGGTTCGCGCGGCCGCGCGTTGATGAAGGATAATTCCGTGGCGCAATCATTCTGCCGGAATTCGCGCACTACCCGTGTCCGGGCGGCTACAGGTTTTATGCTCGACGCTTTTACGTGTGGCGGACCGGGAAAAAAATCGCGGACAAGTTTCCTGGGCAACCCGTTGGTCCGACGGAACAGGTCCTGTGCCGGGGGTGCCATTTTTTTACGATCCCCCAGCATCGGTGCTCTCGTCGTCGGACGCCGTCCGATTGGCCGCACCATTTGCGCGCGCGCGCGGGCGCTCTCCCGGACCCATCCACTTTGATAAATAGCAGATGCATTATTGCGACTTAATGATGATGGCTTTCGTCGCTCACGGCGCCGCCACCACCACGGCCACGGCGGCCATGCATTAATTTCCTGTTATAATTCTCATTTGCCGACCGGGTCGGCCGACCCGGAAGGACGCTCGAGGGCGCCCGGGAGCGGGACTTTTTAAGTGTATTTTTATCTTTTTGCATTTCATCAATTTGTCCATTTGCGATTGGAGAGATGGTTTTTGTGGCGCGATACCGCCAGACAGTGCAGCCAGCGCGGCATATCCCATTTGTATCTTTTTCGTGTTTATTCATGTTCATTAAGATTTTCCTACGCTTTTCCGATCCTACGCTTCGGATCGCATTTCGTTTCCCTCGCCGATTTCCACCGACGACGGCGACGACGACGACGACGGTGATGACGGTGCGAGCCGCGGCGATTGATGATGATTTGAGCAATTTTATTATTCATCCTTTTCTTATTCAAATAATCGGGCGATCGGGCCCGCCCGGATTAAAGTCCGGCGAACCTGGGCCGGAATGTTTATCTGGCCGCGCCACGCTCCGATGCTCCCGAGTGAACATTATTATGCTAGCGATTATTGTTTTGCACGGAACGGAAAAACAAAATGCGCCCACCCCGTCGGGCTTTCATCATCGGCCGGGCGGATTGTCTCAATTTACATATTTGAATGGTTCGAACGGCACACCGGCGACCGTAAGTATGGGGCACCCTCCGAACTGGAGAATTATTTGCTCAAACCATGTATGACCGGGCTCGAAGTATGCCAAGATACTAATACTGATTCGTTCAATCAATGAGAGTCCCAAAACAATGTTTTCTTGGGATGCAGCAAAAAGATACAACTCCATGAAAAAGACTTGTGCCAAGTACGAAGGACCAGACTCAATTAAATCTATGAACTCATTTCTTGCGATTGCTAGTAAAGAACACCCACAGATGACGAAACTGAAGGTTTGGACTTGAAATCGATCCTTCAGTAGTTTCCATTCCACTGAATGTTTCAAGTGAACGTATCAAACACAAAATAGAAATGTATTAGTAATAAAATGTGGCAATCAAACATCGTTGTTCTTCTTAAAACTACGATAGATCCCTAATCCCAACGACGAATTCGTCCTCTTGTTATTATTAGAACGGACACAGCCTTCGCTTTGGCACACAAGTCGATGCACTGCGTCATGGTTCGAACTGATGTCTTTCGCATCGGATCTAGCCATTCGTTCTGATAATCGTCTTTTATTAATTTTCGTAAATTGATAAGCAATCCGTCGCAATACTCTCGCCCTCCAGTGTGCGGATGTTGGAACGAAATTGCTATCGATTCGGGTTCATGACAGAAGGGCGCAAACAAAAAAAAACCCCGATCACGTCATTGCCGAGTGAAAATAATTCTTATTCAAATAAGTTGCCACCGATCAAACACACACACACACACGGGTGGTTCGGGTCGGTTCGAAGGGCTCTCCGGTTAAGTCTTGGATTGGTTACGGGTCTTAGAAAACACGCGCCTACGCCGGCTTTCCACGGCCATCCATCCGCCGCCAAGCTACCCGGCCGCCGTGTTGCTTTGCACATTTTCTCGGATAATTTAATACGATTCCGTGTAGCTTTTAGGGCGAGATTTGCACAAAAATTCGCTGCCTCCAACCGACTGACACACACACACACGCACAGGGTGTAATCCGGACCGAACGCTAAGCGCTTTCTGGTTTTGCGAGAAGGGCCCCCGGGTTTTTTCCACCATCGCCGCCGCCACCATGAATGGGATGTAATTTATTTTACGCGCCACCTTTTGCGCGAAACTCCCATTTGCGTTTTGCGCTGGGTGAGCGAAAAACGTGGCAAACATTTTCTTCAACTTTCAACAGCCGAAAAATCGGTTTTCCCACGCCACACGGGTGCTCCCCGCACGGAAGATGATCGAATGAGATTCGAGAACCCGGAGCTCGAAGGCCATCCTAAGACCTGGGATGGTCGCCGGGATACGTCAGCCGTCACAGACACCGTTCACGGTGGGGCGCACACCAAGATGTACACAATTAATCACGGCCTTAAGCCGTGCGAGCCGCGAGAAAGTCACCATCCTTCGTCTGGCACATGTGAACCTTGCGTTCGCTCGAGCGTGTGTGTGTGTGTGTGAAATCACCGCAACAGCGCGCCCTGCCGATCCTGAATGTCGGAGAATGTACGACGGAACGGAACATCGCTTCGGTGAAATAAAATTATCTTCCTGCGGAATCCTCTTCCTGTTCTGGCGGCTCCTGGTGTCACCGATACCTGGTGCCGAGTGAGACGGAACGAGGCAATCCGTTGCGCATCTCTCTCGGTGTGATTATCCTGGGCTCTGGGAACCGAACCGGCAACGGAGCGAAGGCTCCACTTAAGGCCGGGCACATTGGACGAATTGCGCTGATGGTCGGCAACTTTTTTTTTTGCTTTCATTGGTAGCATTTTAGACCGAAAGAAGGACTAAAATACGGATTCTATCGAGAAATTAACAAAGCAAATTCGGTGTAATTTTAATGACACTCATTCAGGGGGAAATAAACGCCCAAAGTGTAAGCAATGTCCAGCTTCAACTCAATCACACCCCAGAATTGGATCGCCCAAAAGTGGGCGCGTTTCCCAAGCCCAGGAAAGCGTCCCGTCCTAAATAGTTGAGATAAGCAATAAAAACATAATATGCTGTCATCAAGAACCGTCATCCTCAGTGCCGGGCCAGGCCGGGCCCAGAGGTGGAGGGAACCCCAAAAGAAAACGGAGCAATGGACCTGATTGACGAGAGTTTCTGCTGATCCGTTCATATTTCTTTTCTTCTTCGTCACATCGGCTTTTTTTCCCTCGAGAGCCCGCGATCCAGGGACGGGCCAGGGACGTTAATGCCTCGCGTCCGTGTTATGGCGCGGGCTTATATAATTTATCTTCGCCCCGAAACAGGTGCACCAGCCAGCAAGCGACGCCGGAAGCCGGACAAAGTTTCGAAAGCCCTCGACAAAAAGAAAGTCGTCGAAGTCGAATCGATTCCGCGCTCACGGAAAGCGGACGGATTTGGGGCAGACATTGGGACCTGTCATAAAGTTGGTGCCGAGAACCCCCCCAATCCCCCAAGTGATTGAGGGCCCTACCGAGTCACGCGACAAAGCGCTACCGGGGATGCTGAGGACAGGCGAATTGTGTTCGGGCCGTTTCCGGGAGCCCGGATTTGTTTCCTCGCTGTTTGTTTAAAGGATATCCCATGGACCGAACCGATCGATGGATTAACCGATCAAACGGGGAGTTTGCCACCCGAACGGGCGAAGGGGCGGTTGGGATCCTGCTCGCGAGGGGACACAGCAAAACAGGAAAAGTTTATCTAATTGCATTCCACTTCCATTCCGGTGGCTTGCAACCGCTCGGGGATGAGGATGCAACTATTGCTTCTCGGAAGCGGTTCGATTGCTTTCCCCATCATGGCCACGAGTGTGTGTGTGTGTGAAGGTCCCGGGAAAGCAATCAAACACAAAATTTGCTCGTGACGCACACACACACGGAACCGGTGGCCATTTTCGGTGGCGAATGGCGAAAAGGATGTGAAAATGTGGTGCCTTTCCCATCAGCATCATCATCGTCGCCGTCGTCGTCGTCACCGGAACGTGCTGATGGGGCGGCTGCGGGCCAAGAAAATGCTTCGGAAGCTTTTCTTTCCACTCGTGGGGTGGCCGGCTTCTACTGCTGCTACTGCTGCTGCTAAATGGACTGCGACAAACCCGGAAAATGTTCCACATGACGACTCCGCGACGACGAGGATCGCCCGGTTCCGAAAGCTTCGCACTGGGAAGACCATAGCAGAGAGAGTGGAGAGAGGGCCCGGGGCCGCCCCGTCGGGCGGTTACTTTGCGGTTAACAAGGTTCATCCGTCCGTTTAGTGGGCCGATGGAGGCAAGAATCGTTCAGCTCGGTAGTTTTCCGAATAGGTTACGGGATGATTAAATTAAACTTTCGCCATAACGTATCAATTCCGATCGCCGTGATGTGGCCGTATCAATCGATCCACCGACGTCAGGGCTACCGTTAAAAGGTTGTTCTGATGGCCAGTTTGTTATGGTGCTTACAGGCCACTAAAAGCCTGAAACTTGAAATCACACGTGCGGTGATGGGATCTTAGTTTGGTTGAAGCATCTCGCCCATGCTGTAGGATCTGGAGCCCTGCCAGCTTCAAGAGATGGGTATGTAGCGCACCCCAAATTGAGGCAACAACGCACACTCAACATGGAGTACCAGATAAGTGCGCATAAGCCATCGAATGGCAATTCAAAGGCAGATTCCATCACTGGGAAGCGAAATTAACTGCCGATGGATGCACTCTTCGAGATCGGTTTTATCGGCGTCCGGCGTCAGGGGCAGTTTGACTTAGTAGGACCTGAAACAGTTCCAACTCGATGCGGCATCGCCTTGGTTCGTCTGAACTCGTGTCAAGGAAGGATGTGATGTGGCTACCGAATACTCCAGACGTAAGAATTCGATGCACTCTGCCAAAGATCCGCAATTAGAAGATGGGTCTACTCACGAATCAAACAATTTGACACGTAGATGTTGCCTATCACTCAACGACAAATGCAGCAACCGGAGTGTGATACACGCGCTAGATTGTTATTAGGTTAGGGTTGCTTCGAATCATTGCCAACTGCCTGAATGTGGCCGTATGTACAAGTTGAACCCTACACCACTAGTTGTAACTAGTTACAGACTAGACGGACAATAACGAACTCCTGTCTTCACTTCTTGTTTCGCTCTTCCAGACAGAATGTTGCTGTGCTGTGTTATCCGCCGCAGGCAAACCGTCGACGAACATCGATCGTTTGACAGCATCTCTAGTTGTGTTCCTGAAGGTGACTAGAATCTTCGATAGAACTTCGGGCTACTTTCGAGCTATCAGGCTACATTCGTCTGTTAGGTCCATTTTCCCGTACCAAGGGTCACAGTACCGATGTGGGTGAGATTCGTACGCGTTAAACGCGGGCCAAAGTAAATGGGGTCCTTGGACTTTTGCCCTCAACAAACAAAACAATTTCACACAAAAAACTTGTGATATTTTCTATACAAAGTACACTTAACCAGGTCCGCCAGCTTTAGATTCCGTGTTTGTGTTCCGTGTTCTACACGTGCTTCGTGCTGCCGTTCCTAGCGCTTGGCCCATTTTTGCCCACTTTTGGATTCTACTTTTTACAACTCCCGCTCTCTGTGGGTCCGAGATGGCGAGATTTTAATTTAGCAAACTTTGTTTTGTCGACCCTGGACACCGGAGCTGTCGTCATACTGTGCTTCTTCCTTTCGTGATGTGGCGGAAACTAAATTTACCTCGATTTTGTCGATGTCGGTTCGGGGTCGGGGCTTCAAATACCTTTACCTTTACAGCCGCCGTTCGTCGTTTGCCGTTCCGTTTGCGCCAGGATGCTGAAGCCCCTTGGTGTGACCTTCGCGTTGATGGCGGTGGCGGTATGCAATGAAAACAATGGGAAAAAGGAGAAAAATGAGTGGACCGGGCGGTATTAAGGCAAAAGTTTGCAACACCAGCCAACGCAAGCGCCATAAAACATAGAACATAAAGCATTAAAACAGCGTGCTTTAAAGTGTGTTGAATAGTTGTGAGGAACGCGGCGAAGCAACAGAAACCGAAGGTGAGTCGAGCTGAAAACAATTCGCAACACACACACATACACACGCGGAGGGTACGATCATAAACAGTGGCCACCCGTAAAGCATAAACGAACTTCATAAAGCACGTGGCGTGGCGTGGTGAGCGTGGCGGGCACCGGAAGACACGGGAAGGCTGCAGGAAGTTGCCGTTCGGTCGCGAAACTTAGCGCAAAAAAAAGAGCGCCAAACAAACAACACTACACTACACTACACAATAACTTCGCTACAACCGTCAACAGCGGGGCGGAACAATGGGTGGCCAGCGCCAAAACAATTCACACAACAACAGTTCGCGGAGCAGTAGAGTTCGCTGAGAGTTGAGAATGTGTGCGCAGAGAAATAAAATTAGAGAAGCGGAAAAGCGGACAACAAAACACAAAATGGCTGCCGCACGCCGGTGGGGCTCGGCGAGATCTGCTGTGGTGGTGCCGCTGAAACGGTGCACAACTGCTTTTGATGGAAACACTCGGCATAAAGCTTGGGTTTGCGTCAGTTCAGCGGGGGCGCGGGGTTGGGCGTAGCATAAAATAATGCAAAACACAACCCCACGCAACACACGGCGGCGGAAGTGCATCGTATAGACCGGTGCCGCGCGGCGAAACATGGCGGAACAATGCCACACGATAATATTTCAGGCGTGCTCCAGGACCCGACCCGCCCGGTGCACGGCGGAGTGTATTGTAATGAGGTGAGTTTTGTTTCGCCAGTGCGCTGCCAGGCGCGCTGGGACGACAAAAATGGTACCTCACTGTGTGTCTGTGTGTGTCCGGGGATTTTGTTTCCTGATTTTTTTTTGTGTTTAGTCGCCATCGTTTCATCCCGTTCCCGGAGCACCGAGAGAAGTCGAAGGTGGCCGAGGCACTGCTAATGGAAAAATGGAGTGTAACCCGCGGGGTGGATGGCAGAGGATGGGCCACCCGTCTGGGAAAGAATGGGCGCCAAGCGGTGTAACAGTGCGGGCCGAAAAAAAGCACCACACTTCATCAGCTGCAGCCCGATGACGACGACGACGACGACGACGAGTGCCGGGTTGTTTTCGGGTCCTTCGACGATGCACTTCCCCCTCGCGGTCTGCGGTTGTCGGATTTTGTGGCCACCACCCCACGGGAACCCTGGTGGGTTGCGCAAGGAGCGCTCTGGCGCTCGCCACAGCCGGCGAAGATCGTTTGCGATTCCCGGTGTTGGTTTTATGCGCTCCGCTCGGTCCAATTCGTCCGCGTTTTTTGTCAACCGTTTAAGGTCGCGACGGGCACCCGGACCCGGAAGCTCGCTGCACGGGACACGGCAGCGGGCCGGTCCTTTTTTACTCCCGCAACCCTTCATCATCACCGTGTGCTTTGGAGGATTGGATTTTCCATTTACTCTCTCTCTCTCTCTGTTTTGGTCGGTTGAGTTTCTTTTCGGTCTTCGGTCGGGGAAAATGAATTGTGACCGATGCGAACGAGCGCGACAGGGAGAAAGGACTCTTTGGTTGTCCCTTTTCCTCTAGGTTCGGGGTCTGCTGCCGACGGCGACGCGGTTCTTTGCCACGGGGATTAGAAGTAGAACATAAATCGCAGCAAAGCGGGGACAATATTCCGGGGATTTATGTAACAGGGCATTTTTTTTCTCTCAACCACGACAGACCCGGTTGATACCCGGGAATAGGTGTAAATGCTGCGTGTATCGCTCGCAAATCTTCGTCCCGTCCGGTGCCACCGCCGGGTTCAACGGAGCTCGAGGAATGCGCCCGGTTACGGCGTCCCGGTGTCGGTGGTGAATGTTAATTAAATCAAATTCGTTGCCACAGCGCGATTGATTACTCAAAGGGTTGGCGCTTGCGGCGAGAGCGCACCGGGCGGCCCCTTAGGCAACTGGCGCCGGCCGGCCCGACACACGGATACGGAGCCCATCTCCATCCGACGTGGCCAAAATAACTTTGAAGCAAGTAATCAAATTACAATGCATTGAAGTTGCGCTCCCATTGCTATTGTCGGCACACAAACACACAGAAAACCGTCGGTTAGTACGCTCCAGTCGGCCGAGCACCGAGTGGCCCCAGACGGTAATTGGATCTTTTGCATTCCATGTACTTAAAAAGTGTGCAGTGTGCAGCAAGCAAAACCACAAGTGGCTCGTGCAGTGCGTTGTGGGGCTTTGCCGCCGGTCAATATGTAGATAAGCCGGCTTATAGGGTAGTGGTTGTAACCCCCTGGGTTCACCATTTTCTTTATTGAAGGTACTTATCTTGAAATAATAGCTAGAAAGTTCATACCGAAATGAAATAATTGGTTGGTAGGCTACGGTTGCATTCCTGTGACCGCTTCAAGAACGACCTGAGGTGGTAGAATATTTATCGTGAATTTACAAAAGCATTTACTGATGCGTGAGATATTCTCTCTAATCGCTAATGCTGACTCCAATTCTGACTAATACTGACTGTAAAATGATACCTTGTTACTTACTTACTTACTTATCCGGCTACAACCGTCGAGCGGTCTTTGCCTGCTTTAAGGAATCTTGTTACCTTGTTACGCACCTTCAAAATTGGCAAACCATGCTGAGAACATGCGTGCGGCTAGGACCAATGCTGTTGAGGGCTGTTAACATCAATCCGAACCAGCAGTGCTCTCGAACAGTAGAGCACCATCCAAAAACCCACGTAGAAATAGCCCAAAAGCCTGTTGCGGCTTTTCAAGCTGTGGCTCACCGAGTAGATTTAATCCGACGAATAAGAGTGATACCTGTTTCACTCACATTCTGGTTCTCAAATCAAACCTAAGCCAAAGAAGCTCAAACCCAAGAGTATTGATTGAATAAACTGCATGTAGTATTTGTTGTTTGAATTGAATCGAGTCAATCTTACACATCACGTGCAAGATTGACTTTAATCAACCGATCGTGGCGATCATTGCCTATAAATCGTAAAACAGGATCAGGCGATAAAATACGAGGTTTTTTGGTTTGATAAAGCATCGGGATCGCCAACTCGCCTAAGGTCTTTGATTTTCGAGGTTCTGCAACATCCGGTTCTGCGGATTTTAAAGGCTCAGTTCAAGTCAAGTAACAGTAAAACGTCATTTTGGGCCTAAGACCGCGAATCGCGAGTATCGGCACGCTGCACCAGCGTGCCAAATCTGAGGGATGGTTTGATGATATCTTCATTGTTGTAAATCGGAACAAGGAATAAATATTGGCGATCCACCAACAGCAAGCCCACAACATCCTGAGCACTGAGTAAGGCCGAAATAGGACCCCCCATTGCATCTTGCGTGAGGCTTTCAATGGCGAGTGGCTTGTGTTCAATATCCCACAAAGAAAACTACAAGCAAAAACAAGCAACGTGGTTAATGGCAGCCGGCAACATTGAACCCATTTTCCAAAACATCACCGGCCACGTGTGGGCCACCGGCGTTGGAATCCTGCGCGGAAATGGAATCGATTTGCATAGATAGTGCTCGACGTTGAGATCGCCGGCGAGATCCAGGCCGATGATCCGGTCTTTTCGATAAAACACTGACACCATTGAGGTGACCATTTAAGCCAGCCCGCTAACTTCGGTAGTCAGGACCCCGGAGTCGATGCCGGTCAGTGTGTGTGTTTGGAACCGCAGTTCAAAGTGATGCATCGCCGGCGTGTGTCGTTGCCCTGCGGTAGTTGTTGTTGGCTGCCCCGTGGTGTGTCTCCCTTGATGTGCGTGCCATCCTTCGGTTCGGTTAGGCAGGAGCGCTACGGTTGGCTACCTTCGGGCGGAGAGTGCATTTGGAAACGCTCCACGACCGACCGACCCGAGTGGCCGAGGGTGCGAAGCTCACCGAACCGTGCTGCCATCGATCTGGTTGCGGATTTATTGACACTAACTCAAACACACGCACACACACACGGTCGTTATTCGCATGAGAGGGGTCAGTGAGATAAGCAAAAAAACGCCTGTGCCGCTCGAACGCCTCCCGAACCCGGTGAGCCGTGCTGTCAAGCGCAGTGAGCGAGTGAGAAGTGAGTGAACTGCTCACGACCGCGATGGAGACGCATGGTGCTTCACGGAAACGAAGCACGTAGCGCTCGCCGGCAACCGCAGGGCGGCCAGACCGCGTTGTTGCATTACTGTTGTTTGCCGAGATACGGCCAAACGAAGGCGGCTTCTTACATGGCTCCGGAAAAGCCTCCATCCACCATCCAGCACGCTCCGTGTAACCCTCCAGGTTGTGGTGGCGCTCCAATCAACGGCGAAATCGAATAAACGGGTTCGTTCTATCCCTTTGATCATCACGGTGCACACGGTGCGTTCGCAACCACCGCCCCTGGCCACCACTTACTTCCCGCACCCTTTGCGGTACCATCGAACGCCGATTGCAGCAGTGTGAAGGCCACTGAAAATCCAGCTTGTCCCCCGGGGGGCTAGGAGGGACGGCTGGAAAATGTAGTCCACGGTGCCAACGGGCTGGGGCACGGACAAACGAGCCCGTGCTCGCTCTGCCCGTATTATGCAAATGGCCGTCCCCGGAGGGTTCTTTATTTTAGAGTTTAAAATCCGGGAAACGTCCCGGGTCCCGGACCGGTCGGTGGGAAATCAATTTAATGAGTAGATTTTCTCGTACCGATAACTGGACGTAAATGGCCGCTGGGCGCTGATGAGGCCGAACTCCGAATTCATCGATTTTCCCACTTTTTTTTGGGTCTTGATCGAAGGATCCGTTTCGAACGTGGGCGTGGTGGGGGGTTTTTGTGGTATGTAAAACAGAATGTTGATTACCGTGTGGTGATTGACGGGTGGGGGGGCGGCCAACATACGAATTAACCCGGTACGACACACGATATCGTTTAGCATAAAAGGTGCTCCGTGATTGATTCCGGTCGTCGGCTTCCCTCTTTCTCACCCTCTCTCACCCTCTCTCTCTCTCTCGCACGCACGATAAATCCTCACTGATAACGTCGGTCGGTAAGCGGTTGATTTAAAAACACTTAACTTCTAAGCCCGCCGACAGCCGGGCTAATTGGATTCCGGTGAGCCCCGCAAGTCATAAATCTCCACCGAAAGCAATTGCATAGATGGCCCTCTCGCCGGCAGCACCCGGCCCCCTGAACAGCATCTGCCCCCGATCCCACACGCCGATCACTAATCTCCCGGCGCTCGTCCGGGTCCGGGTGGTGAAGTAAACAAAACTCGTCGCCGAGTCGACCTTCTTATCGAAACGTCAAACTTTGACAGTTAATTTGACATCTAATTTGAGTTCCAGCCCAGAACTTTCGCTCCGCACCGGTGAGCCCGGAGTTTTCAGTCCGGATTCACCATCCCGGGGTCTACAGGCCTTCCGGACAGTGATGCGAAAAGTTTCCGAAACGACTCCGACACCTATCTGCTGTCATCGCCCCGGGGTGGCGGCTCTGGTTGCTAAGCAACTCCGCTGCTGCTACTAAACACTTCGACGGGTTTTGGCTTACGGCGCCGCCACCGCCGTGATTGGCTTCCTGCCTGCCTCTGCTCGGCGGGGCCAAGAGTCGTTCCCAGCGTCGTCATCGACATCCGCACCATCAATCAGCCATCATCGCGCGCGATGCGATCACATCGGCCGTATCTTCGTCCGGACGCTGATGGCAATCGCCTCGACGATGGCGGTCGTGATGGAGCGATTGCGATACCCGGGACCGGATGTGCTCCGCGACAGCGACTCCTGCGCAGTGACTCCCGGCAGACAGCAGCAGCGGCGGTGGCGACCCATTGTTTTCCCCGAGGAGAGTAACCCGGAGCCGCCTCTGCGAGGCATCTCATCAATCACCGGCTCCATGGCGACATGATGGCACCCTGCCTACCGCCCGGGACACCACCCCAGGCAGATGGCGATCCGATGAGGTAGGGAAATATGATGGAAAGGAAATCGATCATTTCCGGCCTCGGTTAGCATACGGCACCGTCATCCACGGCGCATCCACGGAAGGATCACGCCGCCCGCGTAACGCTGTAATCATTTGCCATCATCATCATCTTCCGGCCAACACCTTCTGCCTCGGGGCCGTGGAAGTGTGCGGAACGCACACAGATCGCGGATCCCGCAAAGCACCAGGAGTCAATCCGGGGGATCCCGCCGGGAATGATAATGATGAATGCCCTTCGCTTGTTTCGCCTTTTTCTCCGCTTCCTTTTCGGTTCTTCAAAATCCAAACCGACTTCCGGACTTGCTGCCCGGAAACGGCCACCTCATGGTGCGCCGGAATCGGGGGGAGCGCCATCGGAAGCATCGGGTGGGTGTTAAATCGTTTGTTTGATTTATTGACAGCATGCCCACGGAACAGTGGCACGCTGCTCCGTGACGGCCACCGCCACAACACATGCATCCTTGCCGCGCGGAAGGTACATATTTTCGCGGAAGGTCCAACCGGGCTCGGGGAAGAAAACCTTGAGCTCGACCCCCGAGACATAAGCCTCTATCGGGGGCTCGCGTGTGTGTGTGTGCGGTGGTGCGTGATGGCAAACAAATGGAGCCGGGTGTCCCGTTAAAAAAAAACATTGGAAGGATATAAATTTTGGGCCATAACGCACGCACGGCACCCCGGTGTTCCGGCCTTCCGGCACGAAATCGAACGGGATTCCGCTGCCTAGCCCGCCCCATCGGCGGTTCGATGGGAAATTAGAGAAAATAAACAATAACAAAAAAACGGGACATGGAACACAAAAAGGAGGACACACGCACACACACACACCTGCCACCGCACAACAAATAACAATAGAGAAAAAGGGCGCACCGATGGCGGTTCCCTGCGGCGGGGCAGGGAATAAGAAGTCAAACATTCGGCAGGAAGGCAAAAGGAGGTGGATTTTGGTCCGAAACGGCCAAACCAAGATGGCCGCGCTGGGCCGTCGGCCGGGATGATGAAGGTAAACAACAATTTTACGCTACTCAAAAACAGATTTGGCAAATATGTTGTGAATTACCCACATTCTCGGTCGCTTTTGTTGCTGGGGCTTCCCATCCTTAGGCCTCCTGTTCCGACGAGGGGGCCGACGGGAAGCCGTTCGATGTGTTATAACATATTTTTATGATTTTTATTATTCCGCGACACACACACGGAACACGGGCGCGCCGCACCTCACGCGGGATCTGCTCGAAGGCCGGCCGCGGCTTTGCGATAAGCAAACCGGACGACGGTCAATTCCCAATTCATGCATTTCCATTTCCCGTGACCCGGGGGAAGGGGGACCACAAGCTTACGCGCGGCAGGAGGGAACGGTGTGTGTGTATCGGAACGAGTTCCGGTCCGAGGAAATTCAATCAAATCGAAAGCCACCGACACCGAACCCTGCGGGATGGCCGCCGCCGCCGGCTTCCCGCGGGACGCTGAAAGCCAATCCCTCCCTTGGCCAGGAGGAGACTGAAGCCTCCTCCCCACCTCGGCCGAAGCCTCCTCCCCCCCAAACCGAACCGGCCACGGCGCGGTAGCGGCCGGCAAAGTTCTGTAGCGCCGATTTCCGGCTCGATTCTCGTTTTAATTCTTCCCTCCCTTTCTTTCTCATTCCCTCTCACACACACACACACACATTTTCCGGGCTTTTCCGGTTCCGTATGGTAATCCGGGGAGGTGACTACGGGACGCCACCCGGGGGAGGGTTCGCGGGGGGCCAAGAATTGAGTATAAAATTAAGAAACGGAAAAAATGCACCATAAAAAGAAGGTCCTGGGCACCGGGACTGGGGACACCAAAGGTCCTGCCGGTGCCGCCGTCACCGTCGGATAGTGATTTGCATTTGGAACGCTAAATTGAATTCCATTTTAATGAGAATCGACCATCGGGCACCGTGTGGGCGGCGCCCGCGCACTGCAAGCGGCGGGAAGGGAGCCGCCCGTCTGTCCACCCACCCGTCTGTCCGCCCACCCGTCACACGCTGCGCTTTGAATTGGCTAATTTATGTGCTGCGTGTTGATGATGTTTTATGTTCGACTTCAAGGACTTGCCGCGGCCGTTTTCCCCGATCCGACAGCCTTCGTCTTAATCTTCGTCCTTTCGTTCGCACGGGAGAGTGAGAGAGAGAGGTTTAGCCCGTCTGCTGGCGGCTGGTGGCAAATTACGTTTAAAGTGTAAAAATCACTTCTGCCGAAGTGAGTGTCACGTTGTCGCATTTACATTCCTTCGTCGGTCGCCGGTCGCCGAAGGATCGTCTTTCGATTCGCGGGAGATGGTATTTTTTTACCGTCGCTCCGTTTCCTCTATTTCAGCGTCGAAAACTTTCGACGACGCCATTTCCACCGTTCACCGATATTTTCACATTAAACAAGGCGCGCTGTTGAAGAGGGAAGACTCTGGGAGAGGAGGAGAGTTCCGGTAAGTTCCGGGCATTTTTACAAGCAGAACTACGCCGGCTTGGTATGGGTACCATTTTTCTTCCTACTTCTAGAAAGTCCAGAAGACAGCACAGACTCCGGTGCCCCGACCATGGGAAAATGGGTGGCCAAAAACGATCGAACGGCTATTTTGCGAATCATGCTCAATGAGGCAAACCTATCAGAAGACTATGCTTTGATGAGTAACGATAATTTTAATGTGTGGTTTTTCAGATAAATGTCAAAACAGATTTTTCGTTGGGTCTAAATTGGAGGTTATCAACTGAAATACACAATTTTTATGATGGACGTCCAGCTAAAAAGAGAAAAATTGACCGAAAGGTCGCGAGATTTCCGGTTCCTTAAAGTTAACTACGTTAAAGTCATAGGTAACCCATCTCAAACTAAATTGTTTCCTTAAATAAGAGATTGCTTCATTATTGCTTTTGAGAAACTTTTCTTGGAGTATTTATCGATTGCGTAGAAATCACATCACAGGCCAGAATTCGTCCTAGACCTATAGTTATGGCATGTTAGACACTAACAAATTTGACAATACATCTTCTCAACTACTCAAAAAACAAGAAAATCTTATTCACAGCGTTGGGAAAATTTGCTAAGAATTAATCAAGTTTTTTTGTTCAAACATAGATGGCGCTAAGACACCGCAACTATGCAGTTGTCAACTGTCACAGGTATCGATCAAGTACTCTAGGAGCCTTATGCATTCAGCTTCAACCTGTATTGACTACTAAAATGTCAAATCCACAAGATACGCGACCTACTTAAGAGTTTTGAGGCCCACATCCATGGAAACCGGACTGGAATGAAGCAGAACACTCTGCGGAGTTGGCTATCGAACTACGAACTATTTGGCCACCCCGACTGCTGCTGTGGCACACCGTGCGGTCACCGATGGTGCCGTCTCGCGAAATACTTTGTCCGCGTTCGGTCACCGTCGCCCGTCAGCAGCCGTCGATTCGGTGGCCATTTTCTTAAGAGCAACTTCTCACCGGCGGCCGCCGCGGCGCGCGCTATCGACGCGCTTTTCTTCCGTGGAAACGGACTTTTCCTTCCACTCGTCCTTCCTTCCCTCTCAGTCTCTGGTTGCTCTTTTCGATGCCATTTTTCAACGACTGGCAGCGCCGTCGCCCGTGTCACGCCCGTGGAATGGGATCCGGAAATCCGTCTCGTTTCGCGTGCCCGTCGTCGCCATCGTTAGATTAACAGTCCAGTGTCGCAGGTAACATGGATGTGGTAAAAACCAGGAGCAGAACCAGGATGGCCGGGCCGAGCTGTTTGTCGGGTTCGAGAATGGTTCGAAATGGTGGGGCGTATAAAAAATGGCGCAGAAAATGGCGTCCGACGACGACGGGGTGGCCGATTTTCACGCGCCAACCCTGTCGACTCGTCAGCGGCTCCACACCCGTTGGTCCACCATGGTGGTGGCCATGTTTTTTTCTGCATGTCCCTGCATCGCCTGGTCCTCGGTTCGGGGGTCTGCGCACCATTTGTTTTCCCAACCAGTTAAAGCTCAACGAGGGAAATAAATCAATCCGACCGAGCGACGAGCGAACTTTTCCCCGTTCCTCTGGTCGCCTGCCTCAGCTAGCTTGTGCCAGGTTGTGTATCTAGTTTGCCTGTCGGCTTCCGGTTCGGGTCGGCACTTTTTTATCCGCCATTCTCGCTCGCTCTGCCTTATCAGCGTTTGCTCAGCAACAGCGAAGGCCGACTGATGCGGCCGCCTGCGAGAGGTCCTGCTGGCTGTGATCAAAACAATAACTACTCCTCAAAACTCTCCACAAGTACACACGGTTCATCGCCTGCCGCTGCTGGGTGTTGCGGCAACTTGTTCTACCGAACGGACCTCCGAGCGGAGCGGGTTCTTTTGGAGTTTCCCTGGCTCGGGCTTCTTACCCTAATGGCGGAAGTAAGTGGACGCCGCGCGCTCACCCCGAGGAGGACTTCCTTGGAGCCCGGGACAATGTAAAACTTTCGTCCCAAAATCAACGCCCAGCCTGTGACAAAACCTTACCCCCCCGGCACGGCCCGGACCAAGTGAATCCTATTGCTTGCCAGCAACGTCGTCGTCGTTGTCGTCGTTGGGCATTGTTTCCGGTTGCCGGTGGAAACTTTTCAATCCAATTGTGTCGCTTTCGGGTGCCGTTGCCTGCCTGGAAGTTGTTCACTTGGAACGAAGCATTCCTTTCCGGAGAGCATGGGGGCCACCGCTTTGCAGTCGGCGGATCGAGGACCAACAGGATCAACATCCTGGAAATCACGGTCGCACACACGAAACTTTTGTATACGTGGCCAACGGCTGCGTTAAGATTCCTCAGTAAAACTCAGTCACATCATCGGCGTGCCTAAATCTTGAGTCGAGTGACCATGGGCCACACTAGCGTCATCCGTGTGGTCGTTTGACCGCAAAAACAATAGCAAAACGGTTGGAAGGTGAAGTTGAAATTAAGTAATCAACCATGGAGAGCGGAACCAGCGGCCACGGGGCACCAGCGCCGGTGCCACCGGTTTGCTGCTGACTGACCACTGCATCATCATTTATCCAACGCTGACGTTTATGGATAAACTTTGTAGCCCAGCTCGCCCTCCCGCACCGGGCGGGCAGGGGGTTTTTGTTTTGGTTGTGGCGTGTCGACGGGTGGCATCTCCCAACGCCCGGTCCGTCTCCGTCTCTTGGTTTGTGTTGATGTGGCCATTTTCCATTTTTTTTCCGTGCGTCTGTCCATTTCTGGGGTTTCTGTTTGTTTGTTCGCCCTTTTCTGGGTTCCCTCTGCCTTGTCACGACGTGCCATCCGGCCCGGGCTCCGGGACCGGGATCGGACAACGATGTCTTCATTCCGGGCGGGATACTCGCTCAACCCGTGGGGTGTGCAACCTTTATTATGCTACCAGCAGGCGACACACAGACACACACACAGCGAGCTGGTTTTACAATTTCATTTTGCGTTCCCCATCGTTTATTGTAATCTTCGGCACTGTTTTTTTGTTTGTGTGGTTTTCCATCAACCCGTCACGAGAACCACGAGGTCCTTTTCCTTCTGGGCGGTGTGTACTACTAGGGCCAAAAAATAGCGCGATGTTGGTTGTAACTGAGAAATTCTTCATTGGAGCGCCGTGAGTCGCAGAGACTGACCAAGCACCAAAAGTGATGTCGAAAGTGTTTGGAATACAAAAGAGAATTGGATTTTCTCAGCGACACCGGAATAGCAAATCGGAATACATTAATGCTTCTCAACTCCTAATATTTCGAGTTAATGAGATCCTCATAAATGAGCCATGAACAAGACAAGATTGAGAGTCAGTGGTTTCCACTGATCCTTCCAACAAGATCAGCGAAGTGTCTGATTGTCAATGGAAGATACTCGAGCACCAATTGTTGATTGACGTGTAGCTCTCTGTAAGTTTATGTTGGGGATTGTCCGGGATGCTCCTTATCTTCAAGGGGCTTCTCCAAACGATTTCACAGGAGCTCGAATCAGCTACGAAAACTCCACACACTCGAACTGGCGACAGAGTCTGTCCACTGAAGCTTTTCTGTTACGATTTCAGTCGAAGGCATAGAATTTCGGACATTAATTAAGTTTAAAAATTATCTTTTGCTAGTTAACAAAACACTCAAAATTTCATGGAGACCAAGGCAGTGCTGCCAGCAGACGAAAGAATAACATTTGGTACCCCGGTGAAAATTTTGCAATCCAATTTAGATTTTAGAACTTCCCGACACTTTTCGTCCACTGTATTGATGTGTGTTCGGGGATTTTTTAAACTCGATTGACCAACGTCCCGTGCCCCGGCAAGAAGGTTCCCAATTTCTGCAAGACTAACCTTTTTTTCCCCCGTTCGGGATCCTTTTCCAACGGCTCCAACAGCCACCCCAAATGGGGTGCAAAAACGGAATGACTTCCTTTTTCTCTTCCTGCTCGTCTACGGACTTTTCGGCTCCCGGATCCGTGGGGAGCCGCTGGTAGCCGGCGGGACATGGTTTCCGCACCCGTTTTCGTTCCGCCGGTCGGTCCTCGGTTGAGTTGTCAAGAAAACGCTCGCCACCGGACCCCCCGGACCGGATTGGGGCCAGTTTTGGGGTCGTTTCGTCACCGGTTGCCTACTTTGAAGCCCAACGACTACGACATCGACGACGCGTCACCCACTTTGAAGAGACCAATTTTTCATCACCTTCCCCGCTGCTTCGCGGAGGGCGGCGGGTTGGTTCAGGACCTTGACATCGCAGCCCCGTCGGAAAAGAAAACGGACCGTGTGTACTGTGTGTGTGTGTGTGTTGATAAATTCTTTTTCACACTTTACCGACAAACACAAACTGAAAGCGGACGGTCGGGTGTTGGAAAAACTTCGACCCAGAGCACGCGGGCGGTCGGCCAAGCTAGAACGATGTGCCGCATAGCCGAGCACATTAACCAACCCCCCCCGGTGGGTGGCCTGGCCTTTAGCAGGGCGGTTAATCGTGTTCAGCACATGAAAAGCATATTAAGGACCATCATCGGAGCGGCAGAGTCCAAGCGACAGCGAGTGCTCGTTCCCTTCGGCTTGACTTCACTCGAGAAGGTGCACATTTTGAAGGTGTCCCAACGAACCGGTCTTCCGGTCTGAGAAGTTACGGAAAGCCCCACGCCAGCCCGGCACACTACGGAGAACACTGCGAAAGGATGTGTGTGCATGCATGCGGAACCAGAAGCCCCACCACCTCCGGGCTCACCGAGAGCATCGTCTCAGGTCGGTGGGACCGGACCGGGCCGACCCACGTTATCGCCTGTCCATCGCCATTTTATTGTCCATCCAGCGGTGCCAGTTCCGGGCCGGGGCTCCCAGGAGAGTAGTTTCTTGAGTGTCTTCGCCAGCTTCCTTCTACTAGCGCCACAGGCCATGGCCAGGCCAGGTGTACAACAACATCCTCACAAGCCCCAGTCTCTGGTCCGTGTCCGGGGGGGGATTCTGTGTGAAGGTGTTTGGAATAATATTAGTCAAGTGCCACAATGGCACACACACACACAGGCTAGCACCGAAAGCCCTATCTTTCTGCCGCATTTGCCGAACGCCGCCAATGGGTTGGGGCTTTATTGTGGGCCTCTCTCTCGGTTTCTCTGTCTCTTGGGGCTTTGTTATGCCGTGCGGGACGTGTGCTGGTGCAGCAATATTACCGTATACAAGGCTCCTGCCACCCCTCTGGGGTTACTCTCGTCTCTCGCGGACAGCCCTGCCACTCGTGGTGTTTGATCTCGTTCACCGCACGGAGCAGCGCCTGTGCCGCGTTGTGTTGTGCTTTATCCCTTCTTTCGGTCGCTCCGACCCGGTTCGGTTCGACAACGGAAACACGGAAACACAAGCCAAGCATCAAGCATTGTCTTGTGCGTGTGTGTGTGTGCGGCAAGGCAAGGTCCTTGCGCAAGGACACGTTCGGTACTCATTGTCGTCGTCATCGCCACCATCATCATCATCGCCGTCGTCGGCGTCGGCGGCGGCGTCGTCTGCCGAGTGGCAGATAAAGTTCTCCCCTTAGTACTCCCGCAGCTCCCGATGGGGGCTCAAGGATAATGGTCCCATGCTTACGCCATTGTGTAGCGCACCCCGGCCCAGCCAACGGGCCAGCCCACTGGACTGGACGCCGGAAACCGGAGGATGTGTTTCGCAACCGGCTCGCAGTTCCGGGCGCGGCGCGACCATTCGGGGCGTCGATGCACGTCGCACGCACCGACCATATGATAGCATTATCGTGTTGCTTCAGCAGGCTCCTCCAGCCCCCCGCCGGTTCCGTGGCCCCTTTCTGACATTGCTTTACATCTCGCGATGGTAATCCACGGGCCGAGTGCGCACACAACTCGGAACTCGCCGAGTGGGTAAACAACTTCGCCTGGCGTGGCCTGGTTGGTGTGTGCCGGATACTGTGACTTTTTGCCGGTTGGCCGGACGGTGGCTACACTTTCCAGTGTAATTAGTTAAATCATGTGTATAAACGTCACGGCCGATTGGAGTAGGTGACCGAGGTCCAACATGCTGGGCGCCCATAATCCGTGCCAGCCAGGAAATCGGCCAGGAAAACGCAGAATCGGAAGCCCTAGCTTGGTGTCCTAGTCCTGCGTGTTTGGTTTGTTTCGACAATAACTAAAACCCCCGGCAACACGCCCTGTCATACTCCGGTCCGGTGTTCTCGTTGCGAAGCCGCTTCCGTTCGCCGGGACCGAACGTTCCCGGAGAAGATATCTTGGTCAATTCTCTGCAAACAACTTCCGGGCGCTGCAGCGGACGCAGCTAACCATGGAGCGCATGGAGAACCACATTTGGCAGGTTTGGTCGTGTTTTAGACTTCCATGTTCCTGACTTCTTCAGCATCATCGAACACGGCCGACCGACCGTCTCTGGGGCGATCGATCTAGGGAGCGGGAAAATGCGGCTACCAACAATGTGCCCAGGCAGGCACCTTCTTGACCTTGCGCACCACCTCCGGTGGTGGTGGTCCAAAAATAGACAGTAACCGGCACTGCAGCAGGAACGGACATTCTGGGCACATTAGGGCACCCGGTTACGCAAATGGTTCTCGATCGAACACCGTCGGACGAGATGTTACGATTCGGGGAAAAGAGTTCGCTCGACCCGGGAATTTCTGTCCCACCGAGGACCAGTTAACCCCCGCTCGGATCGCACTTTGCACGGATCGAGCCCACCGACACCGAATCAAAAAGGGAAGCCACATCAGAAGCACCATTTTTTGAATTAATAAATATCGCCAAAGACTCATCCCGGACGGCCGGCCGACCGGGTTTCGGTTCCGAGGGCTTTTTTTTCCTGCCCCAGGTCACTCGTGGTGGCCATTCCGGCGTTGAGCAGGCCATTTTTATTCATGCGGTAAAAAAGCAATTTGCGAAGCGAGCGCGAAGGGGATGAGCGCGGGCGATCCTTCCCCGGGTTGGACTCTGGCTGGGTTGGGTATCGGTTTGGCTTCCATTACACATCCTGTTCTATTTCGCTCGATTACACCCGGACGCTCGGTGCGCTCGGCCATGTACGCCGCGCCCCACAGCCCAGCATTGTCCATCGGCCCACCCTCCTCCGGTTCGGTATCAAATGGCCATCAGGGAGCGATACACGACCCGTAACCATATTCCCGAGTGCCTCACTCTGTCCGTGTCCGTCCGTGTCCGTGTGTGTCTGTGTAATGGATAGGATGGATGGATTAATCCTTGGACTGGCTCGGATCGCCTGGACGCTAGGACCGAGTACAAGCCCTAACGAGGCCGCAGAACGGTGGGTGCACCCGGTGCCCGGGGGAGCATTAGCTTATGTTCCGTCTTAACGTTACGATACAAATTTAGCACAAATTCAGCATCGCAGCGGAGCATTGCATTGCTAATCCGGGGCCAACATTAATTTCTTCATTGCAATCTCCAAATGTGCAGCAGCCTCTTCCCGCAACCCTCTCTCTCTCTCTCTCTATCTCTCGGGCATTTGGCATCTGATGGAAACAAACGGTTACGGCGCGCGCGAGAGTTGGCGAAACATTCTTCTTCCTATACTAGTTCCGCCGTCGACATTCCGTCGGTAACGATCCGGGACCTCCGGCACGGCTCGCAATCCTTCCCGAGATTCGGTTCGGGACTTTTTTACCACATAACACCCAGCTCGGCCGAGTTCGCCGACTCTGGTCTGCTTCGGGGTGGGAGCCTGTCAGAGCAGGTTGTGGTTTTCCACATTCGGATGTTCCCGGAATTCCCGGCGAGCGATGGTTCTGATGCCCCCATTGGCACGTTGTGTTCTGTGGGGCGCCATTTCTTGAGAACGGCCCCAGAACTAGCAAATGAAACATTTTAGCTGCACCTAATGGCACAGAGGTTGTGGCTCTCGGAAAAGATGTCGTATCATCGTCCGAAAAGGAGCACCAAGTCCACTTATGGGCGCTTGGAAGGATTCTCGCGTGACACGCTCTGATTAATTAATCTACGGTGGTGGTGGAGTGATTCGCAGTTTCGGGCGTCGATCCAGAAGGTTGGTGTAGAAAGGATACTGTTAAAAAGTACGTTTTTTAGTAAAAGTTCGAAACGCTCGTAATGCTATTAAAAATAGAGCCTAATATTTGTTGGTCTCTCGGAGACCAACCTCGTCAAGAGTTCATTGTGTGAGAAAGACAAGGTCTGTTATCAATTCGTTGTTGAAAACTATATGTATGTAACTATGAGGAATTTAATATCTCATCTTATATCAATATAATAATTTTTAAATCGTTTGGTCGACTAAGGGATAGGATCCCGACTGAGCTCGGTATTGAAATGGAGTTGGAATTCGATACTCCTGAATTGGAACCTTTTCCACGATCTTCCCAATATTTGACCCTCATAAACTGTGGGCCGTACGCTACAAAAACACCCGTATCAGGCGAACGTATCGGGAACGCTACTGATGTTTGTATCATCGTTTTGATGGTTACTTTGCATTTATTCGATCGTTCACGTAGATCACCTGGAAGAAAGGCCAGAAATTTTCAAGTATATTTTTGGTCCACTTCCACACTGTTCAAAGCAAACGGGAAACGGGGTTTCTAAAACAGGGCACAGACAGATTTGGTCTGAGCCCCCTATAGTCGAACCCCAAAAGGGACCGTTGAGAGGTACACCCTAAGGAGCCAAACAAACAACCGAACCACTGGTCGCCCTGATCTGATTGAAGATCAACAATCACGGGTGACGATGTGTCGTCGTCACCGTCCCTGTCCATTCCCAGAAGGCCTCCCAAAACACCAGCGGCACGGCAATGCAATTAGAAAGCCATTGGTCAAACGTTGAAACTGCGTGCTCCACGAAGCCCGTACCTGTAACAAGAAGGCGCACGCTCGGCCCTCGGAAGGAAGGCCCGCTGCCGGCCCGGCGCCGTCGAAAAAAGGGTGTCCCAAAAGCCCCATCTAATCTCAGACATGTCGCCACCGGAACCGGCGCGGCATCCGACAGCGAGCGCGATGAGAAACGGGCTGATTGGATTAGTTTTCAATTTTTCCCGACGACCACTGGCCCGACGTAAAGCCAAAAAAAAAAAACGGGGAACATCGGCCATTTTCAGCCGGACACGTGACCAAGCGCGTCCGCGAAACCTAGAGTTTTTTTTCTCGTCTCTACAGTGCACGGACCGAAACACTCGATTCGCCCCGGACCACTTAGACGCTGGACACATGTATGTTCATTTCTCCCGGTGCCATCCTGGTGCCGACCGGGACCGGAACCGCAAACCGAAAGTTATTTGCATAACCTCAAACCGGTGGTTCCGTGGAAGCATTGACAGACCGCGGTCCCCCAGCCCGAGTGGCGCCCCGGCCGAGATTCTACTCCCCAGCCCAAGTGGCCAGCGCAGCGAGTGCAGCGAGCGTAAAAAGCCAAATCCCGTCGCACCGGGACAATGGCGCACAAGTCGTCTGGCGCATCCCGGCTGCTGTTGCGGTTTATCCAATGAATTTTTAAGTCAGCCGGGCCGAGGGCCGAACATTCGGCCCCAAACGGGGCCACAACTCGGGACGGTGCGCTTCCGTTGGAACGAACGATCCGTCGATGATACGGCCACCAGAAGTTGTCTCGTCCCCGCCGACGACGACAACGACGACGACGAGATGTTGCATTGTGAAATTGGATTTTCTCTCTGGTGTGGAGTCGGAGTCCGGATAAAAGACTCCAACCGGGAGTCGTGGTGAAGGTGGACATCTCGGTGGCCTATTATGGCACCCGATGATGGTCCAAGAATGGCCCAAGATGACGTACCAAACCTGGAGAGGCTTGTGTGCTTCCGGCCCCCGTTAGGTGGCTCGATTATTGGCCGTCCGTCCAGTGCGGTGCGCGCTGGGATAGGCTAATCGAATTGGAAACGCTCCCCCCCCCCCCTGGGCCCGGTAACAGCTTGTGTGACCCCGCACCTGGCCGGCCTCGGTAGCTACTCGGTACCTGTTGGCCGTCTCCGGGTTCCCCGGGTGGCCTTTAAATCTCGTTCGGACGTCCAAGGAGTCTAACCTGATAAAGATGTTAACCTGCCTTGCGGCTGCGCCAGTGTCCCCGGCCGTGTTCACCGGCTCCCCTTGCCGCCCGGGCTAATATTGTTTCGCCTTCTCAAATCTTTCGGCCTCGCACCGTAAATCGTAAATACAGTTACCGGTGCCCCGGGTGCATTAGTATTCACGTCACGGATACGGCTTTCTTCAGCTTCCCGCTTCCAGCCCGGGTCGCGACTGCACTGCGACGGTGCTCCTCTTAAAGGTTTGATCTTTCTTTTGGGGGGGAGGTCGGAGATCCCAAGAAAAAAGTGCCCAAAATGTGCGGCTTGAGTCATAAACTGCCCTCGACGTGTGTGTGCGGGGAACCGATGCCCGAACTAAAAGTTTCCGGGGGACCAAACATGCAACCTGGGCAGAGAACTCGTAGAAAAAAGGGGGACTTCACCGCCTCCGAATTGGTGTTCCAGTATCCCGAACGACACAAAAAAGGCCCGGGTCGGCTCCAGCTGGCGAAGTAAAAACCGGAAACCGGATATTGCCGGCCAGTACTAGTAGTTCCAGGGAGAGTCCAGGCAGTCCAGGGCCGGGCCGTGCAGAAATGTGTGGCATTCACCGAGCCGTTCTACGGACCGTCCACACAATTGCCGTCGGTCCGTAATTGGTCGTTCAATTCTCGTCCAGGTCCGGAGTGTCCAGCGGCGAGTGTGTGCCGGACCTGCACCATTTGACTACCTGTTCTTTCTGGGGCGCGTCACGCGTGTTGTGGGCGACGTAACTACGTTCCATTTCACCGTAACGATGATGGACAGCGAGAGGCGAGCTTTTTTTTCTGGCGAACTCAGAAAACGTGTCTTGGTCCGACGCGACCGGAACGCCCCGTGTTCCGCTCGGGATGTGAGGGCCCGGTGTCGATGTCGCTATCGATGTCCTTAACGTCGGGTGTGTGAGAACTTTCCCAACCTTCTCATCCGCAAATAGTTTCTGATCCCGATCAGATCGCAGCGAGGGCGAGTGAGAAAACACTTGGCCAGTATTTAGTGAAAAGAACGCAAAAATGCCCTGCCGTTTGACCGGTAGATCACGTACTGCGCCGGTTGGGGAGGGGGGAATCCAGCAAAAAACCTCCGAGTTCCGTGGAACCGGAAACAAAGCAGAGGTTCGGCGGCACTAGGTACATCAATATCCGTACCGGGGGTTCCCGGCAATCCTTCACGTTCGTTATCCGGGCAGGTCCTAAAAATAGGTAGCCTGCTGCCCGCTCGTTGACATCATCATTAAGCCGGGAAGCACGGGGGGAGGGAAGAGCTCCTGCTGGGGCCACCCAGGCCAGGCCCGCTGACCAACTGACCAGCATCGGCGACCTAGAGACCGGGGCTCGCCAGCATCGCCGTCCGGCGATGAGTGATGGACAAAATGTCTCTCTTCCGGCCAATAAGCCCAGCCTTGGGGGCTAGCTTGGCGCGGCGGACGAGATTTTCCCGTTTCGTCCCATTTTCTGGGGCGGCCGGGAAATGACTTTCGATCCAATCAGATGTACGCTGGCAGGCCTGCCCCTCGGAACAGGGGTTTTCTGTTCTCCAGTTATTTTGGGTTTCCTTCCGTCAACCGATTTCGATTTATTTTACCCTCTTCATCTCGAGCCACCTTGACCGCCGAGGATGCCTTCCGAGCTGGTTCCGAGGCTCGTCAGGATCTCGTAAACTGTGGTGTTGGGTATGGAGCAGCAGCAGCCATCGGTCCTGCGGTGTACGGAGAGTGTCTTAAACGGTTTTCCTTCGCACAGCCAAACACACACACACACAAACACTTGCTGGCCATGGTTCTTAATCTTCCCGGCCGTGAACGTGAAGGATCCGGATCCAAGGGGATTCTGGGCGCCCTCATTTTTGCTCCTTAGCTCCTCGCTCGGAGAGCCTTTTTTCGGGGAGCTCCTGATGCTTTTCCCAACAATTTCCTTCGCGTTTTCCACCCCTTTTTTGCTTCCTTTCCTTTGCCAGTTTGTTTGCCTTCCGTGCTGAGCGGGCGGGCTTTTCTTGACACCTCCGACCGGTTCCGCTCCGGTGGCGACCGAAGCCTCAGCCTCAGTCGTCCGTTACCGACGTTACGCGTCCGGGAAGGATTTCCCCAGAGAGGTTCCGCGACGCGGCCGCTAAAGAAGTAGCGCTTTCCTAGCCTCCGCCTCCGCTTGGCGTAGAAATTCGCCCGAAAAAAAGCCCCTTGGAGCCCGAGTTTAAAATTGAAGAACCGAAAACATTTCCACGGCCAGAAGAAAAAAACGACCACGCAGAGGTCGGTGTAGTGATTCGCCGTCACGAAGTGGAAAACAATCTCTTCATCAGCCCATCAACGGCCCCCGGGTCGGCGCTGTGTTTCGGCGCCACGGTCTGCCGCCAATCGATCGGGGGCTAATCGGGGCACTAGCAACCGGCGTGGGCTTTTTTCCGTCTCCGGTCCCGGGTGGGTGGTCCCGGGATTTTTGTTCGCTTCGCGGTCGACCGCATCGTCGAATGGACGACCTTGAAAAGTGGCAACGGTTCAAATCACGGTTCGATCCCTCCCCAGGCCATAGCCACCCCCCACAGTGGCCCATTCCTTTTCAATTACATTTAACACCTCATCGACCTCATAAACCTGGCGGGGCCGTTGTTGGGGCAGAAAATGAAACTCACAGTCCGGACGCCTCGCAAGAAGATAACCCAACCCACCCAAGCAAGGCCCACCAGAATGGCCAGAAACCGATTGGCCCTTTGGCTCGATTGCCCTAAGCTAGTGCGGGGGCGGCATCGGTGCGCGGGGGGAAGTGGACTTCAAAGCGTGTGTTGAGTGAGTGATAGCTTCATCACACACACACAGAGAGTGCGAAGTGGAGCCCTTTGGTGGATTTAACAAGCCGTAAAATGGCAATAGCGAAAATTGGCAACAATAAGTGGCGAAATAAAATCGGCCCCACTTCTGAAAGAAAACACGGAGAGTGAAAGAGAGTACCGTGCCACACACACACACACACGTACACGTATCGATCATATGGTTCATTTCGGGTTGCCAAATATATAAACTAATCCTGCGGCGATCCTCGCCCGGCTTTTATGAACTTCCCACGGCGGGTGGGAAGGATTGATGGCCAGGCGCGCGCGTTGGCAGCTCTGAATCTCGGCTTTTCATCATTTCCGGGCCCCAACAGGGGCCACCGAAACAGGGAGTTTGAATCCTTTTTTTGTTGCTGGTGGCCGTTTTTTACGACTCTGGCAGGCAGGTATTATAAATGGAAAGTGAAGATCCGTTCCCACAACACTCCCAAGGAGCGCCACACGGGCCCTCGTCGTCGTTGTTGCGGATAAAAAATGGCCCATTTCGGGAGGCCATTTTTACTTTTCTTTTATGATTTATTTTTGCATCTCAAAATGAGTGGCTGTCTGGCGATACGTCAGCCATGCGCGGCTAGCGTGATTTACGGTTTGGGTTCTCAAGAACTGAGGCTACAAATTTTCATTAAAAACTGTAAAACTGTAATTCAAACATTCGATTGGCGCTGCGTGGGACCATACTCGCGGTGAGCTGTCTCACTACTGGGGACTATGAGTGAGGGCTCCTCATCTCATTTCATCTGCTCATCGTGAACCGCTTTCGGGGCTCCGGTTGAGGCTCATTTTCCGATCCGAAATGGTAAAGGCGTTGCCGTGGTTTCATTTGAGGTTGGCTACGGTGGTTCCATCATTGTTACAACGAACGCGCCTTTTGAAACTGGATAGCGTTGATCGTCGGGTTTCTGTCTCGTTCGCGCATTGTTGAGTATTATAATTCAATGATCAGAAATTGAGCAAGTAGAAATATGAGCGAAACACAGAAAAAAACCAATTAAACGCTGTAAAATATGAAACCCTTCACAAATTACCTTATGTGCTCGACATTCGGTTTGGACTCTGTAAGTGAGGATGGAGCAGGAAATGTTGCTGCCATAGCCGGCCTTCCTGTGGCCGATTGACCGATACTTTAAACAGTAACCAGAAGATTGGTTTGGAATCATTTAAAGCATCTCGTTGTATAAAGACAGGAAGCTCATAAGTTCCCAATGGATTCAGCACAAAACAAATCCATAGACAAACCTTTCGATTGGCCAAAGGCTATTACTAAACATGTTTGGTGACCAATGGAAAGGGGAATCGACCTCTCAAAAAAGACTTCTAATCTAGGATCAGGGATAGATTGGAAGGAATTGGTTTAGCATGCTTGGATGCTACCGCTTGACCTAATTATTTATTCTGAAGTTCACTATTGACAAATGCATAGATTACCAGAAAGGATCAAGGAAACATCGATAATGTATCGTTCTAAAGGATACTGTTTCTTTCTCAAACTGGGCACATTTCTGACAGGGACAGCGAAAGTGGGATTCATGGCTGGAAAGATTCGATACATCCTTTGTACAGTTTGGACCTTGCATTTTATAGAAACACAACAAAGATCCTTAAACCGAATTTTCATCAAAAGAAGAGGCAACCTTCGTGACCAATTATTTTGAAGAGAAAAAGTACTACTTTTCCGAGCACTATTTGGACGGGATCAAAACTCAGAAAAAAATCTGTATATCTTGTACCTTTGTTAGTTCGAAAACTTTATGCACGACCTCCGTAGCACATGAACACACACCCAACGCTTCCTTTGATCAGCAACCCGCAATGCCGAACCCAAGCCACAAAGAAACTGCCCCGATGGAAACTTTAAACCCGAAATGGCCACCGAAAGCCCCAAACTTTCGGGCTTACGGGCCCAAGCATCGAATGCGGCAGCAGCTCCGGCATGGAAGTTAATCTTTTAGTGACGTTTCGGTGACTTTTACCCAAAAATGAAGCCCTCCGGTATTAATAATTATTTACTTAAATAGAGTGTAGCTTTCTTCGCCAAGCGACGCCAAGCGACCGAAGGGGCCCGGGAAAACCACACTCCATTTCGTAATTTCGTGTCCCCGCCCCGCCACCGAAACGCCGCCGCTGCACAAACCGGCCCCGAATTATGAACTTCCTTAATTCCGGTTTCTGAGAAGCGAGCGAAACAAGGCATCCGGCGCGGGCCGGCGGACGACGAGCCGCCACACAGCCCACTTACAAATTCCCCATTAATCCGATAACCTGTCCCGCATTTTGATTTCATCAGCAACGGCGCACGCAGCGAGAAGCGTCGAGAGCCGGGAACGTCGCCGTCAACGCACCGCCGCGGCAGCAGCAGCAATCAGCAACAATCAGCTTAACGGCGGTGGTCGAAGGAAAACCGGCCCGACCCGGCCCAGCCCGGCCAGGCTGGCGGAAAATCTGAAAACTGAATCAACCACCCAGAACCGGATCTCGGCTCGGGGATTACCACCGTTCGGGGTCCCGTTTTTCCGTCACGGCCCCCCGACCACGCCACCACCATATTGGCGGTGTGGCCCAAATCTAATCTGCTCCATCGAGTCGCCGGGCTGGGCCACCCACACACCGACGGTCGCCGGGGCCACGTCGCGATCTATTGATGTTTCAATTATGAAGCAGAAGACGCTTTCAACGGTCCCGACGTCCGGCGGGGTTTTCCAGGAATCCGGACCACCGGCCGCCGGCCGCCTCCGTTCGTGGAACAACGGCTCTCGGACGCGCGCGAACAATCGATCCGGGGGCGATGGGGACGATAAGCGGCAGCGATTAAGACGTTTGCTGCGGAATCTCCGGATAGGAAAAGGATACGTTTTTATTCCTTCCCAGCCCAGCCCGAAACGCCGAGTTGGGAGGTGCCGGTTTTTCCGCTTGTTCGTCGTGAAACCTTCTTTCAACAACACAAAACACACACAGACACAGGTGGCAGCAAACGTCGTGGAGTCGTAGCTGGAAAATTTGAGTTGGCGACATTTTAGGTTGGCGAAAAGGAAATCTATTATTTGCTCTGTAGATGGGGCTCGGTCGATATGTCGTAAAGCAACGATCACACAATTTTAAGCTTATTCTCGTTGTAAAAGTGACAATTCACACAATTTTGTTTGTTCCATTCAGATACTGTAACAGCTAATTACTAATTAGCTAACGTCGATAAAACTACAGAAATAATCGAGTTTAATCCGTTTCATCGCCCAGGAGCTAAAGATCAACCATCACAGTTTTACAGTTTGAAACCATTTGCTCAAAGCAGGATTAAAAAACCAGCACTAACGGTTTGAAAGGTTCTACCGAGTATACACGCATGGTGGGATTTGAAAGGAATAATTTATTATGAGTTGCTTCCGTATGGTCAAACACTAGATTCAGATGTGTACTGTCAAGAACTGGACCATTTGAAGCTAGTGATTGACCAGAAACGGTCAGCAACAGAAGCGGTGGTGTGTTCCATCAGGACAACACAAGGCCACACGCGGTTGTAGTGACTCGCCAGAAACTCTGGGAGCTTAATAGGGAAATTTTAATACATCCACCGTATAGCCCGCACCTGCCACCTTTTTCTCGCATTGCAAGACTTCCTGAGTCATAAGAAATTGGGATCTACAGAAGGTTGTAAAAATTGATTACTAGAGTATTCCGCCGACAAGGAAGAAGACTTCTATGGGAGAGGCCTTCTATGAAGTTGGCCTTTCAAATGGAAATAAACTGTACAACAAAATGGTGCATCTTTTACCCACCACCCGGAACATGCCGAAACATCTTAAATGAATTCACAATTCACGCAAAAATAACGTTTTTCCTTTTCCCCAACCTAAAACATATTTTCACCCTTGAAGGCAACACGGTGAACCTTGTCAAGAAAAAAAATTGCAAGTCGCAAGCGGCCGCTCTGGCCATCGGGGGGAGGGCCATCGGGTGGCGGTGTGTGCTCCGGAACGGAGAGTGTGTGTAACATTCACGGACGGTGCGCAACACGAAAAGCGTGCGGACAAATTGGGACATCCATTACGGAATGGTTCCGCATCTCCTGCCTTCCTTTGTGGGAGAGTACCATCGAGCGCGTATGTACAGGGAGGGTCCTTTTTCGGAGGATCTGATCCTTTTCGAAGCACCAGCACCCTCCGGAGTTCGCCGAAGAGCAAGAGTTCGTCGTCCCGTCCGGTCGCATTGCATTGCGACCGAGAGGGACGACGACCCCGTTGGCGAAGGGACCGTCCGTCCGTTCGCCGCCCGCCCGTGTATCGATTCCGGGAGGGCACCCTTATGAAAGGGAGCTGGCGGAGCAAAGTGGAACAGAATGACCGAGCATTGAAACAGCGACGGCAATAAAAGCCACAATCGGAGGGCGGAAAAACCTACCACCCACCTGGCAGGAGCCGGGCCGGAAAATCATCGTCAATCCGATTTGGGTGGCCTTTCGCATCGGCCCGCAGGGGGGTGGTTCGATTTTCCCATTTTCGGCCGGTGAGCCTCCGGTTTACAAAATGTTCGCTTCCTCTCTTCGGTGGTGACTCGGGTCGCCCCGGATCCAAAAATGTCCAAAATGTATGAAAAATGACTGCCTCATGACTGCTTTTCACTTCGAGAGGTCCGCCGCCGTCCGGTTCCCGGAACCGCGGACCTTTGGCCTTTTTTGGGGGGGTTTTTCATCGGGCCGGAAAATTGTTGCTGCTCGGTTCGGAGCGTCGGGTCACCACTTGAAGCGTCGGGGCTCCTCAACGGGGATACACGCCGCGCGGGTATTATTGTTTGACTCCCGTGGCTTGCGCGGGGGGCCTCTCCATTTATTCTCAAGTCGAAGGCCGTCGCCGCCTCCGCCGCGTCGCGGACCGCGCCCCAAAAGCCCCGTTAGGAAAATAAAGCTTTTCCGAGCGATTGACTTTTATGAAACATTTATAAATTGCTACCGTTACATGGTGCCGCCGGTGGTGGTGGTGGCGGCGTCGCCGTCATCGACGACGACCCTTCCGGATCGGTAAGCGGTCGGTCGTCGGGTTGGCGAGGCCAGCAAGAGGCACTGCTGCTGGCAGAAGAACAGGACGAGTCGGGGCATTGATGAGATAAGACGGGAAGAACGAGAAAAAAAAGTCCGATACCACCGTCCGGTTCGAGGATTCGTCACGGTCCCTCCGTGTTTCACGCCGGACTCCGCCACCGTCCCGCACTCGTTGGGCGGCGCGGTGTTCCGCTTGCCGTTGAAGAAAGGCGAGCGTGTTAATGAGCTTTTCTGCTCCCCCCGTTCCGATGGGTTCCCGGTGTCGCTGCCCGCACCCACCCCCCTCACCCCCTTAATGCCATAAATGACTCATCTCGAGAATTGATCATTACCCGCATAACGATTCGTTACGCCGGCGGCGTCGTGGGCGACGCGCGAAGCGACGCGCCACACACCTCGCGTGGAAGGGTTTTCGGACCTTTTCTTAGCTCTCTCTCCCTCTCCCTCCGCGGTCTTTGACTATCTTCTGATGCCCTTCTCGGCGTCGGCGTTACCGACAACGAAGCGGATTCTGGAATCCGAATTTTTTCGAGTTTTTTTGCGTTGGATGGAAAATCTGTGCGCAAATTTGACCGTTGTTCTCCGGCCGCCGCATTGTTTTCCACCCGGCCGGAAGCCGGAAGGTTCGGAATGATTCTTGGCCGGACACGATTGTTTGTTTCAGGTTTTTCAATTTTCCAATTTTATTTCTTCGCTTCTTCGCGCCACGAACTTCGGTCTACTCTTCCGGTGCCGCCGGTGCCGCTGCCGCTGCTGGTCACCATCCGACTACTTCCCGACTTTGACTACCGTTTGTGTTCTTGGGAAGGACGGATGACACTACCAGCGGCAGGGCAAGCCGCAGCAGTTGAAGAGGACCGACTCTCTCACACAGGACCGAATTGAGATTGTATACATATCTGATAGTTGTCCTTTCGCTCTCTTTCTCTCTAATTAGATCACGTTTACGAGCCCCCCGAAGAGCTTCCCGAGGACTCGACTGCCCGGGGGTTCCGTGTGCTTATTATTGGGGAGGGCTACAAAATAATGAATTGTTGTGGGGATGGACAGCTAGCTGCTTTGAGGCGGGAATGGAATCGCTTGGCATCGCTTCGCTAGTGTTGAAATCTTGTCGTCAGAGACTTGCCCCCACGGGCGCTATTGGGTTCCTTTCCATCCATCCCTCCACGTAAGATTATGCTATCGACACTAAAAAACGCAGCTAGAGCCAATCGGGTTCTCTACACTACTCTTTCTGTATCTCTATCTCTTTACCGTTATCCAATATTTAACACCCCTTGTTCGTTTCGGGTTTGCCCTCCTTTTTCAGCTTTGCCAAGCTTTCGCGATCATTCCGCCGTACTTAATGTATTTTTACAGCTTTGTTTACTTAATTTTTACAATTGTGTGTGTGTTATTCTACGTCAAGATATGCTGCTGGTGGTGGTTGTGACTTGTTTTCTTACATTTACCAGGTGTATAAGTTGAAATTATTGGGGCGATGTTTTGCATGTGGCTAGGAGGGGCTCATTCTGAGGAAACTCGCGTGGAGATGCTCGAAGCCACGATCATACAGAACCACAGCACTCACATACGCATCTGAGACAAGCAAGTCCAAGCAAGATAACGCAAGTCCGAGAATCGTGCAGCCTCGCCAGGCTCCACTAGGTTGGTCATGTCATGAGCATGACGGACGACGTCTTCCAGTCCGTAAAGCCTTCACTTAGGTCAGAAAGCGGAAAGCAGATCTTTAAACTATCGAAATATTTTGAGTTTCGTACCGAATAAAGGCCGTTCGCGTCGAACCAGCACGAAGTTGTTCACGGCGAAGCACGTCGAGGCCATCGTTAGATAGTGCGATAGTTAGATAGTGAGATAGTTTCGGCACTTTAAAAGTGGAAATCTGTAGGACAACGACGCTTCTTCGAAATGCTGCTTTAAGGGTCCCAAAAGAAGTCGGTTTTGTATCGGATTGTCACTAGCGATGAACAATAGGTTAATGGTGAGGCCCCTAAACGAAAAAAAAATGTTGGCTTTCGCATGGCGAAGTCAGCCCATCCAGCGCAAAAGTGAAATCGATCCCTGTGAAAGCCGATGCTCTTGCAGTATGGTGGGACCAGAAGGGTATGGTGTACCATAAGCTATCAAAGTAGGGCCAAACGGCGAATACCGATCGATAACGACCGTAAAACATTGATTTAATCTTAGGCCGTAAACGGAGCGCATTCTCCAGGCCTGGCATCCGTCAGAGCATCACCATCGTATTTTGCGGTTCTCCTGAAAGTAGAATGTTTTCCTTAATCGCAACAAAACCCCTCTAACTTCAACTTGGTACACCTGGAACACGCCTGAAATCATGCGCTGGTGGCGCACCGTTCTTCTTTGAGGATGTTGATTGCAGGGGATCGAAGCTTATAAATTAAATACACACCGACGTGGTTCGCTTACAACGCATAAATGCTACACTATGCACATGGGGTTGGCCGCCGGTTGCCGACGCGCTGTCAACAACAACCGATAGGAAGGGCTACACAACTTATACGACTAAACACACGCAAAGCAGCATTGGTGGTGGTGGTGGTGGATGAACCAAACAAACGTAGAAAGGAAAAACGCAAAACACAAAAACAAAGCTACAGAGCTTACAGCTACAATCAACAACAACAACAACAACAGAATCAGTGGGACGACAACAACCAACAACCAACAACAACAACACAACAGAACAGGGCAAACAAAACGGGGTAAAACAGCACGCAACGGCGCGCAACATCATGACAGATGGTGGTGGTGGTGGTTGATGTGGTGTTCCATACCCGCGCCGTGTTGTTGTCGGTGGCCGATGTCTGTGTGTCCCTTCACCCCGCTCCTTCCCAACCCGCTCCACCTGATGGATGATCCTGCCTGCCGCTCGGGGTCTAAATGTTCCGCTTGCTCGGCACGGGAATGGCCGATCGGCCATCGGCACCCGGCCCCGTCGATGGGTGATGCAGATGGTGGTGGTACAGAAGGTGTTGGTGGTGGTGCAGTAACGGCGCACTGGCACTGGCGGTCGACGACGCGGAGGAAGTGATCGTACCGCATGCGTTGGCCGCGGCTGCCGCCGCCGTCGCCGACGTCGAGGCACTACTGCCGATGCTCCCCTGGTGAAGGTGATGGTGGTGACCACCCGACCCAACCGATGCTGCCGCCGTGTCCAGTGCACCGCCGAGTTCGCTGCTGCTGCTGCGGTCGCTACTGCTGCTACCGTTGTCCACACTACGATGGTGGTGTGCTCCGTCGCCGCCGCCGGCGAGCGTAATCAGCGAGGTGGACGCGATTAGAGATGATGCTGGTGGTGGGCCGCCACTGCCGACGCCGCCGAGACCTTGTAGGAGGATGGCACCAGCGGCGGTTGCGGCAGCTTCCGGTTGGTGGTGGTGGTGGTACTGCTGCTGCTGAAGGGATGATGGTGAGCCGGTGCCGGCTGCTGCTGCTGGTGATGCAGGTTGTTGCTGCTGCTGGTGGTGCTGTTGCTGTTGCTGCCGGTGCTGCTGCTGCTGCTGTTGCTGCTGGTGTTGTGGTTGTTGTTGTGGTTGCTGTGGTTGTTGAGCAGTGGCTGCGCGTAATAGATTAATTTGATTATTATTATTAATATTAGCACCAGTAGCAGCAGGACGGTACGGGAAGGGTTTGGCCAGGGGCGTAGCAAGCGGATGGGAAGGAGAACATCGGGAGGATGTAGGGTATGGCCCACTAACATTGTTGTTGAGCCGCGACACCAGATGCTGCTGCTGCGGCGGGTGCTGCTGCTGCTGATGGTGCTCGTAGCCGCCAATGCCGGGCGGTGACGGGGAGCAGCTACTTCCGCCGCCCGCCCGACCCCCATTCAGGTTGTTGAAGGTCGTCGTCACCAGGTGATGGTTGTTGTTGTTGTTGCTGGCGACCAGATTGTTCGCGTGGTGATTATGCAGGTTGTTGACACCCAACGTCGGACCCACCCCGGCCGCCGCCTGCTGTTGGAAGTCGTCCGCCAGTAGATGGTGATGTCCGATGGTCGTCCCACCCGGGGGCGGCTGCCCACCTCCCCCTGCCGCCGCTGTCAGATGATGGTGGTGCAGTAGGTGATGGTGACTCGGGTGATGCAGATCGCCACCGCCGCCACCGGTGTTGTTGTTGTGATGGTGGTGAAGGTGATGATGGTGGTGGTGTAGCCGGGCCGTGCCGGGCCCCGAGATCGATAGCCCCCCTCCGTCGCCGACGCCACTGCGGTCCATCATGCCGCGGACGACTACACCACCCGCCGATGCCACCGGGTGATGGTCCGAATCGCCGCCCAAGCCGCCGGCGCCACCACCAGCCCCTCCGTGGCGCAGCTTCGTAAAGACACCGCCGAAGAGCTTGAGGGCGAACAGGGCCACGACGGCGATCACGATCAGAATGGCGACGCTGACGTAGATCAACAGCTTCAGGTCGTCGTCGATGATCGACAGCAGCGACAGTTGCGTCTCGTCCAGTGCGTCCACGAGCAGCGCAAAGTTCGTCAGGTGATTACACACGCAAACCGTGTGCGTCTGGTTGGTGCGCTCCACGTGGCATCCGTCCTCCGACCACGCGTGGTCGATGTAGTTCCAGAACACGCACGTCGGATTCGACACGTTCTTCGTCCGCAGGTGCCGCAACACCATCCGGATCGGTTGCGACAGCTGGATGTGCCGGCCCTTGCCGAGGCTGGCCGAGATGACCTTGCTGTTCAGGAGCCGCAACCGGGGCGGTTGGTAGTGCTGATGCGCCTGCGCAGTCTGCTGCTGACTCGCTAGGGTCGTGGCTACCGAATCGGTTCGCGTGGCACCGAACGGACCGCCCCCGGACGAACCAGACGCCGCCAGGTCCGGGAGACCACCACCTCCGGTGGCTGAGTTGACCTTCTGCTGCTGCTGGGCACCCTGACCCGCCTGCTGCTGCTGCTGGATGTTGGTGAACTGCGGGCGCAGGATCTGCTCGAGTCGATCGAACGCGACGAACACGATGCGCACCAACCCCCCTTCGCTGTTCTCGATGAGGGCCGCCTTCGGGAGCTCGATCTGATCGCTGCTCACCTGCCACCGTTCGGTCGCCGAGTCCGGAAAGAGTTCCTGCGGGCGGGCAAAGTTGCGCGTCTCGAGCACCCGGATCGAGATGAGGATGTTCTTCACCTTCTGCACCACGTGCTTCTCACGCAGGATCGTGTCGGCCAGCAGGAACGCACTGTCCTCGAGCCCGGTCAGCAGCGAGGTCGCGACCCGCATCTGATCCTCCACGCTCAGATCGAGCCAGCTGGCGTGCTGCGAGCGATCGAGCAGATTGCTGCCCGTCTTCACCACACTGTTGAGCAGCTCGAACACGAGCGCCTCCCGCTGCCGCTGGTCCGGGATCGTCTCGATGTCGTGGTGCATCCGCTGCGCCATCGTCTGCACGATTTTGGTCGCAACGAGCATATCGCCGCCGTACAGTGTCTTGCTGCTCGTCACCTGCGCCAGATCGTTCGCGATCGAGATGAGCGACGATTCCGGCTGCTGGACGCGCACCTCCAGATTGTTCAGCCACAGACTGCGGCACTGCGTCAGGTCCGGCTGGTACGCGTACCAGGTCGCCAGCTCTTCAATGTCCCTCGTCGTCGCCGATTCATCGCCGCCGGGGCCACCACTAAAACTAATATCACCTTTGTTGCCATCGGCCAGCGCCAGTGGGCCGTCGGGGGCCGCGGGCGGCCCCTCACCACCCTGCTGCTGCTGCTGCTGCTGGTGGTGTTCCTGCTGCAGGTGGACGCGCTGCTCGGCGGTGAGCGAACCGAGCGCAACGCAGCGCCACTTGGCGATCCCGGTGGCGCCGCCCGGGCACGGCTGAACGTTGACCTCGCCGACGCGCGTCACGTTCCAGAACAGGTTCCGGGCGGTGCTCGGGCCACACGCGTGGCTCACATCGATGACCGGATTCGGCGGATTACCGGAGCCCACGGACACGACGTTTGTCGTCGTCAGCGACGGGCCATCGGGCGGGGCGACAGTCTCCGGTTTCCGCCGGGATCCTGGGGAAACCCCCGACAAGACGGCCGTCTGCGTGGGGAACAGGTCCGCCCCGTCGTCCTCCTCGTCTGCCGCCACCGCTCCCTGTTGCTGCTGCTTCCGGACGACCGTCGACCGATCATCGTTGACACTCTTCGCTTCCGCCGATGCCTTGCTGCGGAACGTGGTGGTCGCGGATGGTGGTGCCGGTGCGGGTTGCAGCAGCACCCCCGGCATCTTGCCACCGACGCTGGCGGGGCGGGCCGTAACGGCGCCGCCGCTAGTAGCGACGCCGGCTACCGTGACGGCGGCCGCCGTCAGGTTGATCCGGTTCAGAACCGGGCTGCGGACGGTCGAGGTGCTCCAGACGATCGGCTGCGACGTCTTGAGCCACGGTGGGCTCGGCCGGTTGGTGGTGGTTGAGGCGGCCGCCGCCGACACGCACTGGTAGTGCGCCTCCAGGTACTTGTGCGTCCCGGGGCACGGATCGCCGAACGTGGCGGTCGACGCAAGGACCGAGCAGTTCTGGCGCTGCGCACACTTGGCGTGCAGCACCCGGAGGCTCTTGGGCGACATACAGTTGACGCTCCAGTCCACGTTCCCGTGGTCGTTGCAGATCGTGATCGAGAACCGCCCGTAGTTCGCGCGGATCAGGTTAATAAGGTCCCCGTTCTCGCACTCGATCATCAGTGTTTTGCCTTCGCACGCGTACGCCGTCTCGTACTTCGGCGCTACCGCCCCGACGGTGGCCCCGGTCAGCAGGACGACCAGCAGCCACCGCCAGCTTAGTTCCCTGCTACCGCCCGACGTAGTCGTCGCCGAAGTGGGTCGATTCCGCCGCCAGAGTGCGCCACCGATGGGCGTTGTGTTAGGTTTTCGCCGTCGCCAGATGGCACTGCTACTCTGCTTCTCCCGATAGGAACTGCTGCCGGTGGCGGTGGCGGTGGCGGTGGCCGTGGCGGGGTATAGTGGCTCCACCGACCACAGGAGCGGATTGTCGTACGTTTCCGGCATCCGCCGGCCCTCCTCCGTTCCGTCGGCCGCCTCCCGTCCATCACTCGACCGTTCGGCCCTTCGTTTACGCCACTCCCTCGGTCGGGTCGTTCGCTCCATTTCGGTTCCCGTTGCACCGTCCTTCTCCTCCCTACAAAGAAACGCGGGGGGTTATGTCCTCCTGTGTCCTCGCTGCGCTATCGGAGCAGCTGCTGGTCCGCGATCGCTTCCGACGCGAGTCCAGAGCCCCAAATTAGGTTGCCAAAGTGGCTACTGCCGCTTCTTGATCGACGCCGCTGCTGTTGACCATCACTCGGAGGTGCATGTCGGACCGGTGCCGCTCGCCTCTCTCTCACTCTCTCTTTCTCTGTCTCGCTCGCTTTCCAGAGGCTCTCTAGAAGTAATTGCGGCTCGCCGCTGCTGCCGCCGGTTGATGGTCGATTGAGTACGGCGGCTGATCGGCGATCAAGTCACGACACTGACGACGATGCTCCGCCGGATGACGGTGGTGCTGGTGGTGGTAGTGGTGAGGCTGATTGCGATGATGCGCCGTCGTCGGTAGTGCAGTCGCTGGTCGCTGTCCTCCTCCTTCTCTGATCGTCTCGCTTGATAGTCTCGCTTGCTGTTTCGTCCTCGTCCTCGGCCGCATCGCGGTCACGGCTGGACCGTGGCGGATGGCGGTTGCGAGCCGTTGCCCCTTTCCACTGTGGGGAGCAAGGCGGGATGCGGCAGGAGCGGCCAGAGCGGCACCGGAAAAGAGATCGGAAAGAAGACGGAAGGACGGATGAGAAAAAATTAAAAATATTTATTAAATCGTGACCAATCAATATCACACAATTTCCCCTGTCGCGCGCCCTCTCTCTCGCTCTCGCTCTCTCGCTCTATCTCTGTGTCGGGATGAACCCAAAGGGCGGCGGTCTGCCGGATCCAAAAGGGTGCAGAACGAGGCGCGGCCTCCGTTCGGGGTCGGTTTCGAGGTTTTCCATTCCGTGGCCTGCGCTACTCTCTGCCAACCGCAAACCCCACGAACCCCAAGGAACCCGCGTTCCGTTCCCCCTCCGTTCGCGCACGTCGGCGGCTTCTCTTTCTTCTTCTGTGTTCTGCCGCCGCCGCCGCCGCCGCCACCGTGGTCGCCGTCGACGCCACCATAAACATGTTTATACATATGTGTGTCGTCGTCGTCCGCGATGTGCACGGACCACACGGACGCGACCCATCGGGACCCTGCCTCCACCACCCGGAACCCACTCTGGCGCTATAAACCCCTTGCGTTGCGCCGCGCTAAGTGGAACCAAGCCGTGCCGGGCGCGCGCGCGCCTTCGAGAGAGGAGGTTCGAAGAATTCCTGTCTTCCCACTTTCCATTCGCCACACACACAGACAGAGGGCACAGACACCTCTCAAGAGACGGCGACGAGTGGCGAAGAATGAGAAAGGGGGGGCCATTGCATGCCGAAAAGCTTAACCCAAAAGTGAGATATTTATGCCGCGCGGTTCGGCGGTCCGCGCCGGATCCGATTTGCCGAGTACTCCCCCCGCACACCGTGGCCATCACCCGCACCGTGCCAGCCGAGAAGGCTAATTGATACGTAAATTGCACGACTAATCGCTTTGCAATTGTTTCTCCACGCCACGGCCGCTCAAGAGGCGCTCGACCTCCTCCGGGGACGAAGCGGAACGTGGTGTGGAGTGCGCGGGGCGCAGTCGTGTCGTTAAAAGCTCCTTCGTTTTAGTTTCGTTTTTTTGCTGTTTTGAAGAACCATTTTCTTACGCCTTCTCCTTCTCGCTGCGCCCCGTCCCGTCGTCCCCGTCTATTTATCATTTATTTTATTTATTTATTGCCCACACCCTTTGCCGGGGTGACGTTGCTCCCGAAGGGCCTCCAGCGAGCCAGCCGGCGGCTCGGTCCCACGAGAATCACGCCGAGAGCCGCGCGTCGTGACACGAAATCGCGATTTGGCAACCGGCGGATCGGATCGGTTACGGTCGATCGGTCGGTCGGTTGGGCGGCGCAACACAGAGCGATCGAGAGACACGTCATTAAAAACGCACTCAAAAGCCGCCGCGATCGCGTCGCTATCCGGTCGGCCCCGGACGAGAAACTTCGGGCGGCTGTCTCAATGGCGACACTTTGCTGGCCGTTAAATGGCTTGCCATTGGCGCAACAACAGCTCCCCGGAGAAGAGTTGTGGCACGCCGACGATCCTCGGCTAGATTGGGCCAAAACGTGGCATGATTTGTCTCAATTTTAGGTGATCAATAGGGGATCCCGGCGGCGGCCGCTGGGTTAATAGTGAGGCACCATTGGGTTGACCTTTCGCTTTCCTGGAGGATTATTGAACTGTTTGTTTGGAACACATGTTTTCGGTTGGTGGTTATTAATCCCGACCTTTGTAACGCGCCAATTTCCCAATTTTTGCTCATATCGATTGACCATTTTCAGTTGCATAACAGAGCGAAGGATGATCTCTTGAACGAATGCATAATTGAAAGCAACGCGAGAGGGATTAATGACGAACATGAGGCTCTGCTTATTGATGCGGATAAAAGCGTTACGCAATTAAGTTAAAAGCATTGTTTGAACCGAAAACAACTGCCGAACTGAAAACATTGGCAGCAAAACAGCGAAAAGAAAAGAAGATTAAATAAAAATGGTAACACTACACCCATCAAACCGGGAAGGTTAAAAATTGAACCAAATTGAACACTAAACTAAGTGGTCAACCGTACGTCTTTAACACAGTAACTTAAACAGCATTAAATGGATGTAAGCACTGAAAACAATTCACAACTAATTTATTCAACACATTGATTTTCATTGCAACAATAAAATGAAAAGTATGAGGAAACTCGATGAAACTCCTGCCAAACGTAAACTGCAAATGTATTAAACAAGTGCAAAACAAAGCTTAAAGATTGTCCCTCACCGGACAAAATGACCCGTTACTAGCTCTCTGTCTTACGTATAACAATTTCTCGTGATTTCTTGACTTTAATACGTCTCTTGACCAGTGTCGGGATGTTTTTACTTCCATGTCTTCTTAAGTAACTGTTTCATCCATGCTCGGTTTAATTCTTGTATTCGTCTATGTTTCCATTTAAAAATCGGTTACCAGCTTCTGCGTTCGTTTCGCCAGTGGTGATTAGTTTTAGTGTTAATTCTAAATTCTATGTTAAGTTATCAAGTGTCAATTAGAGCAACATAGCCGTTGATTTTGGTTGTAATAAATAAATAAATAAATAGCTAAATAAACAAATAAATAAATCGTCTCAAATAATAAAACACAAAACAACTAATCCTTCATTGAGTTGCAAGAAAAGAAAAAGAAAGAAAGAAAATAATGAAAACACAAAGAACGCAGTTAAAAGTAATCAAACAAACTGTACAAATATTAAACGTCCATTTAAGGAGATCTTCAGTTACGATTAAAGCCCGAATACGATAGAACATGGAGAGAAACATAAAACATGTTGTAAGTAAACGAATAGAGGTGCATAGTTAGATAAACCCAACATTACGCCAGTAATAATGGCGTAAAGGCCTGCAACAAACGAGATAAACGTTCATTAAAACAACCTCCATTAGGGGCTACGAACCGCCCCTAAACGGAAACAACGTGCAACATCATTTCGGTGAAGTGGGTCATCCCCACACGTTGTTGGGCGGCCCCAGGGCGTAGATCCCCCCGCCCGGGTTGGAAAACGCCTGTCAATAGTCGTCATTGTCGAAACATGTGTCCCACAACAACGACGACGACGACGACAATCAACCACCGTCAACGTGCGACAACAACCAACCGACCGTTGGCGGTTTGACCGGCGGCCGGTTTCGGGGGATGTTGGACAAACAACAATAGGTAAGATCAAATTTGTGATATCTTCTGTGCGTTTTCTTACACGCCCGTCGTCGTCGTCATCGTACGGGTCGATTGAAATCGAAACGGATCGTTGCGACCGACGAGTACCAAGTGGCCTGGGTGGAGGGGAAGAGCGGGGAAATGGACCCACTTTAAAGCACTCGCGGTCCACGCAAACCGCGCGGCAGCGAGGGACGCTGTTTCGCATTCGCAAACCTGTTACCCGCCGTGGCGGCGGCCCCAAACAACCGGTGAGCCACTTGTGAGAGCGTCACCGAGGCGGCTCCAGCAAATGCCGCGATGCCCGAGCAAGTATAAAGTCACATAATTTATGTACTTAAGCCTTAAGTAATGCGCGGCCGCAGAGTCCGAGACCGGACCGTGCCGTGCCGTGCCATGCCGGGCCCAGGATTACACGGTACTTAAAAAGCAACCAATAATAATCTGCCCGCGAGTGTCTCCGTGTGTGCGTGCGCGTGTGAGTATTGTTTTGCGTGTGGACAACGGCGAGCCGATCGCGAAACGTCGAGAAGTCCATTTGGAATTGTCGGTTTTACCGATTCGGGTCGCGGAACGGCGCGCAGCACATAATGCCAATATCGGCAAACAAGGGAAGACAACAAAACACACACGCAGCACACCTCCTGTGGAAGGGATGAAAGGAGACCCCGGACCCCGGACCCTGGACCCCGTGATGGTGGAAAAATGTATGTTTAATATCGTTAAATCGACACCGGCCCAAAAACGGCAAACGGCGATTCTCAATACATCGAGCAGCGGAGAGAGAGAGAGACAGACGGAATACCGGGAATGCGTGGGGGACGCGACTAAACGCAGGGCGCGGCCAAGGGCTTTAAGCGCAAGAAATATGACCAGCCAAGCGTAATGGGGATAAGTAGAAATAATAAAATGCGAGGACCAGACCAGAAGAGTTGAGGAGGCCGCAAAAACCACGAATCAACTGCACAACAAATCGAAGGAGATTGAAATTGTCAGACGACGATCGGGCTTGCAGTAGAGCGGGACCTACGTGGGGACAGATTTGTCCCCTTCCCCCGCCTCAGGTTCACCGGATTCTTCTTTACCGGTGATCGGTCGGTCGGTCTCTAGCTCTAGGCGTTCGGTGAGATAATCCTTGTCGGTCGCCCTGGAACCGAGACGCGAGGAAAGTGCGAAAAAGTGCATCAACCAACTAAGTGAGCCAATAGTGACTCTGCCTGCCTGCCTGGCTGCATTCACAGAATTGCACCGGTTCGACCGACTGGGTGCCGGGGCTGGGGATGTATCTTCAGGCCACCATCTTTTGACAGGCGCATTTCTTGTTTTTCTGCGCCGGCGAACGGACGGGACCGGGACAGGACACCGGGCGCAAAAGGATTGAGGTTAAGCGGCGAGAAGGCAATCATTATAAGCCCATCATGCCAATCGCACGGCCACAGCACACGGACACACAGACACTGGCACAGACACCTTTGAGAACCTGCCTCGCTGGGACCACGGGGCCATCATTAATAGTGGCGCAAACGACACCTTACAAGCGCGGTGCGCTTCTTCGCTCGTCCGCTCGTTGGCTTGGTGCGCTAAAAAATGGCGAATGCGGCGCAGTTCGCACGCCCGACCGGAGCACTGCGCAGGCTCGCTTCTTGCCCGGCTCGGCGGTGCGGAGTTGATTTACGGTTTCGTTTCCCGGCGACCGGCGCGGCCCATGGAATGTTGCACGCGCCCGATGGCGCGCGCGCGCGCCAGAGCGCACTTTAGGCTCTATTGAGCAACAATCAACTTTTCCATCGATCATGCCGGGAGAGGGCAGGCAAGCCCGACCGCCCGCCCGCCCGCCTGAGGACGACGACGAGTGTGTGATCATTAATTATGCGCAATAAATGTAATAAATGAAATCATTCATTTTTCCCGTGAAAGGCTCAGGCCCACAAAAGCGTCCGAAGAGCGGGATCTCTCATGGGCCCTTTCGCCCGGCCCGGAAATGGTGGTCCACGGCTCGGCGGCCAATTCGGTTCGATTAATTAAATGATTGACCCGACGACGATGATGGCGTTCGTAGCACCAGAGACA